>NW_012267250.1:4820802-4826787 GCF_000151885.1 Dipodomys ordii
AGAAGAAGAAGAAGAAGAAGAAGAAGAAGAAGAAGAAGAAGAAGAAGAAGAAGAAGAAGAAGAAGAAGAGGAAGAGGAGGAGGAGGAGGAGGAGGAGGAGGAGGAGGAGGGAAAGGAGGAGGAGGATGGGAAGGAGGAGGAGGATGGGAAGGAGGAGGAGCAGTAGCAGCAGAAGAAAATGAACTATACAGTTTGTGGGAAATGGAGGTCAGGAGAGAAAACCTGGGAGGAAACAAGGAAAGAGGTGAGAGGGTTCAAAAAGAAACGTACTCATTACTTACTTATATAATTATAACCCTTCTGTACAATAGCAATTTAAAAATAGATAAAAAATGTTGTACAAACATTTAGAGATAAAATGTACAAGCTTAGTGAATGTAAAACAACTAGACAATGCTCTCCTTTATCCAAATGCACAGTATCTAAGTCTTCTGTATCAAACATGAATCTTTTAGCATTTCTGTTTTAAATCAGTGCCATGCCCATAGAGGAAAAAATGAATAAATTCTTGGCATTGGACAATCTTCCTACCTAACACATGGCCTACATCTGTGTGTCTTAACTAGATGAGCATTATTTTATATATGATGCACACTTCTACAGTAGAAAATAAGTCAATTTGGGGACATTGGTAATGTTCCATAAATTATAAAGGATCTAAAGTTTTTGTTAGTGTCATTTATGTACACCTATTATCAACCCAAAGGCTCAAACTTTTACTCTTAATGTAAAAGTCAAATTGATATTTACATATGACATCTGTGTAGCTGTGATGCTAATTGTTGCCACCTTCAGTGTATATTAACTGTATTTAGGTTCTCCAAATATATAGGTTGTTTATAATTCAAATCTTAGACAAACATTTACCAACTTATTGTTCTGTAAATTAAAATGATAAGTCATGCTAGCTTCTTGTGAATTGTAGCTATATGTGTCTAATTGGAATAAGGAGAAGCTGAGGGTGTTGATATAATACTGTCTATCATAATTACTATTCTTAAATGGAATGCACTAGAGTGTTCTATCAATTGTTACATTGTTTTGCAAAATTTTCACCATGACCATTGATTATTTGTCATCTGTAGCTGTATTCTCTTGGAGCATTTGCAAAGAGCATAAGGAGGTATCATTTTAGATAGCCAAAATATAATCTGAAGACAGACAATCCATCTGTGATGTCATAAACAATAGAATTAAGATTGACATATTAAGCTTCAGTCTCATTAACAATAATTATGGGGTCAAAATGTAATCTAAAAAGAATCAAATCTTAATGGATACATTGTGTTTCTGATCCCCATATATGGACTCTTCAATCAAATGGACACCAAATGCTATGGGAGTTTGGTGAAATATAATTTAGAACATCATCATGTTGGATTGGCAAACAAACCAACAGTATAGGTTGCCAGTCTTGGTTTCATTGTTTCAAGAAAACCAGATTCACTTACCTTTTACTGTTTTTATAATCCATCAATTACCTAGCATCAGGTCAAGTACACATGCAGCTTTATTTAGGCTGTGGTTTCCCTGCCAATCATTTCATTGAATTCCTAACATCTCCCACCCCATAACAAGATTATTGCTTACTTACTGCTACAAAATTTTTGTGTTTGATTACAGTTTGAATAATTTCACCTTTCTTGAGTCACTTCCTGTGAGTACCCCCAGACGTTTCTTTCAGTAGAGTTAGCATCAAAGCATTTCCTTTGATTCTTTATGGTTATTTACAGAAAAACTAAGTAAGGTACATTAATATCACTTATTCATATAAACACAAAGATATACTGAGCTACAGGCCCCTATTGATTGTATTTAGATACTAGAGTGAAAGTATAGCCTATATGTGATAAAAACCTGATATAGCACCAAAGTATTTTACTATCTCTTGGCTTATTTAAGGATATAGGTAGACTTATAGATAAATAAATAAACAGATCTATAGAGATAGATAGATAGATAGATAGATAGATAGATACAAACAAATGTACATACATACATGCATACATACACATATACATGTTCAAAGATGAGGATTATTGGGTAGAGTAGGAGACTAAGTGAAAGAAAGATGGCTAGAGACTGGGAAGTCTTTTAGTTTTGTTTGTCCTTCTGGGAAAAAGCAAACATATCCTTAGTGTAACTTGTTTTTACAACACCTTGGCCAGAGCCCTGTTCTTTAAAAAATATTTCCCTCTGTGTAAACTATCTCATTTGCAGTCAACAGACCACCCATGTGACCTTGGTTATTCTCTTGGTACACTGAGGCTGTGGATATTTTTGGATTTTGTCAAATGCAAAGATGAAAGTGAGGGATGCTTTGATCATGGCATTATGAATTTAATACCACCCAGATATGCATGATCCTAGCCTAAGGGTATTTTTGGTTACTATGAAATTTTGCTTCTTCTTTGAAGCACCTGAGGCATGAGGAATTTTAATTCTCAATGAAAATCAAGGCTAGAAATTCCTCATATACTGTTTTTTTTAGCTATTAAAAATTATTTCCTCTCTAAATACTCAGCTCAAATCTCCAAATGTTTTCAACTCTTATCCTCCCTAAAAGGTTGGTTTCAAGTCTTGCTTGAGGAACTTGAACATTAAGATGACAAGTATATCCACAGAGAAAGACTGAGCTGATCTGCCTTCTAAAGTTGTTAAATACTATTGGATTGAACGTTTCAATATATAAACCGACACAGACATCTGAAATGTTTTTGCATGATACCCTTATATCCCCTTAACATTACAGTGGCAGTGTTAAGGCCACGTTAAGGTTCCGTATTACAATGCCCAGGTAACTTCAGAGTGAGGGCCAGGTAATATAGAAAACCTTTTTTTCATTTAGAGAGTAGTTGTAAGGAGAGGTAACAGGGTACAGGTCCCATTATAGAAACAGCAAAAGAAAGAAAGTAGAGAGATAGTACGGCAAAGGTATGAGGGCCTTAGGTTTGGATAGAACCAGTAAATAGATGCTGACATACATCAGAAACAGAACTGTGTAATTGTTAGGTTGGGAAGATGAAGAGATAGAATACATTCTCTTTTGAATATGTAGGATGATTATGTAATCTGTCATTCAAATAAGTATATTTTAGAGTCAGACTTAACACTTATCCCCTGTTATTAATAGCAATTGGCAAGAATCTGGGCTATTTCAGTCTCAGTCAGGAAATATTGTCACCTCATAATACTTAATACATAACTGCTCATTTCAGGAGAGACAATAGTGTTGACATTTTCAGTTAATAAAACCCTCAGAAAAATATTATAACAAAATATTTGTATTTGTCATTATCACAGCAACTGACATATTTAACATTTTGTAAAAATATGGTTATAAATTATCAGATTGATAAGTTAAGCTTACAAATCCCAGAAGGAGATTGTACTCTGCAATGATGAACTGTATCTGATTTCCTCTTTTCCTTCAAAATATGTAATACAGTTTGTATACTGGCATAGACACAAAGCTTTTTGAAGGTACTTCTTATTCCTTGTGGAGTCTAATCCAAACATCAAATGCAATAACTAGTTCTGAAGAACAATCAATAAGAACTAAATAAATGAACAAATAAAATTTCCATGGCAAGCAATCTATAATTTTACAGGTGGTCAAAATGCAAATTATCTTTTGACAACATTTTAGACAATACTGAGTATACCTTTGACTATGCTTTGTGAGGTGTGTGTTTTTCTAAAGAGGAAAGGAGAAAGATTTGGTGAGAAAAAATCAGCATGCAATTTAAAATTAGATTGTATCCTAGTATTAAAAGTAAAATTTTGGGGCTGGGAATATGGCTTAGTGCTAGAGTGATTGCCTAGCAGGCATGAAGCCCTGGGTTAAATTTCTCAGTAGCACATAAACAGGAATAGCAGAAGTAGTTCTGTGGCTCAAGTGGTAGAGTGCTAGCCTTGAGCAAAAAAAGCTCAGGGACAGTGCTTGGCTCTGAGTTCAAGCCCCAAGACTGGTAAAAAAAGTAAAATTTTAAAGCATTTACAAGGATTCGTAGATAATATTACAGTAATAATCTAGTATTTGAAAGTCCATAAGTCTATTTCAAAGAAACAAAATTAAAGTTATCTCTATTTCCAAGTTTTACTATAGCACAAGTTTAGACAAAGAGTAGGTTTTCTATAGTCAATTCAAATATTTTTGAGCTAAATATCATGGCTCATGCCTGCAAACCTAGCTACAAGGAGGTTGAGATCTGAAGAACAAGATTTGAAGGCATCCTCAGACAGGAAAGTCTATAAAATTCTTATCTCCAGTTAACTACCAAAAAGCCAGAAGTGGAGCCATGGCTCAAGTGGTAGAGGACTATCCTGTAGCATCAATCCTCAGGGACAGTGCCCAGGCCCTGCATTAAAGTCTGGGACCAGAAAAAAGGAACATTTACTTTGTGGAGCCTTAGAGGAGAGATTTAAATGTTTCAGCTAGCCGTATCTCATTTCTATCTGGTTTAAATGATCTACCTTTGAGTAAATGCTCATCTAATTCCCTCCTTTTCACTTGTGTCTAGGTATGTTAGATAAAAGTTAATATTTTATCATGATGGCATGAAAGCAGAGACTCCCTAGCACTACAGAGATATAACCTTTTGGGTCCTTGCTTGCTTCTGATGATGCTTTCATGTGACATGGAATCGTCATTTTGCATATACACCTACAGTGCTAGAGTCTCCTAAAAGTAAATCTGTGAACTATTCTCTTAGTTTTGTGCTGACACAGATCTATGTCTACTCCTGTTAGGACGATTTTCCCCTTGGAATTCTCTCTGCTATACTTGTGTTGAGTCCAACTCCACTTTAAGACCCAACTCCACTTTAAGACCCTTGAACTTTTCACCTTAATTAATCTCAAGGAGCCATAAGGTTATACCTTCTTCTAAGTCCTTTCCCATTACTGTACTGAAATAGGCATATCTGAATATCTTCTATAAGGGGCTAATCTTGTGTTCATTGTCCCATTACAACTATTGCCTTTCTTATGGTGAGCTTGTCTGTACTGGCATAAAGCACTATGCAATGTTCCCCAATTCCTCAAATAAGGATCCAGTTGCAAATTGCATTTCTTCTGTCTTGGTTCCCCATTTAGAGACGTGGGGACAACATAAATCTCACCACCTTCTCTTTCTCACAACCCTCTAGCAGATGGAGGAAAGCAGGTTTTCAACTTTTTTAAATTGTGCAATTGTGGCTTAGTTACTCAGTGGATCTCTTTCCTTCTCAAATTGATTTTTCCCGTTGCTATACCTATTATTTTATTTATGCAGTGTTTATTTTAGTCTAGGATTATTCTAAAAGCTTTATAAGCATTATATAACAACTCTTCTAGCATCCCATAGAATATAAACTACTAGTGACTGTATTTACAGAGAGGATTTAGGTAGACAATGGATTGGGACCCATAAATTCTATTTCAACTATAAACTTAATCCCTAGGCTCAGTTTCTCCCACTGAGTGGTACAATTTAGCAGAATAGTTTCCCCTTTCAGTAGAATTTCTTCTTGCAATTCTTGCCAAGAAGTTCTTCTTGTATTAATTCCACTTTAATTGAATAATTAATAAAAGGTCAAGTTCTAAAGGTCATTCATTATGGCATATGTAAACACAAAGCCACTTCTCTAGACTACAGAAGTATTTTGGATATTTACATTAAAAAATATATGTACTCTAACAATAGAACTGTGTTCATTAAGACAGGTGAAAATATGAACAATATGGCTTCAACTTAATTTCTTCTCAATGCCTCCAAATTATGCACAGTACATTAATATAGGAGATTTGTTTAAAACAATAGGCTTGTCATTTTCATCATCATTCTATCAGGTCTAGCTATCCATATAAAACAGGAGAATTAGGTGGGGGGGTAGGGGGAGAGGATAGGAAGGGATGGGAAGGGGAAACAAAGGAGGAGGCTACAATGCTTGATAAGAAATGTACTCATTATCTTGCCCATGCTATTGTAACCCCTCTGTACAG
>NW_012267250.1:4826837-4855558 GCF_000151885.1 Dipodomys ordii
AAAAAAAAAACAGGAGAATCGTGATCAGTAAAAAGTAGAGGACATAAAGACTTCACAGATTCACAGCTTCTAGCATTTCCAAAACACTTTTAACAATGTTTACATTTATATAAATAGTGCTGTTGAAAACAGGGGAAAGGGTAAATAAAAATAAGCTAGATTTTGGTTATAAATAATCAGTCTCTTCTATACCAAGCATCAAAAAGCATATGTTTATTGATAGTGCAGTAATCCCCGAGAGGTACAATAGTAGTGTTAAGCTGAAATTTGACATACTTTTAGACGGACTTGTAAATATCTCCTTAGATTCACACTGAAGTCTTCCTGGTAGCCTCAGGCCCTGAGTGATGCTCTTCAACACTGATTTATTTTATTTATTTATTTACTTACTTACTTAGTTACATACTTACTTACTTACTTACTTTGGTGTGCCAGTCCTGGGGCTTGAACCTAGGGCCTGGGTGCTGTCCTTGAGCTTCATGTTGCTCAATGCTAGTGCTCTACCACTTGAGCAACACTTCTGGCTTGTTTTTTTTTAATTGGTGATAAAGAGTCTTTCCTGCCTGGGCTGGCTTTGAACCACGATCCTCAGTTCTCAGTCTCCTGAGTAGCTAAGATTATAAGTATGATCAACTAGCATCCAGCATTATTTTATTTTTAATTGTTCAGGGGCTTGATTCCATAATCCAGAAAAGAAAATGGAAGAAAAGAGAACATGGAAAACAACATATTGCTTTTATTTTTAAAAATATATATTTATCAATATCATAGAAGTAAAATCATATATCCTTATAACTTAGATTAACCACAATATGAAATAGGTCAATAAATTTTACACTGGCACTCAGCCAATAAAATATTAAAATCTAGACAAATCAATGGTGTGGGATAAAAAGACAAGTTTATAATTTTTATTCAGTACATACACCATTATAGAGATGACAGATATGTTAGAATCAGATTTCCAATTTTCCCTCTTAATTTAGGTAGATATTATTATTGTCATTTCCAATGAAATAAATTGTAGAATCATGAGTCTCAAGTTACACAGTGCAAGAGCCTAAATTAATTCACCATATTTAATATGTTTTCCTTACTAGTTCTTGTCTGCACAAGAATGTGTATTACCCACTGGAAATACATGGATAAATAAAATTCTATTCTATAATAAATAAATAAGAAGAGCAAAGGAGCCGGGAACTGGAGGCTCTCACCTGTAATCCCAGCTACTCAGGAGGCTGAGGTTTGAAGATTACAATTTAAAGCCAGACCAGGCAGGAAAGGCTGTGAGATTGTGTATCTCCAATTAACCAGCAGAAAACTGGAAGTGGTGCTGAGGCTCAAGTGGTAGAGCACTAGCTTTGAGCTGTAAAAGCTCAGAGACAGTGCCTAGTCCTAGAGTTCAAGCCCCATGACCAAAAAAAAAAAGCAAAGAGACAACAGTTTTTGTTTAAGGAAGTTCTTTTGAAAAATGATCTTATTATCATATTATCTTCTTCAAGAGAAAAGGGAGTTGGAATTTTATATCAGTACTAGAACATTATTAGGCCAGTTGTATGCACCCACAGAAATAAACTCATATTTCAGATGAACACTGCATGTAGAGGATAGATATGAAACAGAAAGATAATGACACATAAATACAAATTATGAGATTTTCAAATACTGAACTCAACCATGTGAAAATATATACACTGTGGTTTTACATTGATTACGATTCATAACATATTCTCCCACTTTCCTATTATTTAGCATTGCAATGATAACAATTGTCAGGATAAAGTGAAAATCTTAGTGTTTTTGTGATTACAAAGGTATTTAAATAATGTAAATAAGTAGGGAAACAGAGTGTCACTTTTCCATGATAATAAGTTCTGAATTAAAAAAGGACAGGTGGGTAGGAATTTTAACTACTATTCAAGTTGTTATCATTAGCTTGTATAATCATTTTTTCATCATCAAAATAAAGTATTAAATTTGTAAATGGAAAAAGTTACTGATTTTATCTTTATCTGACACAATAAGATATCAATTTTTTAAATCTGAATTTATTTTTGAGACATGTGTAATGTATAATATTATGTAATTGTATAACAATTCATCTTAACTTAAACTTTGCAATTTAGACTCTTCATATGGTAACAGTATTTATTAAGAAAGAACAAGTTTGGATAAAGAATTGGATAGCAGTAGAACATGTTGATAATTGTTAAAAAAATATATAGACAGTAATCAAGACTTCAACACATATGCTCAACTTACCATAAATTTAAAATGGTTTTCAGTGGAAACAAAATACCAATATAAAAGTAAACACTTATAGACATTAAGGCCAATTAAGGCAAAACCAAGAAAAAGCCCTGGGGAAACATAATTCATATCTCCTTTGAAAGGAAGCAGAACGTGTCAATCAAAAAATAAAGGACCTCAATATTATTCTGAAACTATACCTAACCCTTATCGCTGTGTTATTTGCAGGCACCAATAAGCATCCGCCCTGAGAACTGTTTGTTAGCACTTTCTGCTAGTGGTTTATAAGTCCCACTTATGGTTTAAAGTGCAGACAGTGAATGAAACATAACAAGAGAATAAACAAGGATAATAAAATGAAAGAAAATTTTCCTTCTAGATGTCTTTGATGTCAAGAATTGGTATTCAAATTTTTTCTGGCTTTGTGATGCATACATGTTATTAGTAATATTTTTGTTGTAACTACAATTACCATTTAGAAGAACTGTTAGGGCAAATAATGTTTTATCTCTGTTAAGAACAAGGCTTCAAAACTTAAAATACATCAAATATAAAATTCAAGGCAAATGTTCCTTTCCTGTGTTCTTAAAAGAAGTTTTTAGCCTATCATTGCAAATTTATGATAACTTTGGGGGTCTGTAACTAATGAAAAAGCAAATGTAGAGACAGAGATTTGCATCTGTGAATTTATCCTGCCATCCTAACACCTCAGCATATTTCCCTGTTTTTTTTTTTTGCCTCACCTTTTTCTTAAGGCTTACAGACGTAATGAAATCAAACAGTTAGCAATGTTACTGTTATATCATTTTGCATCCATCCTAATCAGCTAAATTCTGATGTTTCTTCTGCCTTATAATGCTGGTGTTGATGATGAATAAAAATAAGAAATAAATTCCTATGACTTTCTACAAAAGTTACCTACAAGTTTCTTTATAAACACTAATATAGAAAAGATATCAAATGAAGAGTTGGAAGATTAAACATACAAGATTGCTATTCCTGTGCTCCATGATCTAATTCTGAATCAGGGATTAATAGAGCAATGAAAGTTCAGATTCATCTGGTCCAGATTTTTCCATAACATTTTGCTACTCTATATCCTTTCTTCTAAATATACCAGTTAAATACTTGATTCAATTGCTCCTTGTAAAAGGTTGCTTTTCGTTATACTGACTCCATTAAGAAATGAATTAGCACATGATTATTTTTTACTGAAATAATCAGCTTGCAAGTGTGGAAATGTGTATGCAAAGTAACCTCTGATGTTTGTATTACCCCTTAAAAATAGTCTATTAGAACATGGGACTTCTGCCAACCTTAGATTTCCAGAAGAGTGCTCAGATCTGAAGAGTGACCACAATTTTTTCTGAGAGTCAAAAATATCTTTTCCTTTTCTCCATTTCAGACTTCATGATTTTTGAATAATACCAAGCAAAACAAATGAAATACACAAACTTTCCCACCAGCATATTAGAAGCTGTAGCTAGAAGAAACATTTTGTGAAGGCACAGCAACAAAATGAGTTCAGTTTTATAGTCAGAAATCAAAGGAAAAAAGTATGAAGTTATATGCAGAGACAGTATCATGGGAAGTTAGTTATGATGCTCTGGAAATATAAAGAAACTATGAAATTTTGTTCATTAAACTTTGATTGAGCTAGTAGGGAAATATACTTAATCTAACTTCGGTATAAAATTCTTCATACTATAATAATTGCTTTGGTGCTTGAAGAGGTAAGACTTGGAGTTCATACTGTATATTGTTTTTCAAAATGTAATATGTGTACTAACCATAAAGAATCTTGTGAGAATATAGATTCTACTTTAGTGGATCTGAGAGTGGAGGTATGATTTCGTATTTCTAACAAGTTCTTATAAGTACTGATTGTTTTTATAGCAAAAGTATAAAAAGCAATGATTTCCAGTAAAATCAGATGCATAAAATATTAGTGCATTGGATCTCAAATGTCTTAAAAATTCTGAAATAAAAGACCATTCATAGTAGTCGGTAAGTGTGTTAGTATACTTCATTCACTTTGAAAGTAAGAAAGTAACATTATTTTTAAGATGTGAAACATATGGAAGGGGGAATAAATAAGAATTTATTATTCAATCATTAAAACTTATGCGATTGAATCACATGCATGAGAGATGTTCATTTCATTGAAATCTGAACTTGGGCATTACTGTGCAAAACGAGGAAATTCTATATCTGAATCATATGTAAAGATATTCAATGGAAATCTGAGTTCTCTTAAACTATATTGTTTCATTCTTTCTACATGTGGAGATTACACAACACTCAAAGCAAGATTTTTTTTAAAGATCATTTGTTTTAATTTCTATTGATGATGAAACACTGTGCTTTGTTCAATGATCAAAAATGGAGATTCCGTTCTTAGATTAAAAAGAAGTGCCCAGACAACCATTTTCTGACTCTGGACTACATCAAAGTAATCCATAAATAACTGCATCAGATTAGTCTATAAACAAATTGGATATGGGAACAATGGATTTATAGCCTTGATCGGCATTCCACATATTGTATAACTTCTCAACCCTGCCAAATTTCTTCATGGTGACCTAACACTTCTTCTGCATAGTAAATGTAGTTCTTGATCCATTATTTGCCATCTGGCCCTTTCTTCTCATAAAACTTCTGTTGAGACTAAGATTTCTGTGTTGCTTCAAACAATTATTTAGTTTTAACTATCTCTAACCTAGATAAAGTGTTTGTACAGGTGTGGGGTCACCAAAAAAATACACTGTGAAGTATGTTTTGGAATAAATACATTTTCAAAAATTTCTTAAAAAGAGTTCTTCGAAAATTTGTGAAACTTTATCATGGTTTATATAGAAAGTAAGCTCAAGATTCAAACTAATTCATAGTGGATTCTCACCCTTACTATTATTTTTCAATTCTATTATTCATTAAAAAATTCAAGAGTATAGATAACAGCTATATAAATCTGGTACCTATAAAAATCTTCTAATAGTGTTCCCACTTTGCCTATGGAAAAATGAATTTACTGAAAAAAATGTCCTGGGGGATAGACATTCAGCATAGTCTAGGTTAACCAAAAATATATGAATGAATTTTTAATTATTGTTTATTAAAATGAGAAAGAATCAAAGACTGAACAAAACAACATTTAAATGATACATTAATTAGTTTACTTGAGTCAACCCGAAATGAATGTCTTGGAATAACAAATTGATACAAGTGTGAGTGCAAATCTCTTTTAATTTTAAAGCATACTACTCAAAGTTTGAGCTTGTGTGCATGATATAAATCCCATACATTGTTTTCTCTGTGATAATAAAAAGCATAGTTCATTAAAAACTGAAGTAAAAATTAAAGTAACTTTCAAAAAAATTGGTCACAGTTTTGTCATTGGTATGTGGAGATTGTTCCAAGGACCCATCCAGAGCTCTTCCTCGTCGGACTGTGTGTGGTCACTGTGGAATTCCAAAGTCTCCTTCATGTTCTTACTCTCCGTCATGGATTCCTGTTCAACTGTGCTTCTCAGCCTGGGTGCCAAAGGCTTTGCTGTAGTACAATCAGTCACCACGGGGCAAGGGGCAAATGTGACCAGAGTTGGTCTTTTGGTCATTTTCTCAGTAGAAAATGGCCCCCTTGATAAAGTGTTCAGAGGAACGTTCTCCTCATGTGTCACGGCCAACTTGTCTACCTTCTTGAAGTGTCTCCCCAGGCGGACTGGGGAAGGAACTGTCAAGTGATCAGTGAGGCAGGCACGGCGGGTTCTCACCACAGAACCATTCTGTGCAATGTAGATATTGCCGTTGATATTACTGTGGATGGTGGGATTGTGAAAACGGTGTCTCTGACACTCTGGAGCGCTGTCTTCTCCGGTTGAACTGCTTTCATACTCTCCATCGACAACTAACTTGATCATTCTTCTTCTCGCCCACTGGGGAAAGGAAAATACACATGAGTTATTAACGAAGGAATGCCTGTGAGGGCCAAAACAATGATAGTTAGAAAGCAATCCGAGGTAAATAAATCAGAAGAGAAAAAGAAAGGAAGGACCTTCTTATTAATAATTGTTTCTTTCCACCAGCTTCTTATTGGATTTAGTGTTGGAAATGTTGTATAAAGAATTGCTGAGATAGGAATTAAATATATTTGCTTTTAAACCTAACTACTATAGGCAAAGCAAAGTGCATTGTTTTATTGAACTAAGGATCTGAACCATTGTATTGCAGCTGCTAAACTGTTTAAAAAAGTTAAATTCTAGCCATGACATTTGTATATTATATCCATGCCAGTCATTCTATTTGCTATTTTTTGTTTATTTATTTTGAAGTACTAGGGTTTGAATTTGCGTGTTTGAACTTTTCAGATAAAAGATTTGCTACTTGAGCCATGTCTCAGCTTTTTTCTTCATTTTTTGAAGATTTAAAAATGCACATTATTTTGATTTATAATTTATTTACTATTATCAGCCATAGTTTTTGTACAGTGCAGTCTATACAATTAAAATAAACCAATGTTATAGGTCTTCACACTTAGAATCTGTCAGCTTAAAGCCAGGTGCCAGTGGCTCATGCTTGTAATCCTAGCTACTCAGGAGGCTGAGATCTGGGGATCACAGTTCAAAGCCAGCCCAGGCAGGAAAGTCCCTGAAACTCTTATTTCCAATAAACCACTAGAAAACCAGATGTGGTGCTGTGGCTCAAGCAGTAGAGTGCTTGCCTTGAGCTGAGGAGCTGAGGGACAGTGCTTAAGCCCAAAAGGTCAAGCCCCACAAAGGACAAAAAAAAAAAAATCTGTCAACTCAAAAGAAAATGTCTTTCTTGTGTGCACAATTTACTTAGTATTGTGCAAATCTGGAAGACAGTTATTTCTAAACTTTCCCTTTGTAAGCAACTAGAGCACAAAACTTCTTTCTTTCTTTCTTTCCTTCTTTCTTTCTTTCTTTCTTTGGTCAGTCCTGGGGCTTGAACTCTGGAGCTGGCCACTGTCCCTCAGCTCTTCAGCTCAAGGAGAATGCTCTAACACTTGAGCTACAGCGTCACTTCTGGTTTTCTGGTGGTTTATTGGAGATAAGAGTCTCACAGACTTTTCCTGCCTGGGCTGGCTTTCAACTGAGATCATCAGATTTCAGCCTCCTGAGTAGCTAGGATTACAGGTGTGAGCCACTGGCACCCAGTTCCAAAACTTAGTAAGGAGAAAATGTATCATTGCATTTTTTTCTCAAGATAGCATTGCATTTCAGGAATACACGAACTATTAGCTCTAGCACTGAGCACGCCATATATTCTTCTTTTGAGAAGCATATCTCAAAATTATTTAGCTAAATATCTAGAAAATAGCTGTTATAACTGCTTTTCATAAGAAAAAATACTGATAGTAACTTTTGATTTTTAAAACTGTGTCTCTAATTTAGCTCTTAATATTTGAAAATGGAAGGTACAACCTCTTTGAACAGGTTTATGATATCTTTGATAAAAACCATTGCCTTGTGAAATATATATATATATATATATATATATATACATACATATATTGTGAAAGCAGACTGTTGGTGTATTATCTGTTACAGCTTGCCTCAGTAATTACTTTGAAAAGATGCTTGTAAATATGTATATGTATATGAATGCTCAGGTCACACATTCCAGTAGATGGGCATCAGTGGTAACATAAAATGCCTCATTGCATTGATAACAATCTTGCTGGAATATCATGAATATTTACTAGCTGTGTATGTGTGTCCCTGATTGCAATTAGAGGAAGGACTGGTCTTCTTTAATCTTTTAACAGATGAACCTATTGGGCTGCATATATATCATCACTTTACTAGATGTTTTTGATCTTAAGACAGAAGGCAATCAAAGTCAATTTCCTCTCCTTCAAGAGACACCTCAGAGAACACAGAGAAGGCACTGCACACAAGAGCACTCATCAAGGCAAAACTGCCACCTACTGTGATCTCTTTCAAAGTGCTGTGTTATAACCTTCAGAGTTTGCTCCTGGAGACTTCTGGTGGTTTACATTCTTGGTCCTGTCATAGTCTGGTACCTGAAAACCCCACGGACCTCCTGTTTGACTTTCACTACTACTGGAACTACTACTGGCTAATTCTGATTCCTCTTCACTCTCCACACCTCCTTCCACCGAAGCTGATTCAGCGCTTCCCTCCTCAGGGACCTCTCGACCTTCCACGTGTGTAGATTCTTCCATGGGGGCTAATTCACTTTCCTCTTCTCCTGCATGCTCTTCTGCCTCTTCTTGCTCTTCAGGTGGTTCCTCCTTCTTGCCTTTGACTTTCTTGACCTCCTCTACAACCGGCCTTCTTCGTGCTAGCACTATGTTTCTTCTTGCTTTTTCTCCTTCTGACTCCGTGGATTCGGATTCTTCTTCGGATTCAGGAGTGGAGCTCTCCTCCTCCTCAGAGGGAGTCTCTGACTCTGATTCCTCTTCTGTAGTCTCAGACTCACTGAACTCAGATTCCTCTTCACTGTATTCTGTATAGTCACTTGAGGATTCCTCTTCTGATTCGACTGTGCTCTCTGTAGCTTCCTCTTGATCTAGAGTTAGCCTTAAGTAATCTTTATCTTCTTCCTCAAGGCGTCTCTGCCACTCTTCCCCTTCCAGGTCAACGCCACCTCTTTTCTCAGCTAGCCCTCTGACTTTCTTAAAAATCATTGGGAATATCCTGGCTCTCTTCCATGTTGTGTATGGAGGTTCCACTGGTGGTGGTTTTTCAATAGTTACAACTACTTCCTCCTCACTAGGCTCTCTAACTTCAATTTTGGGTTTAATTTTCTTTGGCTTCTCCTGAAAATTGTGAAAAATGCAATTGAAGTTTTATCTTACAAATAGTCACCCCGTGGCCTTGTCCTATAAAGTTAAGTGCAAATTATCTTCAAGATGATAACCTCATTCAAGAAATATAACTGATTTTAGAAAACAATTATAAAATCCCAGTGTGTTTAGAAAGGGTGATTAACAACATAAATTATTTTCTCTAATCTGTATACTATGAAAATTATTTTTTTCTTTTATACTGCTCAAAGTTGCTTTTCTGTCTTAATCTAGATAAACCATGATTGCTTTTTTTTTTCTTTTCTCATCTTTAGCTAGCATTTAGGATTTTTTTTACCCCTGGAAATATGGTAATTAAACTTAAAGCTATGTGACATATCAGTTTCCATTAATTTCTTAAGTTTTGAACAGGGTACAACCACATGTATATTTGTTTTGTATTTGTTAGTTTTGAGGAAAATAAATTGCCAAATAATTTGCAGGCCAAGTGGAAAGAATTTGAAATAACTAACATTACTTCAAATATGAATTTCAGAATGTCTCCAAAAATAATGCTTAAATATTCAGCCTTCCCTGATAATTAAGATTTGTTGACTATACTTTTCATAATCTTCATTTGTAGGGAGCAAAGAAACAAAGTAAATATTTTATTATGTAATCCTAAGTATATTCAATCATAATACTGTCTGTCATCACTCAGCAACATTTAAATTCTAGAAAAAATTACTGTAGGCTTTCATAGATGTTTGACATTTTAAAGAGGTGAAAATATCAAACTATTTCCGACTGATTTCCTTCCATAGATTAGGGAATGAAATGGCTATCTTTGTTGAGAGTCTATGGAAAACACCTATCCTTTCTCAAGTTTAAACTATTTTGTTTAGCCTGTTTGCCAAATAAGACAGAAAATTTTATTCTTTAGTTTATGGAATAAAACTCATTACCTCTTCCTCTTCGTATTCCTCCTCAGCTTCACCAACCACCTCACCATATTCCTCCTGGCCAGCAGGGGGCAGCAATCGGCGACGACTTCCATATTGAGGCATTTCATACCTGTAATGAAACTTACAACTTAAATAGGTTTTCAAAGGCTCAGGGTAGAATCTACCATGAATTGTTTCTGTTTCTTTCTTTCTTTTTCTCCATCATTTATCATTAGATGTTTTATTCAGCATCTGTTAAGTTCCTTGTAAATTAATTATGGATCTACAGGATAATAATTACTACCTGAGAACCAAAGATTTTTGCCATAATGGTACCCTGAAATAACAACAAAAAAAAGAGTGGAGTTATTTCATATATAAATTTGGGGAGAGGCTAGAATGAGAAAAAAAAGGAATAATGCATCTTAATTAAGAACTCAAAAAGAAATCAGTTATTTCTAATACTATAATAAGTCAACATAAAGCACATAGATGTATATATAGATGAGTGTGTGTGTAACTTCGGAAATATGATTACATATTCATTTAAATATATTTTCTGCTTTTAAATTTTTCTTAGACACAGTTCAGGAAGACTGGTTCAATATAGTGTAACATATATCATGTAAAATGGTGAATTTAGGAATTGAGCAAATATATTTGACTTCTATTTCCCATTTAAATAGTTTAAAACAACTTTACCACATTTCTAGAAGCATGACCAATATTAATATTTTTAAATGACTAAAACTTGACTGAAATGAAAGCTAGATATATTACACATTTTCAAATATAAATTTAATTGATTTTTAAAATAAATGTTATTAATATGTCAAATTAATAATGCCTTATAAATCATAATAAGATTCTGAATAAAAAGTCTGAAGATGTACCCATGCTCATAACTGTAATAATCTTGTCCATATTCCTGGCCAGGATCAATCCCAGACTCCATGGATAACTCCTATTGTTCAAAAAGAGAAATGCATTTGAAAACAAGTTCTTATTTCATCTCAAAGTAAGACTTTCATACCCAGAGTCGAATGATTCCCAAAACATTCCTGTCAAAGTAATTTTAGTTAAATGTTAGTCATACACATTTAAACTTTTCTGACTGTAAAGATTTTACAAAAAGATAAAATTATTAGAACTTACTTGAGTACTTTTTACTAGTGATGACCTATTAAAGTTTCCAGATGCTTTTGCATAACTTTTAAAATTGCAAATATTAAGTTGATATTTTATAAAATCTAAATTTATCAACTGACTTTAATATTGAAGAAAATCATGACATTAATTTTTATTCTAATAGTTTTCTTATACCTGGTATTCTTCCTTTAACATTAATGAAATCACCAGGTGGAAATTATTTACTAATTAATTAAGATTTTGAGTTAATGTGTGATAACTCACAAAGCAGTTTACATTTTAAGATATCAAATGCTAAACCCAGATTTAATTTTGTAAACTAAATACTTTGTTGGTGTGGAGATATGACTAAGGTTGTACAACTAAACCCAAACAAATTATTTTGTAAAGGTTTGCTCCTATATAAAAATGCTTTTCTATGCTGGGAGGTAGCTCAGTGGCAAAGAACTTGCCTAGCTAGTGCAGTGTCCTGGGTTTGGTCCCCAATATCAAAAAAAAAGAAAACAAAATACAGTTAAAAAATGCTTTTCCTAAGAGATATAGAAGAAAACACTTTCCTATGTCTAATAAATTTGATTTCTTTATGTTTCTCTGTTGAATTTTTATTTTAACATGATAAGCAGATTAAATACTAAATGTTAGCTGGGTTCTTTTTGCAATGGAGGAAGAGAGGGAAAAACTGTAGGTGGCCACAGAAACCCCTTTAGAGAGGCTGTTTCCTGCATAAGGCCATTTAGATATTTATCACATCATACCTGGGCCACACAGAATTATCACTACAGACCTCTAGATCACATGCAGATGACGGAGACACACACATGTCTGTTCTTTCCTATAGCAAATGGTTTTTCAGGCCTTACATGGCCAGCAGGCCATGCCAGATATACCCTAGGCATAGATTATTTACTATTTATAAGAATTAATTTTGTTAATATTGATGTAGTATGAATTAAGGAAAATCACTGTCCTCTGAAATCTTAGTGTGGGAATTCTAACCTGAATGACTTTATGTTATTTTAAGTTTATTTTTACTTATTAAGTAATTTTAAATAATTTTACTTATTAAGTAATTTTCATTTGTAGGGAGAAAAGAAATGAAGTAAATATTGTATTATGCACACTATGGACAATGACAAATATGAACAGTGACTCCTAGTTGTACAAAGTTTATCCAACATCACTTAAAAAGATTAAATTATCTGTCAAATCAATCCTAATCTGAAAATGCCACCAAAAAGGTTTCTGTTAGAATAGGACAATGTTTCCATAAGTCATAAGTCATAGAGTTAATGGTACATCCTGCCATATAATACACTATCTCTTGGTTGATACTATACCTCCAGCCACATTGTTTACATTTATATCCATAATCACCTTGGAATCTGCTACTTTTACATACTTTTATTTACACTACTTTATGGATTTTTTTTTGGTCAGTTATGGGGCTTGAACTCTGGGCTTGGGCGCTGTCCCTGCGCTCTTCAGCTCAAGGCAAGAGCTCTACCATGTGAGCCACAGTGCCACTTCCTTTTTTCTAGTGCTTTATTGGAGATTAGAGTCTCATGGACTTTCCTGGCCGGCTGGCTTTGAACCATGATCCTCAGATCTCAGCCTCCTGATTATCAGCTAGGATTACAGGCCATGAGCTACTGGCTTCAGCTACTTTATGGATTCTTAAAATCATTTAACTTTACAATCATACTGTTCTCTAGTAGATTACCAGAAGACTGTATTTTCCAGAGAATTTATAAACCAGGATTCCATGATGTTAAAAATAGTTCACTTTGCCAAAATAATTAAAACATTGAAAATAATGGCGCATGCTGGCTGGAAAACAAACCAACAGTCATTCTTAAAATCCTGGAGATGTGACTAATTTGTCAAATGGTGGAACATGTCTATAAATGGTACCAGAGACAAATTATATGCAACTCTTTTTCAAAAGTGAGTTGGCTTTAAATAAAACATGAGATACTGGATGACCCTACTGATTTCCCTTTACCTGGAGAATACGATTTTTTTTTTTAGAAAACTATAGAAAATATTACAATAAAAAGAGACTTCATGAGACTATCAAATGGACTATATTATTTTGAAAATTCATTTTTTTGCTGCTGTTCACACAGGCAGGATAAAACTAGCTTTGCGTCTTAGAAGCATCTGCGTTGATGCAAAGGGAATATCCATTGTGACTCGCAATACGGGACCACTTTCCATTTGCTAAGCCAGAAACATGTGTTCCATATTACCACCGACACTTTCAGGATGAAAAGTGTTTAGAATAAAATTCATGTGCAGGAAGATGTATATCTTGACTAGGGTCATACATTCAGTCACTTACACTTAGACTTCCAATGTGATTATTCTGAATCAGTGGTATTTTTTCATAAAGAAATTGTTTAGCATCTCATAAAACTTGAATTTTCTTATACATCCATGTCCAGATTTCTCGTAAAGAAATTATTTTGTTCTTTAAGAAAATGAATTAACTGTCTGTAAATGAAGCTCACAAATGTTAGCCTAGCCACAGTCATACACACCTATAATCCCAGCACTCGCTATGGTAGGTATATTGTCAGTTCAATGCCAGTCTGAGCTACATAGTGAGTCCGACTCAACAATGAAAAATCAAATGCCCTAAATATATTAAGAGGAAAATGAGTATTTTAAAATTACTATTTTAGCAGCGTAGAATTTTAGCTGTACAGAGAAATGATAAGGTATGCATTTGTTAGATAACTATGAAAACCTGCCACAGCATGAGAATATCCATTCATTAGGCAATTAAAAATATCGTTGTGCCACAAAACAGTATTACGAATCTGGGCAGTCTTCATTCATCGTTTCCTTAATCTAAGCCTGACTTCAAGCATGCTGCTGTGAATTCTTATACATTAGAAAAATAACTACTGACCAGGCTCATAAGTCATTTTATGCCTGTCTATTTCCAGAAAACAAAGCAACAAATTTGGAAAATGGACAATTCTCAAGGAGTAGGGAGGTAATTTGACTATATATATATATATATATATATATATATAATCTCTCTCTCTCTCTCTCTCTATATATATATATATATATATATATATATATATATATATATAACCCATACTGGAGTGTGAACTCAGGGCTTCATGCTTGCTTCACTTAGACTATAATCCTATTTAAGTTTCACTCCCTCTCTGGAGTAAGTAGGTTTGTGCAACTATTTCTAGCTTTTTCTGTACAGGTAGACTCTTCTGAACATATTTGCCTTGAATTGCTATGTACCTAATCTCAGGTTTTATGACAGGCATATACCACATTTCCTACCCACTAAGAAGGGGATCTTGTGAGCATTTTGTCTTGTCTGTCCTCTTATTCTCAGTCTCATAAATATAAAGGATTATAGGTGTTACCAAGACTATTTTATTATTAATCAATTTGAAAACTACCTTTTCTCCTCTCCATTTTTTCTGTCTCTTTGTAAGAAAGATAGACATAAAAGAATTAAAATCAAATGAATTATTCAAAGATCTTGTGAAGTTGAAAAGAAAATGAAAATTTATACCTCTGGTTTAAGAAGAGAAGGCCTCAGCAGTTGTTGGTGCTACCAAAGGAAATGAAAATAGAAAAAAAAAAGATTTAGAAAATAGTTTCATTGGAAAAGGTAGAACATGAATGAGTAAAGAGAAGAAAAATAGGCAACAGTTTAAAACTGTGTGGGATTATGATTCATTAATAATGTTACAACTATCAAAAAGGAAATAATATGTGAGATGATTCTTCATAACAAAGTGAAAAACAATTCCTTTGTTTTGATTTTATCACTGTTTTAGCTACCATCAAATTTAATACCCTTAATAAATAGAATTTTACAAAGATCTTTTATGCTTCAGAATTATTGATGCTTCAAAAAATTCTTAAATATATAATTCTTTTTAAAAGTTTAACTTTCCTTTATCTTGTCCTCTTTACTCTTCAATAATAATAAACTTCATTGTTCCATTGGGAAGAAGAATAGAACATACAAAAGATACTGTAGTAATGTGTTCAAGAACATATATAAGACATGGTATGGTACTCATTCCTTTTTATGACAGAACTGCTAGTGACTCAGCCTAATTATGTTACTTATTTAAAAGGAAGAGACACATAAATTCAACTGTTGAATATTATGTTCATCACTGAAAAACAGTTATGCATTTAAGCATTCAACTTGATTCCTATATAATCTAGAATTTGTGGATTTTAAATTATAAGCCAAACAGGTCAAGTATTGTTTTTCTTTGCTTGGCTGAGAAACTTAATGGTAAAAGATAAACTAGGTTCTCAGTGGCTCACTGATAACAGCATTGTCAATAAATCAAGTCAAAGCATGTTAGTCAGAATATCCAGTATCTTCTTGGCAGATAAGGAGTCATCATAATAGAATAGCAATCCCAGAGCTTTATTTAAAAACAACAACAACAACAAAAACCCACACGTTATTTCAGGGTTTTCTAATTGCTCTGAAATTAAGAAAAGTACTTAATATGTCAAGGTTTAATATAGTGACTAGGCAGTAAACAAAATAAAAGTTAAGTTATCCTACAACTTCTAAATTATACTTATGTAATTGAAAAACAAATTTAAAAAATCACATTACTGAATAATTGTAATCTAGGACCAAAGCAATTTATTTTGGAAAATATAAGCAACTGATCTGCCTCATCCATTGAATAGTAGACTTAAAATCCCAAAGCATAGAAACAACATAGCAAAGAGATAGAAATAGCAGTTTTGATTAAGTAAAAGGAAAGTGATGAAATTTCAAAGCAAGTGTATTAGTTCTATGTAAGTAATTTCCTTGTAAGCTTGTTAGAACATAGTGCCTCAAAGCCCTTACCTCTGATGCATAACCTCTCCTGAAAGGCAGAAATAAAGAAATCAGAATTAAATATGTTGGAATTTAAGATTAGGTAATCCTATAAGATAAGGGCCATTTAAAATATTTTGAATAAAAACAAGCTGATTTTTCACTATAAAATGTCTTAGTGAGAAATGTATTTCATAACTTTAGCAGGACTGGAAGATCATATTTTATGCCTGTTACTAGAAACAATTAATAGTGAAGAGTCTCATTTCCTATAAACAACCCCAAAGTCTATTTTTTTCAAAATAGTTTCTAACATGCTTTGAATATCTAATGCTTCATTAAGATAAAATATTATATATTATCCCTATGTGGTATACCTCTTGAAGCAAAAAAAAATATGGGGAAAACAGTACTGGATAAAAAGTAACTATACAACTAAAACATATACTTCCAAATAATCATAATTTTGTTTGTTTATATTAACAATGATGCCATGAGTACAGGGTGAAAAATATTAGCTACTTTTCACTGTAAATTACTTTACTAGAATGAAAATGATGTTTTAAACATATAATACTCAAACATTCCAAACACAGAATAATAATGTTTATGTCCTAGGCGATGGAGAAATATTTGACTGAACTGGATAGGAAAAGAAAGTATAACATATTCAATGTGAATCAATTACGGAATTTCTATTCCTTCTGAGTTAAACAGTTGACTTAACATATTAAACTGTTGTTGACCATCCTATATGGCATTAATGTAAAATATATGTAATGAAGATTTTTTATAAATGAATAAATACAAGTTTCTGAAGTCCAATAAATCTGTAGAATATCTTTATATCTCTGGCTATCATAGATAAATCTACTTATTTAAAAGCATATTAAAATAGTGGATTACTTAGTGAAACTGCGAATATGGATAATATAATGGTATAGATAATATAAGGATATAAAATTCTATTCACAATTTGACATTGAATTTTAGAGTTTATACAAGTTCTTCCAGTATTTTCAGACATGCTAACTTTTAGGTCTATGCAACTGTTACTCGAATTCTTTTTCATAGCTAGGGAAAACTCTTCTTTAAATTTTAATAATGACAGTTAAGTCGCATACATCATATGAAAAAAATCCAAGCACAGATACTTTGTTTTGTGGGATATTTAGTTATTTCTTTTCATTAACATCATTTTCCATAACTGCCAAAAAGTTTTAAAATAATAGATTTAACCACACTGTTTCCATTAGCCTGAAAGTGCCCTTCCCCTTTACTGTTTGCTTATATTGCCTGTTTTAGTTCAAAGGCAGAAATATATGTGACAGAATAATTGTTTATAGTTCTCTTTGTTCTTTCAAAAGTGACTGAAATTATTTAAGTGAATATTTTATGTAGTTTTTAACCAAATGAATATTAATTATTCATTTTCTACTCTATGTGTGTACTGTGCTTACTTTTAGTAATGAAAAATATATGGTCATCTTTACTATATTATAAATGAAGTATCTAATCATTCATTATGCATTAAAGAAAGCTTAACAAATGCATAGAAATATTCTTTTTCTTAGTGGCTCGTTTTCACTTTGTAGGGGCTGCAAACTGAGCAGGAAAGAATGTTTCAACTTCTGTATCCATTAATATTTATGGGTCTCATATAGAAAATAGTTTAACAGATTTATTATGAAGATAGAAAACCCCAAATATAATCTGAAAATAAAAACTGTATTAAATACAAAGTTGTAGAAGTGTTTCATTTTAATACATAAAATTTGAAAATATACAATCACAATTGAAATGTTATAGAAAGGCTCAATGTAACAATTTCATAGTTCTATGAGTACTTATCCAAAAATATTTGTATTTCTTACATACTGTGCATTTTGTTGTTAGGGAATTCTAAGTTTTAAATTTGCAAAAAGGTTGTAGAAATTAGCTTAAAAACACACATTCACATTAAAGTCTCACAGTTGTGAATAATACCTTGTCAGAGTCCGCCAAATAGCACAAGTTCTCATGCATATGACCAGCTGCCAACAAAAACTCCAACTGAAGTTTTTCAGTGAAAGAGAGAAAAAAGATCATGTTCAAGAACCCCAAGAAAGAAATTACTTTTGATTTGGATGAAAAGAATTAGAAGCAGATGGGCTAATGGAAGTAATTAGACTCACAGATTGTTTTTTATCTGATCTCATTAATTAGGAATGTCAGATTAAGAACTTCAATACATGTCACATCATATATAGGTTGAGCAAAACTTTGAAATGACACATTGTAGGGCTCCCAACCTACATGACTATACTTGAAGATGTAACTATCAAATGCCAGTTTTACCTGGAGATTTCAAGAAATTTTCTGCTACTTAAAAGATACAACAGGATTTCTGATGACACTCTTAGTTGTTTCATAATCATCTGCTATTTTCCTGGAATAGTCACAAAGTATAATCTGTAACTGCAACTCTTTCTATATATTCTAATGTATGAAAACTCCAAAATTAAACACATAATTATGCTTGTACTCAAAATGAGGATTTCAAATAAATTAATTCTATGTGTTGCATGAGAAATAAAAAATTGATGATCATGTATTTTCTATTGTGTTTCTTTGTGTACAAATAAGTATATATAGTATGTATGTATGTAATTGAGCTAAACAAGCTTAGTTCGGTATACAAGTTTCATGAAGAAGATGGAAAGAGAGTGATACTTAGCATGGTCAATGTTGTTGAGACTACAAGTTAAGTTCTACAATGCTAAGACTACTACTATGACTATAGAAATTTCTTCCTATCGTATAATTTTTTTTGTCTTCCTTGCCTAATATAAGAAGCAAAGGTCTACATAAAATTGATGGTCATTTAATAAATATAATCTTTCTTGATTCTTATGAAAGTTATATATTAAACTTATTGAAATGGACATAAATATTGTCTTTTGAAGGAGAAGGCCATAAGACATAATTAAGGAGATGTAATAATGTGAAAAAGCAAAATAAAGTAACACTTTAAACACCTGTGGGAAAAATGAAATGGCTTACAAAAGTCAACAACTTGAGATTTATTTTCATTATAAAGAACAAAAGGGAAAACACAGGAGAAATAAATAGAGTCAGACAGCAATTGAAACAAAAAGTAAAAGATTTATCAGACCTATAAGCATAATAGCAGAATAAAAGCAAGCCAGAGTAAAGGAAGTTTTCATAAGAAAACAGATGACTACATATGATAGCACCTGGGATTTATTTTGAAAAAATACCCTATGTCTTCTGTCATTCCCTAGAACTCTAGGTACATAACATCTTACTTTGTAAGTATTTTCTCTTACCAAATACATAGGCTTCAAGAAAATAAGATCTAGGGTATCACTTTCAGTGTACATGACAATAGTCTGATTTCTCCTAAAACATTCATTTAAAGCTACCATTTAAAAGGAAAAGTAGAATCACTGCACCAACATGATAAACAAGCCTTTGGTTTAAGTTGGATAACTGACTTTGTTGCCCATAACTCCCCCATTAAAAATAGATTAAAATTACTTACTTTTAAAATAATTGTAGGATAAATAATGCTATTTTGTAGTTTTAAAGAGTTAAGATAAATCTACTATGTGAGTTAGTGGTGATGATGTTAATAATCTTTTAAATTAAAAAAAAAGTGAAGAAAACAGCATTGCACCAAGTTTGGGCTAAGATAGTGAAATCTTCCTTGATGTTCAAATTTGATGTTCAACTTGAAGACTATGGTGAATAAAGGATTTGCCAAGTTAAGACCAGAAACGCAACATTACAGTGCAGTAGACTGACTGTGACACTGTGTTTCAGTGCCCTCAAAAACACTGCCCAAATTCTCTTGTTTTTGTTCAGATGTCGTTTCCATATTTGCTTTCTCTGAAGGACAATCTGTTGGAGGTTTGGAGATTTTTGTGAGTGAATAGTTTTTTTCTATTTGACTGCACATATTAGATACTGACTTTTCAAGTTCGGCTAAATTTTTAATATGTTTGAAGATACTTTTGGGTTGTTTTTGAGTGTCTGCATTACACATTGTGGTGTGTAGTTCTGTCGTAGAAGGTTTAATTTCTATGGCAGTTGTGGTATTGGTAGTACGTCTAACAGGTGGTATACAACTATTCTCTGTAGTTAGACCTGTAGCTGAAGAAGGCAGTGGACAACGAAGATGGAGAGTGGATGGGGGAAGAACAGGAAGTGAATGTAGAGGAAGTAAAGGAGAAGTAGTTAGGGGAGTAGAAGTAGGAACAGAAAATGAGAGATGCGATGGAGGAGGACGAGGAGGAGGAAGGGTAGAGGGACTAGAAGGAGAAAATGAAAGAGAAAGGGGAGTAAGGACTAGAGTAGGGTCAGTGTGAGGAGGCAGAGAAGGATTGGAAGAAGATAAAGGAGAGATGTTAGGTACATAGGAAGGATTTTCAAAAATATTCCTTCTTATTTCAACGTCTGTGATACACGTGGGTGTGTCTCTCTTGACGTCCAGAGTATTTGAAGCACAAGTCCTCACGGGAGAAAGTTCCAAGGAAGAGTCAGCAGGAGAACTGATGATGCTAGGTTCTGATCTGAGCTCCACAGTTCTTGAAATAGTTGGCAAAGTAGAGAATGAGAAGTGAGACCAAGAAGAGGAAAAGGAGGAGTCTGAAGATAGACATTTCAACTGTTGTGTACCTTGCATGCTCAGTGTTTCTCTCTGCCTTATGTTTTCCTCTGTCAAGTTTACACCTTCTGTTGTGCACAGTGGATTGCTGCTACCTTTCTTCCTTGGATGCATCTCAATGCTTTCGTATTCAGCATTTTGCCTTGTGCTTTGCAAGTTCAATAGGTCTATGGTTTCTGTTCTGTGTGGAACTTTACACATCAGTCTCCTAGGTAAGCTGACTGGCTGTTTCCACATCCTCTGAATCTTTTCTCTTGAGCCCCTTAGAGATTGGCTCTTGAGTTGTGTTTTGGGTAAACCTGAGTCTTCAAAACCTGTTTTCAGTGAAATGTCTGAATTTGTTGAGCTTTGATCTATATTTTCTTTATAAAGTATATTATGGGCACTTAAGTCTTCCTCATCAGAAAGAAATGTGAGTTTTCTCGTAGGATTGAGGTGGATGTTCTTCAGTGATCCATCTATAGGGGTTGGATTGGGTGCCTCAATGGGGCTGGGAGAAAATGGCATCACAACTTGCTGACTTTTCCTGTCTTCTGAGACTGAGTTAGTTCCCCTGCTTTGTTCAAAATGGTAGAGAAGGAAAAGACTTGAAAGAAAAGAAGATAATGAAACGTAAGGAAACAGATTGTAATATAATTTTTCATGAGAAAGATGTTTTATGGTTCTTACTACTTGAATTTTTTAAAAGCTCAATAATACTAATCTATTGAAACAAACACAATTTTCTTGTCCCTGGTCTATAAAAAATTAAGCAAGGAAATTTTATGAAGTGTGATTAACATGAGAGATTTTCATTAAAAAATTTCAATCTCGACTTCTTTTTTCCTGTTAGTTTAACACATAAAAGCATACACACATGCTCTCTCTCTCTCTCTCTCTCTCTCTCACACACACACACACACACACACACACACATTTAGAGTTCATTCATGTATCAATCTCCATTCTCCAACCTGCAAGCAAGCATCGTAGCCTTTGATTTCATATTCTCTGCCTTGCTTGAAGTTACTCAGATAGTTGCTGTTAGGCATAAAAATTCTTGTCTGTAACTGAGTCAGTTACTTCGCCTATTACATCTCACTCATCTCAGTAATTTTGTCCTAGAGCTAAAAATGCTTTCTGATCCGTGACAAAATTTGCAAGAGAATACAGAAGGATATTCCATTTCTCAGATTAAGAGAATTCAAGTCCCCAAAGTCAGAAGGGAGTTCTCACAGAGCTCAAAAATGTAATTAAGAAATTGACTTCATGCAACAAGTCTGAACAGACTTTTTATGTTGCGACTGCTTAACTTTTACCCTCAGTCAAATTTAACTCATCATAAGCAATATCAATCAACAGAAGGACTGTTAATATTTCCTTCAAATCTGATTTAGCTCAATTTTTAGTCAAGACTCATCTTTAATGAAAATGTTTATGATAAAATAATATTGTTATGATATCATTGCAAGATTTTTCTCATGCATGGATAATGAATCTTAAGTATCCTTGAGGTACAATTAAAATGGAATAAGTCAAACAGTACAAATGAAGTGCCCCTGTTAGAATCATTGGACTTGCCCTCCTGAAAAGTTATGGGGGACAGGGCAGGTGGTTGTAGTTTTCTATAAATTTTGCTCTCAATCGAAAGAGAATCACAGGTTAAGTTTAGTAATAGCTTCATATTTGCTCACCCAGAAGGAATGAAAACAAAAGGGGGTATTTAGTATAGAAAATATAGAGAAAGGCACATTGAAAATTATGGTAATAGTAATAGGTTAAGGAACAAAAATGTATATAGAGTTACAGTTGATAATTTGTCATTTGGCAAAAATAGATTTTTTTTAGTCTGTCACAAGTTTACCTGGAATATTAAGTTGCTTAAAATAACTAGAAACTGTAAGTAATTGAAATGAAGAGACAAAATATTTCTAGCTTTCCTCAGATTGGAAAGGTTTTTTAAAAAAATATGTCAAAAATCATTTAACTTGACAGTACATGGCTATTGTTTAATGTAGTTCTATTTATGGTCTAATATCAGATCACATATGATTAAAAGATCTAACCATCATCTTTCTATCATCTATTTTTCATCTGTCTACTTACCTATCATTTATCTCTTTATCATTTATCTATTTCTCTATCTTAACCAATTATAATAGGAGTCTGAATCTATTTTTCTAGCAGGCCAAATACTGTAACTGGAACATTGATATAAGGTGCATGCCATTTCAAGACACTAAAAAGAAACTGAATATGGAAGGTAAAAGCAAATGATCCCACAGCAAAATATGATGATTACTTCATATACAGTAAAAACAGCATTTAGTCTATTCTGTTACATTTGAGTTCTAATACCCTTGTATGAGAATGATATTAATTACTTACTTATGCCTATGTATCCACAGGTGAGAAAGAGAAAACATGTGATAGAAAAAAAAAGTTTTAACTACAGTTAATTGGCTATGATTATAAAAATACTAACAGGAACTTGCTTTACACAATATGTATATCCAAGAAAGATAACAAACCTTGTACATTTCTTATGTTTATTCATTATAAAGATATTTACTAGCATTTTTATATAATTGCATGGAATTTATTTGGGTGTATTATCACATGAAATTATTTATCATAATCTCTTTTCTGGTATGTAAAATTCCCTTCTGTGAAACCTAGTTAATTCAAACCTGAAATATAATATTTATATATAATTAAGAACTGATCCTATGTCCTAACTATGAAATCCAGTTTAGAGCATATGGACTGACAAAAAAAAGATATATTTTGTTTTTGAAAAAGGGAATGGGTAATTACTAAGATCAATATTTCAGAGAAGTAAAATGTATATGAAGTAACAAGTAACTCTGTGAAGATTTTGTTTCCAAATTAGCTTTGATTTTTTTTCTTTTTAAAATAATAGCAACTCATTTCAAATTAATTCATTTGTCATAACTAACAAGAATCCCTACAAAATATTTGAGAGGGTAAACATTTCTTAAAACGAGAATTAAATATATAGAGCTTAAAACCTCTCAGCATATAACTGCAAACCTTCTATAAACTTTGTTTGATTACAATTTTTCAAATAATTTTTATGTGCTGTTACATGCAAATTACCATTCCAAACTATATTGATTCCAGGTGATGCTTCAATATTCCTGTTTCTTTTAAAATGAAAATGTGTCCTTCCTTTATCTTCTCTGTTAATACACTTACCTTTGTGCTTAATGCTTTATTTTCTAAAACTTTTTGCTAGTGGTAGGCATCATAACCAAAGAGAATCAAACATATTGGCTCAATTCCTAATTCAGCAATAAGTCAAAAAGAGACCATTATATTCAACTTAGGGAAAAAAGTAAAAAAAAAATAACACAAAAGAAGTATGTATTTAAAGCATGATCCTTGTATTATTATTGTAAAAACACTATGTTATGTTTCAAATTCTACCTTGTTTAATTTTAACATTAAAATAGAACATATATAAATTTATCAGTATTAAAAAGTATCTAACAGTGCATGTTTGATATTATTAGTGTATCATACAATATTAAAATATCTGTGTAAACTGGCTGCCCATTAAAAGGGGGTTTCAGGAGTTTTAAGGCTTATTTTGCTAGTAAATGCAAGTCTCACAGGTATAGTTTAGTCCTTTTCCTCACTAAACTCTAGTTAATAGATTTTTTGAATTCAGTTTAGGAACATTCTAATTTTTATATTTTTGCTTATTTTCCATGTCAGGCCATAATTAGTTATTCAGAAACTTTCAAAATATAGACCAACTACACATTACAAAAAGTAAGTTGGTTATGTAAATAGCATCATTTGATAGAAATGTTTGATATAACAGCATATTAATTGTTTCTTACAAAATACATGCTTTAAACTGAGTTAGAAATTCCCAATAGTGTAGGAGAATGTTAAGAAATAATAGATCACTGTCAGTAACAAGGAAATGGGTGTTAGTTCATTATTTTGATCTTGAATTTCTTTAATTTCATCAGATTTTCATTACAATATGGTGAAATATTCTAAAATACTATATGAGAAACGTTCATGAGTTTAAGCTATTTTGTTTACAAAATTACTAAATGGGAAATGTCTTGGATCTCAAACTGGGAATTACCATTTTATGATGTGCTTTCTTCTTCCCTCCTACATGAAAACATCTAGTTTCCAGAATCTATTTACAGATTTTTTAGAAAAAATGTCTTTCTGATCCTGAAGATGGGCTGATAACTGCATCCTCAAATGAATACTCAGGTACTGCGTTTCTTTTTTTTTTCTTTTCTTTTTTTGCCTATTGATTTTCAAATTCCCTTGAGTTTTCATTTTTGCCTCTTTGTCAGTTTAAAAACAAATCCAAATAACCTGTATTTTTACATCAGGTTTGAGTTAAACTCAACACATGGCATCTCCTGAAAGGTGTACTTACATGGTACTATCTCCCAGTTCTTCATAGAGATGTGCACCCGGGGGCGGGGGTGGGGGCGGGGGCGCGGCCACAGGCGCAGGTGTGGGAGCTGCTGGCTTGGCTGCAGGCATTGCAGACTGAATTCGTGCTGTCTTGGTGCACTCAGCCTGGCGTCTTGGGTAGAGTAAGGTTGTCTTGTAAAACTCATTGTAGAAATCTTACACATATCTACTGACTGTCTTTGAATAGGGAGGTTTAGTTTTCTGAGATAGCCACTTAAAAATACTGGTATAACAGTATTTGGACAGCTAAAATGACAGAATCATCCTTTCTGGGGATCATTACCATACAATGTTCTCTAACATGTCGACTCCATGAAGAAAGGCTAGAGAGAACTCATGGAAGCCCACGTTAATGAAACTAAATGGCAATATTAAACTCAGAGTTAGATAGCATAGCAAGTTCTGGGGTTTCATTATTTCATAATAGGAATACTATATACTATTTCATATACATTTCCATGAAATGCTAGGAGAAAGAACTTTGAAACATTGCCACAAAGAATTTACATATGTTTGACGATATAAATATGGGTATTCTGACTTAACAGTCACACTGCTAGTGATCATCAGTTTTCATCCCATAAATGTTGAATTACCCAAATAAAAATGAGTAATTTAAATTTTAAAATGTGGTGGAAAGCGGCTCCTTGGTTTATGGATCTCTTTCATAAAACAAGGCACAGCAAGAATTTCTTTCCTTTATTTTCCATCTCTTCTGAAAAGTTAGTTAAAAATCACTATTTTTGATATTACCTAACAGAGATTACATTCTGTGATTCTTGCACTATAATTAGGATTCTGGGATGCTTTGTTTTAAATTTGTACTGGAGCCTTTTCTCTAACAGTTGAAGTATGACTTCAACACTGTTGCTTGGGCTGGTCTTGAACTACAATTTGTATTAAATGGAATTATGAGTAACACACTCATAATTATACTTACACTTTAAACCTTTTTGGGAAAGCGATGAGCAAAAGAGAGAGAGAGAGAGATGCATTAGAGGTATTACATGTAATGTTTTAACATGATTTTCTCTAAATTGTGAATTATTTTCAAGTTAAACTCATGACATAGTTAAGGACATGATAAGGAAGCTAAGCATTTCAATCAGACAGTGAAAAAGAGGGGCACATTCTCGTTTCCAATGCAGTTATGAAGCTGTTAAATATTTGTTACAGAGAATGAATGAATAAACCAAATGGAATAAGAAAAATGAATTAAACACAGAGATATGATTTTTTAATTTAATGGAGAAAGGAAAAACTGAAGATGATTGGATCTTTTTAATTATCTTGTTGGTGGTTTACTGAAGGGAGTTAGTCCTGCAGCAATCCCTGATTAAACCCTTGGCTTCACACTGAAGCTGAAGCTAAAATTGGAGGAGGTCACTCTTGGAATCATGCTTTTCATATTTTTCTATTCTGTTTGCTATTGTTTTTCCAGACATAGAAAATTTCAAACTCCATCAAAATATAATACTTTATTTATAGGCAGAATGTACAAGTATATATTAAATCTTTAAATATTAGAGATTTTCTTTGATAAATAAGCAGGGACAAATTTATTTAATGTTGTTAATCTATGAGAATCCACAACTAAACTGAATCTATACATACTAACTAAAAGGCTACTGAATAATTCCCTTATAAAATGTTTATATATTAAGCATTTTAGCATTTGTGGAATTTTAGTCTGTTGACTATGACATCCACAATTCTTCAGTTTTGATCCTTACTTTGGGTGCCAAAGAATTTTTCCACTACTTTTATGGATAGCATGATACTCCCTTTAGGAAATAATTGAGTGAAAGGGAGAAATGTAATACAAAATACACATGAAAACTAATAATATACAATAACTTAAAGGTTTACAAAATATATTCAGTACTGTTTATTCATTTATTCATTTATAGATTTACATTTAATGCATCAATTAAATTTTTAAAGGATAAACTTCAATATGTCAGCCTAATTGTTATATTAAGAGTTTTATATTGATTTTGTGTTTAAAATATTCTTAAATTATCTTCTGGCAGAGCGCATATTTTTTAAATTTTCAGATTTGAATTATATTGCCTTATTCAATCTGAATGAAAATTGTCAGTGTTTGATCGAAGAGAGCAGTTATATAGAAATATCATACTACCTTCCCCAAATGTCTTTATATGATGAAAAGCAGCCCTAATATTATCTCTTGCATTTGTTACCTTGAGTAATTTGTGTGATTTATCACACCTATTTGCTATTTCTTTTCTTTTCTTTTGTTTTTTTAACCATCAGCACAGTTACTTCCTTCTTAAACTGGTCCCCATTTTCCTTGCGGGTGGGATAAGAGGAAACAAATGGTAGAGAGCCAGGGAAGAGGCGATATTTTTCAAATAGAAATGTGTTCTTTATCTGACTTATGTAACCATAACCCCTCTGTACTCTGCAACAACAATAATTTTTTTTCTTAAAAAAAGAAAAAGCCTTGGCAGCTAATTCCGGAAAAAAAAAATCATAGCTCCCAATCACAAAGTTTTCCATTCTTAATGTCAAATCCAACCTATTCCTAACCTACCTCAATTATTGGTTTAAGAATTGGTTTAATCCTTTAGAAGGTGTAAAAGTAACATTAAAATATACATATAGTAAATGCCTGTGTTCAACAGTAGAAAATAGAAAAACACAAAGTCTGCACAGCTTAAATATGTTATCAGATATTGAAAGATAGGCTCTAGCAATTGCCCAAGAATAAGGCAAACACATGGAACATCATACCTGCTCCATTGTGACTTTTCATTTCTATCTCTGTGCAAAAATATTAATATATTGATAAAAAACCTAACATGCTAATGTAGGGAGGATATAAACCTATCTTTGGAAGTGGGAAGAATGGCATTTGGATAGGATATTACATTTTGCCAGGATACCTCATGCCATTCTTTAGGGATCTCTTTAAAAAGAGAAAGAACAAAATTACAAGTTGTAATGTACTAATCCTAGGAGATAGAAATCTAGTAGAGGCATAGAAACATTGAGCCATCTGTGAGAAATGAGTTTGCATTGTCATTTCTTGAACAAAGTGTCTTGGTTCAAGAAGAATGACAATCCCAGAAGGTTTACACAGTAACTACAAATCTACATTACCAGGTATGGTTTTTCTGAACATGTTCCTGTGAAATGATCCATGTTAAGCATCCTTGTATACTTACTGTCTGTAGCTGACTAAGACCACCAAGATGGCAGGGATACAGCAGAGGATGATGATGAAGGCCAGAGCCAGCAAAGCTCCTTCTGTATATCCTAAACTTTCTCCTCGCTTTTTAATGCTGGTTACTGCCTCTGGAGTCCGGATCTCCAGAATGCGTCCTCCTTCCCCATAATATGGCTGAAAGTCTTTATTGATATCAAGTAGTTTTCCATCTAAAAATCTTTATGGTTAGATAAATAGCAAAATAAATGTTGTTAAAGGAGAAAGTAACATTTAAATATAAAATATGTTTCCATAAAGTCTTAACACTTTTAATAAAGCAAACTCATTTGAAGTATTGATTATTACGAAAAGTATACATGGGCTGGGAAGGTGGCTCAGTGGTAGAGCACTTGCCTTGCATGCATGAGGCCCTGGGTTCAATTCCTCAGCACCACATAAGCAGAAAAAGCCAGAAGT
>NW_012267250.1:4858384-4865109 GCF_000151885.1 Dipodomys ordii
CACCGACGTTGTAAAGCTCGTTTTGGACATGACAACTTGTACTTCTCAAAAAGAGAGTTATTTTGAACATACTAGTGTAGCTATTAATTTGGTTTCTAATTTACTATGAGAACTGTAAAATCCTCAGATGCTAAGATTTCAGAATAAGGGGAAATTGAAAGTCTACTTCCATTATCCTCGGTATTAGGTAATAAACTATGTTTTCCTGTACCTCCGCATTGTTAAAAGCTACATTTTCATAACTTCTGCTACTATAGAGTAGATGCTTGTCATATACACACATAGTATACATATAGGTATATTTCATTATAAACTAACTGAAAATCAATCCAAAGGTTTAAACTAGTACAGCGTTTTCCCATAGACTAGTTCAAATGTTTAAGAAGAACATCCCCAAGGCAAGACTTTAATAATTTATAGCTCATCTACCTACCTCTAATACACATAATATATACATAGTCACTGTGGCTATTTTAAAGCTACATTAATATTAAGTCTCTACTTCATTGTTGCTAAAATAAGAGCAGAGAATTGTTGTTAATTAACTGAGTTGAAATGAAGTTAATTCAGAATTTATAGTTTAATAAAGCATGAATATATATTCCCTAAATATGGGTACAACCACAATAGAGTGAATAAATATGTAAATTTAGTGATGGGAAATTTTATATGTTGTTCTGATTTTAAATATAAAGCTAAATTATGAAATTATGAACTTGTATGTACATTATATATGTATGTGTGCATACATAGACATATAACCTTTGAATACACACATAAGATCACATATAAATACCTTTTCCATTTTGAATGCTTTAATTTATTTTGTAAAATTTATTTATTTATTATTTTTGGATTTTATTACTTTTACGTAGTTCTATGAAGAAGTTGCCATTTAACAGAACAGATTATGAATACAATGTATCTTGATCAATTTCATCCCTTTCAATATTCTCACCCATCTCTCCCTTAATTTAAATGACCTTTCAGCCAGTCACCAGTGGCTCCCACTTGTAATCCTAGCTACATGGGAGGCTGAGATCTGAAGACTTCTGTGAAAAGCCAGCCAAGGCAGAAAAGTCACCATGAGACATTTAACTACAATAACCTCTAAAAACTGGAAGTGGAGCTGTGGCTCAAAGTGATAGAGTGCTAACCTTAAAGAAAAGAACTCCAGGACAGCACCCAGGCCCTGAGTTCAAGGCCTATAATAGATAAAATAATAAATTTAAAAACTTTTAAAAGACAAATGGTCTATCTGAAATCCTATTGGACGCTAGGTGTCACCAGAGGAAAGCAGAATCCAGTGACAGGTTATGTGGAAATAATCATTGTTCAAATAGCATCCAATGGAAAATATGTAGTAACTTTATTTGTCGATAGCTACTTTCCTTTTATTTTATTTTTTCCTTATTTTCTTTATCCACCATTACCATTTTATTATCTTTAAATAGTTGTGCATAGAAGTTACCATTCAGCAAGTCAGTTCATAAGTACAATGTATATTATCCTTATCAGCCCTCATTTCCCACACTCCCCTCAACATGTCCTTTCCATGTTCCTAGCTGCAGAAGATATGAACTGAATATTATTACAGAATTCTTCCCCACTTCCCCTATGCATTCCTCTGTAGCCTCCCCTTTCATGTACCACTGTATTTCTCCCCCCTTAGGAAAAAGAAGAGTGCTTGAATTCAAATCGTTTGTAACTGTTTTTACATTTTTTAATTTTCCCCTGTAAATACTGTATTTCACTTAATATATTTGTGTACACGCTTGGATACAACTGCATTGGTGTTTACTTTTGCATGTATAACTTAGCACTAGCTTCCACATACAAGAGACAGTGTATCCTTTGTCTCTTTGGGCCTGACTGAACTTCACTTAGCAGAATTTTCCCCAGATCTCTCCATTTTTTGCAAATTATGTAATATATCATTTTTTGCAATGAATGAATAAAATTTATATGCATAGATCATGTTTTCTCAATCCAGCAACACCTGGGCTGCAGAGAGTAAATAGTGTGCAGCAATAAACATTATGATGTAACTGTCTTGAAAGTATCTTGATATGTAATCTTTTGGATAAATGCCCATGAGTGGTATTGCAAGATCATAAAGTAGTTCTATGTTTAGATTCTGAGGAATGTTCATATTTTAGCACCATTTTATTTATGTGTTGTACATATATATATATATATATATATATGATTTGGGTTTATACCAGGATTATATATCACAAAAGTTATGGGAAAAAGCAAGGCAGGAAATCTGGGACTAACTTTTGCTGCTTCAGAAATCTGTAAGAAAGTTGTACTTCTTTTTACCACTGTTTGCCTACTGATAGTGATTCAGGAGAAATGCTATTGTTAGAATCCATATTTTTCTCTCAAATATCCAGGGCAAGTGAATGACCAAAAGATCATCCCAAAGAGTTGCTCCTGACTCTTACAAATAATGGACCCGTGGGAACAAACCTTCTGAATACCAACTAGCAAATGTTTTGGTTGAACAGATGGTATAAAGACCTTCGGATTGACTTCGATTTTTGTTAGTGTTGTTGCTTCCTTTTTTAATTTCTTTTTTTTTTACTTTCAACAACATTTTGGTGGGTTTTGAACTTTATGTTCAAACATAACTTCGAATTAGAATTAACTGCAGGTGCTTTGTAACCCTACAAATATTATAGGCATTAAGAAGTATTCATGCCCTGTGAAACTAGGAAAATTGAAGGGAAGGGTTTGGGTTTAGAAGTGAGGAGAACAATCAAAAGGTGACATCCATCAAATGCATTGTACTTAAGGCGGATTTGATACATGCCAACTCCTTTGAACACCTACACAAAGATAATAAAAATATAATTTAAAAATTAAAATCAAATAAGAAGTACTTACTTGAAAAGCTCATTTCGATCTATGGCCCTATTTGTTTGGGGGTCGATTGCATAGACGGTCAAGTCACATTTGGTGTAATCTTCCAGAGAAAAGGCGTCTCCATGTCGGCGAGCACCAATGGACTCCACCACAACCTTCGCACCAGGAATTTGCTCCTGAACGTAGCGATCCAGAATCCTACACATCAAATAAAATGCAAACATGACATGCTGGGCAGTCTGGAAGGGAAAAAAAATTCCCTCCAACTTGAAATGTCATTCAATAAATGAAAAATCATGTCAGCCTGGTCTTTAAGAGTGTTTACTGAGTAGGAACCCTTCAACAAATTCTCTATATTGATTTCAGCAAGTAACTCCCAAAGATATTGTAAGGCAAATGAGGTAGTAAGGGCTCATCAACCATTTTCTCTTTAAGTGTAGACATTTTGAAGTTAAGACATTATTTGGGTGCTTTATCTAGCTCTTGGGATGTGACAAATACCTTGTACAAATGAAACTGAGTCTGGAAAGACTCCTTGGGGTCTTAGGGACATTTGATCTCTCATGGTTGGTGTCATAAATGACTCTGCAATACAGAGTCTGTAGCCATGGCACCTGACTGTTGGTGCAAGGTCCCTGTCCTGCTAAAGCAATGATGAGCCCTTGAACTTTATAGTAATGAATGAATATAAACACATTTTGCAATGATTAGTTTAAAAGGTGACTGTTAAATATTGTGTTCAAAGATTAGAAACTCTTCAGGTTGGGGAAAAATCAACTAAAAGATGTTCTTTCTCACATAGAATCAGTAGTATACAATAGAAAAGATAGGAAAAATGCAACAAAAATGGCAATAACAAACCCTAAATGATTGCAAGTTTTCCCTTCCCCATTTTAGTAATAAAATGCCAACCTGTGCAATCCTAGTCATTGGCCTATGGAAGACAAGTGCTACTTCAATCACTTGTTTCCATGGATATAAAATATACACTTAGGGATTTGCACAGGTATCACTCCTACTTCTCATTAGAGACACAGAAAGAAGGATAAGAATTTGTTGCTGTTTTCATCCGATTGACACTTATGTTCTTTCCCTGAAAGCATGCTGATTTTTATTTGAGAAAATAATGAATGTTAGTGCTAGGGCCTCATACTTGTTAGATAAGCACTCTCTCATTTAAGACACATCAAAACTTGTTTAATTTTTTAAAAATCCCACCTTAGGAGAGTTTTTAGCAGTTATCTTTCCCTATCCTTGCCCCATGCCACAAAAATCTGCAAGTTAAACAAACCAGGGCTTTCATATATACAAATTTGGTTCTGTAATCAAAGCCAAGTGGATAAAGTAGCCAGGATTTATCTATGTATGATTAATGACACTAGACTTTGTGTATAAAACTGTTCCTATAGATGTTGTTTCTCAGGCCTCTTGAACTCTCTATGTTATTGACCTTTCACCCCTCACCCCATTTCCATTGTCTTATTGATACAGCTAGCTCTATACACATTTCCCTCAGTTGCTGGTAGACATGAGTTCTACTACATTAAGATGAATAGTATAAACATTTTCATTTGGTGTGCAGCAATACCAAAGCACTAAACACTAAACATGTTCCTAATTATTTCAGGGCAGTAACATAAAATTATGTCAGTCCCTGGTTAAATCTATGTTATATATTTTCACTGCTATTGGTAAGAACTGTTCATTCTGTTTAAATTGATAATGATGGCTATAAAATTTATACTATAGGTAGAACAGATTATTCACTTATTTTTGGCCTGAATCAGAACTTACAAACAATCAAGTTATCTTCAATAGATGAATACATAATTATACTACATCCATTCAATGGAATATTATTCAGTGTAAAAAAGAAATGATTGCTAAGTGCTGTTGGCTCACCCCTATAATCCTAGCTACTCAGGAAGCTGAGATATGAGGATCAGGGTTTGAAGATAGCTGGGGCAGATAAGTCTGTGAGACTCTTAGCTCCAATTAACCACCAGAAAACTTGAAGTGGGGTTGTGAGTCAATGTGAGAGTGCTAGCCTTGAACAAAAAAAATAGGGACAGTGCTCAGACCCTGAGTTCAAACCTTACAACTGAAAAACAAATCTATTGATTTATTACCTTAAACACATGGAAAAATCAACTATTACTGAACAAATAAACATGAAAGATAATACATATCATGTGGCTCCAAGTAAAGTATGCCCAGGGGATTGGTTCCATGACTTGTTGTGAATATCAAACTTTATTAATCTTACATTCTTTACAAAAATAATAAAGTGTTTGGATATAATCTATTCATATCCTGCTATATACTTCTTTTTTTGGTAGGTCGTGGGGACTGAACTCTGCGTCTGGGTGCTGTCCCTCAGCTCTTCAGCTCAAGGATAGCACTCTACCACTGGAGCCACAGTGCCACTTCCGGCCTTTTCTACTTATGTGATGCTGAGGAATCAAACCTAGGGCCTCATGCATGCAAGACAAGCACTCTACCACTGAGCCACCTTCCCAGCCCTATCCTGCTATATACTTTTTAATATTTAATATTTTAATTGGGTTACAATAATTTGAAATGAATTTAACAAATATTTTTTGTACAAAAGCAAAAGCCCACAATAAATTTACAGAATAAAAAGCAATTGAGACATATATGTTGGAAATAAATTATTTTGGGTATGTGTATTGGTCCTGGCGCTTGAACTCAGGGCCTAGGCTGGTCCCCAAACTTTTTGCTTCAGGCTACTTGAGTCACTTGCAATATATTTTGAATCACTCCTAGATTACCTATGAGCTAATTCAATGTAAACATCACATGAAGAGTTGTTATACTGGAATTTTTAGGAAATAGGGACAAGAAATATGTCTTCATATTTTCAGTATTGACATAAAAAATATCCTTCCATACTTGATTGAATCTGTAAACAGGACACTGGAAGATAGAGGGAGTCAATTGTGCATAATACCTTGGAAATGACAAAACATGGTTGGGAATGTAGTTTAGTGGTTGAGTACTGGCCTAGCATGCATGAAACACTGGGTTTGATTCCTCAGTACCACATAAACAACAACAACAAAAGCTGAAAGTGGTGCTGTGACTCAAGTGGTAGAATGCTAGCCTTGAGCACAGAGAGGCTGAGGGACAAAGCCCAGGCCCTGAGTTCAAGACCAGCACTGGCAAAAAAGAGACAAAACTTAATACATGAACAAGAAGAATTCCTAGAAATAGGCTGAGGGAGGGATGAACAGAAGGAGCTTAGGAGTTTGGGGGTTGGTAAAATGTTCTGTATAATGTTGTATTGTTAGATACATGTCACTATACACTATTCATCCAAGGAATGTGCTAGAATAAACCATGTACTTTGATTACAACAATTTAGATCAGGATCAACTGTCAAGAAAAGGGGCTACTGATCATAAAAGGAACTACATATGTCTGGAGATCAAAGAAGGTATATGAGAAATAGCTGTCCTTTCCTTTTTTATTTGCTATGAATTCAAATTACTCTAAAAATCAAGTCCTAATTAATCCAGCAAGATTTACCTAGAAGTATTAGAAAAGTAAACCTTCATGCAAGTGCTCAAGTCAGAACAAGATTAAATTTTTTTTCTCATGAATGAGCTTCTTGAAATGAGAGAAAAGGAACAGCAATCATCAATCCTTAGGGAATACGATCTTAAAGAGTTCTCTGAGAATGAAGGTTATATTGAGCAATAGATAGCAGAGCTTTAATGAAATGAGCTCCATGTAAGAAGTGTGTGTTATGGCAGCAGTAGGGAGCTGGGTGCCTGTAGAGAGCTGGGTGCCTGTGGGGAGCCAGACTGGAAAGACTTGGGATACTGTTTCCT
>NW_012267250.1:4865279-4877515 GCF_000151885.1 Dipodomys ordii
GCTCTACCACTTGAGCCACAGCGCCACTTCCGGCTTTTTTTCTTTTTGCTTATGTGGTGCTGAGGTATCAAACCCAGGGCCTCAGGCATGCAAGGCTCTACCACTGAGCCACCTTCCCAGCTGTGGCTTTAATTTTTAAAACAACACAGTCATAGACTTTACAATTCAGTTATAAAGTTTGGCAAAGTTTATGTGTAAAGGGGAATTATCACAATTAAATCTTTGTACAGTTAAAATATGCTGATAAAAAATAAAAAAACAATACAAATAGTGCAAGGTAGTATCTGATGATGGCCAGCTTCCTCAAGAAAGATAACTGGTCATGCTTTATCTTCTAAGAAATAAAGAATGTATCTTCTAAGAAATAAAAAATAATTGCAATTACCTGAATGAAAATTTAAAAAAAATGGGCTTACAGTTAGAATGGCTATAATCAAGAAACCTAGTAACAACAGATGTTGGAGGGGATGTGGACAGAAAGGAACCCTACTGCATTTTTAGTGGGAGTGTAAACTTGTTTAACCTCTCTGGAAAGCAGTATGGAGGTTCCTCAAAAACTCCACATAATAGCTCCCTTATGACCCAGCAATCCCACTTTTGGGCATTTACCCAAACGATCACAAACAAGGTCATACCAAAGCTACCAGCACAACAATATTTATCACAGCATTATTTATCATAGCTAAGATATGGAACCAACCAGGATGCCCCTCGGTAGATGAATGGATCAAGAAAATGTGTATATATATAAATATAATATATTATATATAATATATAAAATATATAATTATATATAATATATTATATAATATATATTTATATATATATAGGAATTCTATGCCTCCATCAGAAAGAACGCATTGCCCTATTTTGTTAGAAAATGGAAAGACTTGGAAAAATGATATTAAGTGAAGTAAGCCAGGCCCAAATAAACATAGGTCCCTGGTTTCCCTTGTTTGGAATGACTAGTACATGTCTAGGACAAGCAGAGAAGGTCAAAGGCTATTTACATATGACCACATGATGTAATGTTAAGCAAAATGTACCACAAGACAGGGACACAAGTATTTTTTTTCTTTCTTGCTAGTGTTTTTAGTGTACTTATAATGCACTATGTGATTCATTTGTTTCTTTTGTATGTTCTTCCCCCACTATATAACCCCTGTTTTCACTGGATTTGATGCGTGTGTTCTGCATCTTGTATTTTTGTAATTTGAGGAGGGGAAGGGATATAGAAGAATGCTTAAATGGGGATGCAGGTTGACCCATTGTGATAATGAGATATACAGGACACTATGTTGAAAATGAACTTTATAATGTTAGGGTGGTGGGGGTTGGAAGAGTTGGGGAGGTTGGGAGGGAAGTGATGGTAGAGGGAAAACAAAGGAGGAGGTAACAATGCTTGCTATGAAATTACCTTGCTCATGTAACTGTAACCCCTCTGTACAATATTTTTACAGTAAAAATAAATAATAAAAATGGATTCAATAATTCTATTAACATTTGAAATCATTAACTATTCAAAATAGAAACACTATATTGAAAATCATAGTTAATTTTTTCCATGAAGATAATATTGAAGCAAAATCACAATCTCAGTGTATTGACAAACAATTGGCTCAATTTACTTACTTTTTTCCTGGAACCAAGTGATTTTTTAGTAGAGTCAATGAAATTTAAATTTACATCACTTTCTTCAGTTATGTACATATACATGTTTAATTGAATTTAGCCTAGAATTTCATTGTGTGTGTGTGTGTGTGTGTGTGTGTGTGTGTATCAAAGAGCAAGTGACCTACTGGTATATTTGAGAGAGGTAGAATCTCTGGGTTGATATAAAAATTTTAGCTTTATTTTAAATTAATACAGCAGCCTTCTCAATTTCCTATTTTTTCAGTATGAAAAGGCCAAAATAAACATTACTTAACACACACATACACACACAATATTTCACCTTTGCATACTCAGCTAACCCTCAGGAACAGTTTGAGTTTTTAATTAGGTTTGCTGAAAAGCAAACTGGAAAGCTGTGTATTGGAGAACAATCTTTGTCTAGCCCCTCAGTACAGATTCAAGTTAAACTGCTAGGTATCTCTGTCTTTCTAGAAATTAACCCGATTCTCAAAGCTTTAGCTAATTTCTTTGTAGCTTTAGCTAATTTCTTTGTACAATGCAGTAAGTCACATAATTCTAATTATATGATTAAAATTGTACAAAATGTTTACTATACAAAACCTAATAAGGAGGAAGGATATCATATATTTTCACTACTTGTTAATATGCATATGGAAGCTTTACAAATTTTTTGATTGTAAACCTTAGTTTTTCTGAGAAACAAATGGCTTGTGCGTAAGTAGCAAAGTTGATAACTCTATCCTAGGTGCATGCCAGTATTTTATTTCAAAAATCCTATCGAAATCAGTAGGCATTGTGGATGACCGGGGGGATCAACATAGGCTCTCCTGATTGTACTTTTATTCCATTCATCTAAACCTACAGGCACTTTACCTGATCTGTAGCCTAAGTTATGCTCTGTAATGGGAAGCGATCTTTCTGCTATACCACAGATAAAAATATTTTCCCCTGATTTTGAATTAGACTCACATGTAGTTCTACTTTTCTAACTAAAAGAGGTTTGGCTTTGTGACCTTTACCAGTGATTCCATTTTTCCTCCATTTGTTTATTAGTTCACTTCTGTTACTTTGGATTTACAAAAGGTGAAAGCCCAGTTTGTTGTTGTTTTCTACTTTCTACAGTCTCTGCAGGCTTTGCAGACTCTCTGTAAGTTGCTCTCATCTCTTAGTTTCTTTTACGTTTATCTTGAAAATTTATTTTTTTCAATTGCATTTTATCTTATTTTACTGGATGAGTCATGCAAATCGCATATATTCTCTTTGGAATAAGGTAGAATGCTAAGGAGAATTAAATTTAGCCTCAAATACACATGAGACATAAAAGCATCTAAAATACTATTTATCACTTTGCTGATAAAAATGGAATTTTCTAATGAACACATATGGGTGGATTCATTTCTCACATTAAAATAAACCAGCAGCACAGGGTGAGATAAACTGTGAATAAGTGTGAGAAAGACAAGAATCATAAACATGATTCAGAGAGTGAAGGATGGACTTTTGCTGACCAAAGTAGCCTCCCAAGTAAAAGTGACCAACACCTTAGACCAATACTTGTGCTGATCTATAAAAACAATAAACCATTCTCTTTGGCGAACATCTATATTATATAACAGGATGTGTATCACTCATTTAAATTGTGTGAAAAATAGTGCTAGATTAGATTCAAAGAGAGAAGAACTTCAAATAGTACAAAGGGGCCCTAAATATTTTAGAAACCTCTACAGAGAATGCATAGAAAAGCAGTGCCAATATGTTTTATTTTCCATACACATCTCTGTAATGGGAAGTATTAAGTGGTTTGTTACCTTTTAAATTTCTCCGAAAAGGAGCTGGTATAGTTTTAACTTTATGCATTAAGAAATGGGTCCATTTATCATGGAAACATAACATTTCATAATTTTCATAATGGTGGACCATCAGGACATTAAAAAAATAAACCAATTTGAGGGCCTCAAAATATGAGCCTTGGGAGCATTTTAGCTCCAAATCATAAAAGCTTTGGATAAAAGTGAACAGCATTTATCTCTTATTTATAAAAAGCACAGTGAAATATAACTTAATGTGAAAAATGGTATTTCATTAATATGTGCTGAATTTATGTTTTATTTTCATGTGTGGCTTCAATGTATTTTTTTACAGCTATTGCATTCCCATAAATGAAAACATGCATTTTTAAAAATGGCATTACTGAAATGGCTACACTTCATTATCTGATAAAATTAGTTCATTTGTGATAATTCTCCCTTGATAACTTCTTTAGTTTCAACTATTCTCTATGGAAGCTATACTTATAGAATATTAGTATGATACTGAAAATATGTATAATAATTTAACTGTGGGATACAGCCACTAATATGGACCATACAACTGAAGGAATTTTTAGAGTAGGTGGTGAATACAATATAGGAAATAACATTTTGCGGATTTCTTTTCATCTTACTGAAGATCTTGAAGTCATTAGAAAGGCATGTGATGTCTTTAAAAGGCATGTGAAGTCATTAAAAAGGCATGTGATCACTTATTTTCTGTTTTCTTTGTTATATATTGTGCTTTGATTTCAGCGTATCAGAGAAGTTTATTTAACTATTCTCTTATAAACTACTGTATCTTCCACAAATTTGAATTAGTTCCTTGTGTTTCTGTCTTTATTGAAATTATCAGTACTTAGCTACATAACATAGGTAAGTTTATTATTACTTTCACTGTCGAATTTTCTGCAAGAAAATAAGAACACCAATTCAATGTAGCCAGCACCTTTGCTGTATTCGAAATTTAACTTTCAATGTCTAAACCAAGTGTTTGTGTGTGTATTTGCATGTGCATATACAGTAATGAATAAGTCTCTAGCTGGAAGACATAGACATCAGGACACAGAGTTTAGTTTATTGGCCCAAAGCTTCTTAGCTGGTCATTAACAGGGTAGAGCTTGACTGGAGATACTGAATTGAAATGAACTCAATATTTTCCCTCAAGGCCAAATCTTCATTACACTGATTTTTTTTAAAGCAACTGTAAGTGCCTACACTTAGCATATGTAGCTTCATATTTTAGTTCTCAAGAGACTCTTGAATTCTCATCCTGGAAATAGGTATCTTAGCTAGATTTCCAAAATATGTTTTATAAACTTATTTCACAGATGAATATTAGGTCCCATATGAAGGGAAAATGTTATATTTAATTACTAAACAAAGTTGTCCAAATTACAATCGCATCACAAAAATTATCAATAGAATTTAGTAGAGCCATTTAAATTCATTCCAGGGAATGTAAGGATTCATATTTATCCTCAAACAGCTAGAATTTACTATAAGTATTCTTTTCCAGGCACTGCTAGTAGCTATTAAACCAAATCTCTCTCTTCCTCTCTCTCCCCCCTCTCTCTTTACAAAATCTTTCCCTTTACAAAATAGCTATATCAGATCTTTAGACTCCCAGTTTGTATTGATTTCACGCTTATCAAGGAAACTTTGAATTATATTCTAGTTTCAAAATTAAAGTGATAGTCACATGAAATTCAAGTTTTCCACTATGCGTTCCCTTATTTGCAATAACTAGTATATATCTGTAACAAGCAGAAACGGTCAGATAAGTTGATGTTAGGAGAAATGAACCCCAACATAAGGAATCAAATGGTTTTTCTTTCTTGAGATTGTTTCTAACATATTTATAAAATGATTTCTTTGTTGCTTTGTATGTCCCTCCCCCACAGTATACCCATGTTTTCACTGTATTTGCTGTTGGTGTACTTTATGGAGGGAAAGGGAACAAACAAATTTTTTAAATAGGGATACAGATGGACCCATTGAACAATGAGATGTACAAAACGTTATATCGAAAAATGAACTTTACAACTTCGGCAGGGCAGAGGAGAGGGATGGTAAGGGGCAACAAAGGAGGAGGCAACAATGCTTGATAAGAAATGTACTCATTACCTTGTCCATGAAATTGTAACCCCTCTGTATGGTATTTTCACAATAAATAAAGAATATGTTGAACAATTTTAAAAAAAACACATATAAAAAACACCATAAAAGAAGATCTGCATTTTCTCATGGGAAATACAGAAAATGGCTTTAGTGATAAAGGGACTTACTATGTAATAATTTGTACAAGGAATGGGTATGTTACTGGTTTTGATTCCTGGAAGAACAATTCTTATGTTCAGTTATGTATTGGCACTCTGTGCAATATGTCCATAGGTGAATCCCCATTGTTGAATCAGATCCAATAGCTATTACCATTATATATCCATCATCTAATAGTGTATTTTCAAAAGGTGATAAAAGATAATTCTTCTCAGAAAAAATCTAAACCAACACAGGATCTGAAAAACTCTTTTTAAAGAGGAATAAGGCATGAGAAAGACAATCTGTTTGACAATTGCTTTTAGTGTTGGACAACTGAAAATCAAAACCTGAAATGTAATAATTGCGCACCTAGCAAAACCACACATGTTGTAATGCATGCCTATTGCATTTCATTTGACATAAATTCTTAAAGATAAATGATCTCTTTGTAGCCTTTCCTGGAAATTTACAAGTGAGGATATTTTCTTGCACAGCAGCAAGTTTATGGCTCCCATCTATTATTAGCTGAAACCAATTAAGACAAACATTAATAAATGACAAATATGAAAATGATAAGTGATGTCAGCTTGATTAAGAGATTTAGGAAACAAATGACAAAGGTATTTTTGATAAGCCCTGACAGTAACAAAATATTAAAGAAGATCAAGTTAATAAATGACAAACTCAATCAGAGTCAACAATATTGCATTCTTTATATTACCTGTCCAATTCTAAAGAGGAAGGAGAGCATGCTGTATATTTTACAATAATAAATGACATATTATTCAAAATTATCCTTCATTTTTGTAAAAAAATAGAATCTCAAGTAATCTAAAATTATCACAGCAACAATTAGCTTGTTTTATGTGCCAGCCAGATTGCTGATTTAAAAGAAAATAAGCCTTTCGTATTATTATCTGGGACTGCACACCAAGGTATATATTCAAATCAAAGATCTTATGATTTCTTATTTACAGTATTTTTTAGTTTTGGTGATGCATGCACCAAAACATTCTCAGTTTAATTATTGAAATTTGGGAAGTTTGAATTATCTTTGAAAATTATTCAAAGATGCTCTTATATTTTCAATGAAGCTGCGTAGCTTGTTAAACATAAACCAAATTATCCCAGGGAACCTTTTTGAAAATATATGTGTAACATGAATATTGCAATTTTTAACATTGTTTAAGTTTAAATCGTAATCATATGAAAATAAAATGAAGCAAAATCCATTACTCTGTAAGATCTTCTATCTTTTTTTCCACTAATGTAGGGGGCACATTGGAAACGATGACTTGCATGTCCAGCTGATTGACCACAGAAACCTGGGGGGAAAAAAGAGAGAAAAAAAACAGAATTAACTTTTACTCAACAAAATTTTTATAACAAAAATAATATTTCTTCCCTGCTACAAAGCGAAAGGATGAATAGTTCTCATTTTCAAGATATGAGGTTTGACGGGCGTCTGTGGTTCATGCCTGTAATCCTAGCTACTCAGGAGGCTGAGATCTGAGGGTCACGGTTCAAAGCCAACCCTGGTAGGAAAGTCCGTGAGACTCTTATCTCCAATAAACTACTAGAAAACTGGAAGTGGCCCTGTGGCTCAAGCGGTAGAGCTCTCCCCTTGAGCTGAAGAGCGCAGGGACAGCGTCCAAGCCCCACGATGGTCAAAAAAAATAGATAGATAGATAGATAGATAGATAGATAGATAGATAGATAGATAGATAGATAGATAGATAGATAGATAGATGATAGATATCTGATGATTACAATCTTCAGAACGATTTTTCCCAGGAATGCATTTTTAATATCTTGTCATGGTCATTTAGAAAATACCAGTTTCATTCTTTCTTTCAACTGATGACATATTTCATTGCATAATATCAAGAAAATAAATGGCCTTTAATGTGATCACCATTCAAATCAGAAATGTTTTAAGGTAATGGAAAGCTGTCAAATTTGGGGTGGTAAATATGTCTTCTAATGTTCTAATGCATTGGAAAACTTCACAGGTGTCATTAGTATTCAATATTGGTAGCTGTTTTTCTTCAAATAGCAGGGTAACTTCATTTGTTTTTGTGTTAATGACTGTCATATTTAAATGAAGATACCCTCCCCCCAAAAATGTGCTTTGAAATAAAAATTCTACTCCATGACAAAGTTTGGCAGTTTAACGTGCCTACTTTTCTGTGGAGGAATCATACATTTCAATTTATCAGACAAACTATTGAAAAGGTATTTAGTCAGGTCTGATAGATGATTGATAGGTAAATAGGTAGAGAGATAAAAGAAATATAGATAGATTGTTAGATGTTAGAGAGAGTGTGTTTAAGAGAGAGATGTGTAACATCATTCACTAAGGGAGCGAACATAGGTTTAGAAGAGAAAAGAGTCAAGAATAATCCGATTCACCAGATATACATGTCTTGTATTCAGGAAAGAGATCTGGGATAAATATGTAGTTTATTTGTACTTGAAGTTGTGGTACTAAGTGAGCTTACCAAGTCACTGAGAGAGGATAGAAAAGACAATAAGATTAAGACCCAAGGAACCTTGACATACAAGATTAAAAAACTGAAACAATAAAACAAATTAAGAAATAATATCAGTGACGTGCAAGAGTATAGCTGCCTGAAAGCCTAGTGAGGGTGATAATCAGCTTGGACCTTTACTGCTGGTTCAAAAGATATTAGGACCAAAGGGTCTAGTGAATTAGGTAACATGAACATATTGGTAATCTATGACTGTTGAGGTTATACTTAGCATATGATTAAGATAGGGGAGAAATGAAAGTCAACTATAATATGGAATCCTTTTTTTGGAAAAAAAAGCTCAGAAATAAATCATTGCTAAAAGATGTAGGTCCAAAAGACTTTCAATATTTCTGGAAAGTAGAAAGAAAAAAGTTCAGTTGTGGGAATAATCAATCATATCAAAGAAAGAAAGAACTTAATGCTGACAAAGTCAAAAGTCAATGGGAACACCACTGAAGCCATGTCTTGGGCTGGTAAGTGAAAACTGAATCAATAACAAGTGGAAATATTGGAGGTCTGATAAAAGCTTAGACATTGTCAGGAAAATTATTAGAGATATAGAGAATAACTTTGGCTCTTAATACACTGGGTTGTGATTGACTACCACTCAAGATTTGGGAGCTAAGAGGGGTCAGTGAATGACAAAGTGAGTTGAGGAGGATAAAGGCTGGACATATTGAAAATGAGGATTTAGTAGTAAAACTATCATACACTGAATACTACTCTGTTAGTATGTGGTATGAAATCTGTCAATCATAGAAACAAAAAAGAATGCAAACAGAATCAACTGCTTAGGAAAGAAACAGTAAAAACCCTGTCCTCAGGGAAGTAATAGGTATTAAGGAATTGATAAGTATCTGAATTTCAAGATCTCATCTTCCATTCTTATGAAAAGCTTTCAGTGTCTGCCTACTGATTTTAAGGAAAGTTCTGATGTTTTCATATGGATTACATGTTTTATATGAACCTTCTATTTCAGGCTCTAGCTTTATTCCTCATTCTGTTTCTCTCTTACACTCTTTTAGGCTGAGTAAATACCTATGACTTAGTCAAGCCTGTCAATATCCTCTCTTTTTTCTTGGTTCCGCACACATTTTACTTCCTGCATAAAGGTGATTTACCTAACCATATGTCCTGTGTCTTAACTAAAGGTTTCAAGAATGTATTTTCAAAATCATTTACTGAGACAGCTTCCCTGGTGTTTTCAGCTTACATTAGAATGTAATACACTTACTTATAAATGTGATACGTTATAATTTGCTTGATTTGAATGTCTTCCTTCAAAACTATATTTTAAATATGTATTTTCAAATCACCCACAATAGATATGAAACCCAAATACATAAACTTCATAAACCTTACTTTTGTGTACATTTTAAAGGTAGCTATGGTTTTCATATTACATATATCCTGTTTTGTTATATTTTGGCTCTTCTATAATATTTAATGATACTTTATTAATCTTAATATTTAGATTTATTTTGTAAATTTTTCTCACTGTTAGTTACCAAGCTTAAGGCCTTGTGATTTGTAGGGAAAATTCCAACACTGAGATGAATTCCTTAGCTTCTAAGATCTATAATATATATTATATATAATATATCATAACTAGTATATATATATATCATAAGTAATAAGAAAAGAAATAACATTAACTTTCACTAGATTGAAAGATCTTAATTGGATCAAAAATATTTGTCAACGTTAACATCTCCTAGGTTACCCTTAATTACCTGGCTAAATTGACTTGTTACATTGTAGCCTAATTCTTGCAGAGACTTTTTACTCAGAAGCCATTTTTAAATTTTGTTTATCATTATCTAAGAAGAAAAATACTCAATCACTGGTTTCTGCATGTCTTTCTGCATGGTTTCTATATAGAAAACTAGGGGAGGAGGACTTTGAAACATGAAGATTTGTTAAGATGTGAAAAACAATAGATAAATTATACTTCACTTTATCTGTGATAAATATTTCCAGTAATATGTCTACTCCTATTTTTTTAGTAGTTTAATTAGAAAAAAGTCCAAGTAACCCATTCTTCCAAATTAGTAGAAATTCTGAAGGATATTTTAATTGATTTTCGATATTTGGAATAAAGGGTAACATTCAACTTCTGTGCCTTTAATATTTAAATAGCATATCAGTGATAATATAGGAATCTTTAATTTCATTAAATATAATAAATACCTTCAATAGAGAGATTGCTAAAGAAAGGAAGTGACACTTATTCATATGTAAAGTTGATATAAAACATTTTTCTTTGTATTCTTAATTATAAAAGCTAAGTATTAAAATCTGGATGAAAATTAATGACAATCATGTTTTAGAAAAACTTAAATTTGTTTTAAAGATGTTGAAACCAAAACACTAATCTCTGGCTAGAATTGTGTATACCTCCCTTATGCAATGATTCAGGTACTTACAAGTACATCTGCTTTTCCACTCAGTCCCTTCCCGTAGTCATCTGTTGCAATAACTTGAAACTTGAAGTAAGATCTCCTCATATTATGGAAGAGCATAGCTGTTTTGATAAGCCCGGTGTATGTTTCCACCACAAATCCTTCTTTCCCCTCTTTAATAGGTGGTATTATGAGCCTGTATGCCATGGCACTATAATTGCCAGTATCTATATCAGTAGCCTGGGAAGAAAAATGAGATATCAAAAATCAACAGGTAAAGGTTAACCTTCATTGAAGGGCTTGTTTCTGTCTACAAGATTATTGTAGGGCTGGGAAGGTGACTCAATGGTAAAGTGCTTGTCTTGCATGCTTGAGGCCTTGGGTTTGATTCCTCAGGACCACATAAGGATAAAAAACCAGCAGTGGCACTGTGGCTCAAGTGGTAGAGCAGTAGCCTTAAGCTAAAGAGCTGAGGGACAGCGCCCAAGCCCAGACTTCAGACCCCATAATGGACAAAAAAAAAAAAAAGATTATTGTTTCCTGGGTAATAACACAATTCACTCTGTTTTTCCAAATAACTTTATGTGTGTGTGTGTGTGTGTGTGTGTGTGTGTGTGTGTACTTTGAGTCTTCATTGATGAATAGATATTTTTAGAATGGTAGTGACTATGAATATAAAGGACATATTATAACCCTCAATCAATTAAGATTTTTGATAGGTATGTTTGATGAGTTTAATTCTAGGTAAGTTCTGACCCAAACTGATTAACATGTATGATTTATTGTTTACCCAAAGATTGTCTTTGTGTAATACATATAAGGTTATTGTGCTTGGGTTCTAGCATATAACCTAAAGGAAAAAAAGAAATAGAAGATTATAACAACATAACTTAAATAACATAATGTAAGTCAAAGTTCAGATATTTTAACAAGTTGATTTTGGGAAACATAGAGAAACTGTAATCAGTTAATGCTATTACATAATAATAGCAGATTCGATCGACTGATTCAATTTCTTTTTAATTATCCTATATCCTGATTATAAGATTTGTTCCTGTTGATAGATAATTATGACCAACAGACTGAATTTTCTTCCCATTTAAAATAAAAAAGGAATAACCTTTACTTACAATCCCTTTTTAAAATTATACAATTATGAACAAAATATGTCCTTTTGGTTCTTCAGTCATGACTAAAGGAAACTTTTTCAGAATGTCAATAGTGAAATATTTGGAAAGGGAATGGTAAGCAGAAGAAATAAAATATTGCCACAGGAATCTATACAGTATTCATGAAAATAGATATATTACATATGTGTTTTAATGTATAATTAATGTCATTGCATAGCTGTTATTATCAGTGAAAATACTAAATATTATATTTATGATTTTTCATTACAAGAATTTGAAAACATTTATTCAATAATAAAAAAAATTTGACACATACTCCAATGGAGCAGAAGATCCAGATTAAACCAATATAAATTCTGTCATCAACAGGCCGAAATTTTTTGAATAGAGACCCGGAAACACAACAAATCAAAGAAAGGTTGGACAAATGGGATTGCATAAAGTTGCAGAGCTTCTGCAGGGCAA
>NW_012267250.1:4878665-5005667 GCF_000151885.1 Dipodomys ordii
TGGTAAGAAATGTACGCATTATCCTGCCCATGCAATTGTAACCCCTCTGTACAGTATGTTCACAAATAAAATAAAATAAAATTTAAAAAAAAATTCTGCCATCAGATTCTTGACAAACATGTCCCCAACTTACATTGAAATAAAGATACTTTCTTTTAACACATGTAGTGCTAGAACAACTGGATATCCACATATAGAAAACTAAAGGTAGATCCTTATCTCTCATGCTGTACAAAAATTACTCAAAATGAGTCTAATACATTAGTATAAGATCTGAAACTACAGGAAAGCGTAGGTGAAAGCTTTAAGCTTCATGGATAGGCAACAGTTTCCTGAATAGGAGGTCCAGTAGCTCAGAAAATTATAACAGGAATTGACAAATGGGATTGTACCCATTATGAAAGCGTTTGGACAGTAAAAGAAGTAAGTGAATGAAGAGAGCTTATGGAATAGAAATCAAAGTCAGTTATTTCACTACCAGGAGTTTTCCAGAATAGGTAAAGACCTCAAATTTATACATCAAAAGACAAAGAATCCAAAGAATAAGGAGAGCAAACTCAATCTGCAATGAAACAGTGCAAATAGCAAATAGATACATGAAAAAAATTATCTTTAACTATAAGGCAATGCAGATTGAACCTACAGTGGAGTAACATCTTATTCAAGTCAGAATGGTTCCCTTTTTTGTCATTTAACAAGGTAGTGTATGAATACAAAATATCTTACTCAATGCTACCACCCCTTTCTACATTCTCACCCATCCATTCTCTACTCACAGCTTCCCTCTCTCTTGTTAATTTGTAGGATATACATTAGAATATTGTGTGCAGTCTCGTCCTCTTTTCCTCTACATTTGTCTACCCCTTTCCCAGACCACCTTTTCATTTTGTTTTATTTTATTTTATTTGGGAGACCTGGGGTTTGGACTCAGGGCCTGGGCACTATCCTTAGCTTCTTTTACTCAAGGCTAACACTCTACTACTTGAGCCACTTCCAGCTTTTTCTGTTTATGTGGTACTGAGGAATCAAACTAGGGCTTCCTACATGCTAGGCAAGCGCTCTACCACTAAGCCACATTCCCAGCCCCCAGCCCATCTTTTATGAGTATCCTCTTCTTGGTATTTTATTTTGCTGAAATTTGATTTTTGGCTTTCTAAGAAATTATGCTATTCAAGAGATTTCCCTTCGATCTACCATATTTCAGTTCAGTCTTCCATACACACTTGCTTGTCATCCAATGTATTTACTTATGAGTTCATAAGCTAAATCCAGCTCGACATAGGGAAAGCATGGATCTCTTGTCTCTTTGAGCCTGACTTATTTCAGTTAACATAATGTTTTCCAAGTGTTTCATTTCTTTACCAGTGGCACAATATCATTCTAATGAATGAGTGAAATTCCATTGTGTATATATACCATATTTTCTTGATCCAGCCAAGATATGGAATCTGCCCAGACACCCTTAGATCAATGTATCAGATGATTTCACAAAATTAGACAGGATGACAAAGTTAGAGAGGAAAGAACTCTTAGCTGCTGCTGGTTGGAATATAAACTAGCACAGCCTCTACAACAATCAGTGTGGAGGTTATAAAAAAAACTAAATATTATCCAAATGTGGAGGCACACATCTACAATTGCAGTTATTTAGTGTGGAATAAAGTAGGAAGATTGTGTTCTGAGCAAGCAGAGCCAAAAGTTCAAGACCCTAACAAAAAATAAAATAAAATAAGTAAAAAGGACTAGGAAGCATGGCTTAAGTGGTAGTGTGCCTTGCATGAGGTCCTAAGTTCAAACTCCAGTATTCCAGAAAAATTAATGTATAATACAGCTACAATATCACTTGGTATACATAGAAAAGAATCAGAGTGAGTTTTTTTCTAAGGCTACCTGAAAACCCATGTCTATTGCTGCAATATTCAAAAGGGTCATATATGCTATCAACCTAAGTCTCCTTCAGTGGATATAGAAAATACAGAATGTATGTTCACTAGAGTTTTATTCAGTCGTAAAGAAGGAAGAAAAATATTTTGTTTATAAGGTATTTTATTGAGCTAGAAATCCACATGTTACATGAAATAAGCCAGTCTCAGAAATATGTTTTATCTGTTTTCTCCCATTTGTAAATTTAGGGAAAAAAGATACGCTAGAAAAATACACTGAGGATGGGGAAAAACAAATAGTTTAAATAGGGATATAGGTGTACAAGACATTATGTCGAAAAACGAACTTTACAACTACGGCGGGGGCGGGAGGGGGGAGTGGAGTGCGGGGGGGGGGGGTGGTCCGCGGGGGAGGGGCACGGGACACGGATGGGAGGGGGGAGATGGGAAAGGATGGGAAGGGGAAACAAAGGAGGAGGCAAGAATGCTTGATAAGAAATGTACTCATTACATTGCTCACGTAATTGTAACCCCTGTATATGGTATTTTCACAATAAAAAAAATAAAGATGCCTTAGAAAAAAAAGAAAAATACATTAAGAGTGTGAAAGATAAAGGAAGAGAGAATGATAAGAAAAATTTGGTAGTTCATTTTTGCTTGTATAGAAATGTTCAAGAAGAAATGTACTCAATACCTTACTTATGTAACTGTAGCCCTTCTGACAACACTCTTAAAATAAAATAAAAATATAAAAAATGGTACAATGGAATTGAGTTTATTGTGCATTAAATATATGCTAAAATTTTAAGAAAAATCTCTTTGAGGAATGTTTTGTTTCATTTATATTAATGAATAGTGAACAAAATGATATTCTTGGATGATATTCTCTGCACTATAATGGGTACTAGCCAGATGTAATTATCCAATATTTTAATGAATATAGATAACAAAGTGAAATTCTAATTTGATTCAATTAAATTTAAATAATCAATGAATCTCTAATAAGTTGTACAGTTGTCATACAAACAATAGTAGTAAAGGCATATTTGCAATAGTAGAAAATTATAGAATGAACTTGATTTTACTTCAAATTCTCTATATGTTTTGACCATGTGAAATGTTTGCAGAAAGTACAAAAAGATTTAAAATTGATGTAGTTTGAGTTAAAATGTTGGTAATACACTAAATTTTAACTGTTAATTAACATATAATTATTGTTACTGTGAACTTTATTGAAATACAACACACATCCTAAAATGTATACATATTACAAAATATACCCAAAATGCATATTTTAGCAGCATCTCCTTCAATAACAATGAACACAACCAGTCTACAAAATGCATTCATGACATTTGAGCCATCCTCATCTCCCTCAGAAAAACTGCTGTCTTGATTTTATCATTGTTTAGTTATGTCTGCTTTTAAACTCCACATTGTTGCAACCAGTTAATACATTCTACTGTAGGTCTAAAATCTTTCATTTAGTTTTGTTTGTTGGACTCAAAGGCTTTTCATTTTAAAATCAATGTTATCCAACAGTACAATCACATTCAGAAAAGAAAGTATGGCTATCATGGTGATTGTTTGCTACATTAAGCCACTTTACACAGTTCCTACTGATTAACTTCCAATTTCAATAACCAATTTCATTTTGCACTGTTCCTAATTCATTAAATTATGATAACTACAAAATAGCTATAGTTCATCTTAAATGATTAAAATGCTTTTTGTCAAATGTCTTTCCTGAAACAAATAATTTAATGCAAATTTTTTTTGTGGAGTCAGTCATTGTAATTCTGAAATACTTATTTTCATCATAATATTTAAAGCAGAGTAAATAAAGAAGGTATATCAAAACATGCTTACATGTTTTTACATATAAACTGCATTTCATATGTATATTGTGTGCTAATAAATCAAAGTTACTTTCTACATCTTCCATTTGCCATGGGATTCTGGAATAGCAAAAGACTTTTCTCTGGAGATGTTTCTTGAGGATAGTTTCCAGAGCTATTAGCATGTTTCCAAACATCTCAAGTATGTGTTGTTGAATGCACATACTTGATATTGTACTTAGGAGCAGTGAAACAGATTTTCATAGTACATAGTACAATATGTACAATAGTACATAACTTATAACAAATATACTATTCAGGATTTAAACCTAGTTAGAAGACTTAAATTTAATTGATAGTGTGCACATGAATTACAACCATACGCAGAAACAACAAAATGTTCTTTGCATAAAAGAAATGACAAGATAGGATACTTTTACATACACACCAAGTTACACAGAAAACACCAGTCTTTGAATTGCATCCAATGAATTCTATTACCAGTTTAGTCTTATGTATTATGGAGATATTTATACTGGAACTTCAGATGCTTAAACTGTAATATACAACTCTACATCACCACCTCCATCATCAAAGTCAGTTAAGCCCCTTCTCTGATATCAGTAAAATTTTCAATTCCATAAACTCTTCATGATATCCATCACTGCAGGATTCATGTCCTTTCCTGTTCTACCATAGAAATTATGGCTAGTCACATTGTTTTAATATTTTGTCCTTCCACAGCATAGGTCTCAACTGGTCGAGCAATTGCCTAACACACACACACACACACACACACACACACACAAACAGACACACATACATACACACAAAGAAAGGTAACAATCTATCATATCTTATAACAACAGCAGCCAAAGAACAGATATAAAACAGTATCTAGACACATTCTTGTGAACACATTGCTTCCCCATTATGCTAGATTTACAGTTGACCATGACAGTATCTTTGTGTAATGGTGTAATGCTGGTATCCCAGCAGGACTTTCCCAGCCCTAAAGTTTATCAAGAGTTCTCATCTCATCTCAATATATATGCTAATTTATGCATACATTTCCCTTAAATCACTATCTTTATCCCAGGGCCCCTTATTAAGTGAAGTTCTTCCTCATCCCCAATCTTTGGAATTGTCATATCATTTTTCAGAAACTTTCACAATTAGTTACATATCCTGAGCATAATCATTAAACACTATGCACAAGAGATTTTGATAACTACTTGACCAATCAGGGAACTTAATCTACTATATGAATGGTCTCTCACTTTTATAAATCTGGTTCTTTCATTTTTTAATAAGTCTTGCTCTGTTAAAATGTGTCTGCCTGTGAATTCTTTCTGTGGTGAGATCTAAAATCTGAAATTCATCTCCATTAACATAGTTCTCCCCACAGAGTTATTTACTACTTTATGCCATGTGAGAACAAAGTACCAATAAGCCTATGTTTACAATAAAAATATATATGCTAAAAAAGAATATAAAAAGAATATAAAATAAATGAATAGAATATAAAAATATTTAAAAAGACCAAAGCTTTTAATAGTAGTCCAGCTTCAAACAAATATGTAAAAAATCCCTTTTAAGTTCGTGCTTTTCTGTTACCCAAGTAGATTATGAAGGATATCGAAAGCCATAGAATAGCCTGCAGAACAATTCTTAAGTTATGAAGGTAGAGAGTGTGGTGGTAAATGTGTTTCTGCTATCAGGTCAAACCTGTCTTCAAAAATATAAATAAGCCACTGCATGCAAAAACGTTAATTGTGCCTTTGACCATTTACTGATGAGAGGCTTTTTAAAATAGAATAAATTTTTCAATATGCTCAAAAAAAAGAACTAGGATGCCATCCCTCAGCAGACAATCTGTTGGTGCCTTGGTCTCGAATGTCTCTAGAGAATGGGTGACAAAAGTCATCCAGAATACTTCCCTGATAAACAAAGATGAAGTGATAAAAACAAAACTAGACATGGAAATGAAAATCAGAAAATGATTGAGACAGTATCACAACTCATATGTATTTTAATTAAGAATTATCTACTTTCTCATAGATTTTACATTTGTGTCCTTTTCAAGGGAAAAATCACATACATGATATTTTAAAATATCTAGAAATGTTATAAGTATGCCTGATACATACAGTGGGATTGATAATAACCAGTTTGAAGACACCATTCCTATAAAACACCGTCATTGAACTTAAAAATGAATAAACACAGACATGATCTGAAACATACCATAAATAGAATTAAAGTTGCTTTTTAAAATTTGGAAAAGTTCATGGAGCTATTCTAGTGAAAGCACATATAAATAAAAATCAAAAATCTCCTATCATTTATTAGATAACAATAGGAGTACATCTAGCAATCTTGGCTAAATTAATGCTTAAAAATTAAAGCTGACTCATTTAGAAAACTAAATCAAGTTTCTTAAAGAACAGATGTTATTTTACTTCATTTTACTTATTCTATCAGCTTCTTTGTAATGAAACCTTTATTCTGGGTTCATGACAAAATCATTAATAGGTGACCCTAGAAGATTTGAATACTGATTCTGAGGAATTTCCTTTAGTGAAAAAAAAATCAAGAAAGTTATGCTGAGAGTTATTTAAGAGGAATAAAGCCAAAAATGGATGCCATAATTATACTTGCTGTAATTATGTTTTTAAATGAAAGCCTAGATACGGACAACCACTTACCCATTTCTAAGATCTCATCTGGAATTTTTAATGCACACAGGTGCCCAACATTAAGAGAAAATCACCAAATAATTGCTTCTATCATACAGGGGAGTAGGTGAGACCATTAATTTTCTAACAGCCTAAGTAACTGTTCCCCTCTGTGGCCTAAATGAGTACTAAGGATGAAGAAATATTAGTGGAATAATTAGTGATGTCCTAAGAAGTTCCAAACACATTAAAGTCCAATAACACTAACTTTAGCTTCCCAATTAGATGAATTTTAACATCTAACAGCACTGAAGGCTTACTTTCCTACAGATAGGAAATGTTTTAGAATGTAACTGCAGAAATATTCAGGTCTCCACACCCCTACTAAAATCAAGCTGTGTTTGAAAGGAACAAGAAAGAGTTCTGGTCTTTAGAATTACTTTTACTTCACTCTTTTATTTTATAAACCATGAGGAAACCTTCAGTTTAAAGCTCTTACCGTTAATATACACAGAACATCATAAAATACGAATAAGGTATTCTAAAGAGTGAAATACAACTCAGCATAGGAACAATAGTGTAATAAACGAGAGGGAAGCCTGTCTATGACCTTATAAATTTAAAAGACCTTTACGGGACTATATATAGGTTTATTTTGGCAATGTTTACTCTTAAAGAGTTGTGTAAAAAGATCCCAATATAAGCCCGAGCAGGTGGCTGATGGCTGTAATCCTAGCTATTCAGGTGGCTGAGATCTGTTTGAAGCCAGCCCAGGTAGGTCCATAAGATTTATCTACAATAAATAACTCCGAAAAAGCCAAAAGTGTTGCTGTGGCTTAAGTGGTAGAGTGCTAGGCCTGGAGCAAAAGAAGCTTAGGGACACAGCCCAAGCCAAGAGTTCAAGCCTCAAGGGAGGAAAATCACAATTCAGCATTTTTTTGAAAAGTAAAAGAGAAAGTAAATATTACTTTTTAAATGTAAGGCAGCAAAGTAAAATTACACATGGGTTTATTTACATAACAACTGAATACTTTGGGGTGTTATTTTTTGGTTGTAAAACACCATAATGTCCTACTAATAATAAGATAATTATGTCATAAAAGATAGTTTCATCCTCATTATTGCTAGTATAAGGACTAACTTATAATTCCCTCCAAGCTGCTTTCATACAAACTCTGAAATCATGTGTTCTTAATTTACATCATGTGAGAAGGAGATAAACTATAGTTAATGGAAGTATGAATAAAAGAAATCACAAACTAAACTTTCTACAAGAAAGGAAACTTGTTTAAATGTTGACTTTTGCATCTTAAAATATCATCTTTATTTAAATCTTACCTTAGCATTTTAAAATGTAATTTATTTATATAATTCTTAAGAATGTGTCTTGCTATTGTGGAGCTATTTGAAGGCTTCAAACTCATGATCCCTTTACTTCTTCCTCCATAGGGCTAAGATTACAAGTGTGGAATACTGTACCTTATAAAGTTTTACCTATTCCTAAATTATTAGAACTGTTACATCACTTGAAATAATTGCTCAGTTATACAACCATATACATTCAAAGCAACTTAAATGACAGATATTATTTCTAACTTTCTGGTTGCTTCTTAGTTGTAGTATGTTCCACTAATCAAACCAAATTCAGCCTCCTTTTGTCTCTCCCTCAAGCCATTCTTTTATTTTTATGTTTTAAATACCTTCATTAAACTTTTCTGTTAAGCAAAGGAATACCTAAGTCTGTTGCTGACTAAAAGTTTTAGCTTGATTTTTCTGCCACAACAAGTTCATAATATATAAGAAAATGTTAGGAATGAGAAAAATATGTGAGTTTTAATTAGGTGAATTTCTGAATCTTTATCTATGTACTGAAGTAAACATCTACCTACTACATACTAAATATAAATGTAATGTTTCTCTTTTAAAAAATAGTTGTACAAAGGAGTTCATGAATACAATGCATCTTGATCATTGTCACCACTTTCAACGTTCTCACCCATCACTCCCAACCCACCCTCACTTCCTTTAGTTTTCTTAGATTTTTTTTTTATATACAATAAATTCTTGACTGCAGCCTTCTCCTTTTCCCTTGGCCCCACCCCTTTCTTATGACTACTCTTTTCCTGGTTCTTATTTTTGGGGTTTTGACTTAGTCTTTCTGAAGAATTATACTATTTGATTGTTCCATAGCATCTATTAGACCTTGCAAGTCACCCAGTGTGTGTACTTACAGATTTATTCTCCTTATGCCATAAGTGGTCATTTTTCTGTATTTTTAACCATCTCTGGACTGAACTGAATTATAAATCTCAATGTTCTCCTTATGTGTTTAGTTCTACCCTTGTCTCCCTATATCTAGTTTATTAGGAAACATTCTGCCTTCAAACTGTAGGATTTCTCAGTTCTGTTATTGCATTCCTGGCTTACAATGCCTATTTACAGGATTTCATCTTGTCTCATTTTTCACTCTGGGAATATTATATAAACAGAAATACTTTCCAATAGCCAGAAAATGAGGACCAATACAAGCCCATGCATGATTGTTAGTTTGGTATTACAACTTCTTGCCTTAAATTCACTCTGTTTATGTCCTCCCTAAAGCCCACATTTTTCATGTTTTTATTAACCATTTAATTGAGTTCAGCGTTCAAGTTCTTTGAACACATGGTATCTTCTCCCTGAATTGAAGAGTTTTTGTCCCATAGCCAAATGATGTCCTTTCCTGGAATATCAATATGGTATAAATAGAAACACACAGAAAATATGTACAATGCTGAATAATAAAAGCAGAACTCATTTAAATAACCAGTCTAAAGGCCTTTCTGACTCTCTAGAGCATGCTACCACCATATTACATGTATTGATATTTTATGTATTTTATGCAATATTATTTTACTATGACCTAATATAATTATAAGCTTATATAACCTATTTTCTTTATTTTAGTTCACATTTTTGAATATAGTACTATGTCCATTTACAAAAATATTTGTCTTAAAAACATCATAGTGATTTAGATATAAATATTGAGACTTCAGAGACGTGAGCTCATTTTAGTCAATTAGCAATTATATGTGTGTGGCAAACAAGGCTCCAGGTAAAAAGATGGAAACAGGCCATACTGAATACCCTAGCTGCAAATCTTTACTCAGATGTAAAATACAGGACCTACTACTACAAATAACCACATTTATTTAAATGACCTATCACTGTATAGTTGCTTATATATATTTTTTGACCAGAAAGGCCATATTATAAGTTTGACTTATGCATCTCATAAGTCTCATTGGTTAAGTCTTGCACAAAAGACTTAAAGTTTTAAATAAAGATTTAATTAAAGGTTTCTTGAAGGAATGAAATTGCCTCTAAAGAAAAACATACTTATTGATGCATTTTAAATAAATACCATATTACTTGTTGATAGCAAAGCAGAAGCATCTAGATAGAAATGTCTATTGTACTATTACTGTAATACAATGTTTAGGAGGCATTAAAATTGGAGTTTAAAAAACAATTTTCAACACTATACTGAAATGTTTAGAAATGCAAATAAATACATATTACATGTATAACATGTAAGAAGAAATTCACAGTTTGTAATATCTTAAATTTATATAAACATATAATTTTGTGTAAATGTATTACATATATTTAACATATATGAATATGTATAAATATATATAAATATAAATAAAATCCATGACTCAACACTTAGGAAATACTAGACTTATTTTTATTTTAGTTATTTTAATTGTTTCTAAAGGATCTGTTCCAGTGTCAGTTAGTGAGACTTCTCGCTGATGTTTCTTAGAATCTACTTGGAAGGGATTTCTTCTTTAGATTTTATTTTTCTTGTCTTCAGGATAAACTTTTGTGAATCCAGACATTTCTCTGCTCATTTTTGAAAATATTTTCAAACTGTCTGCAAGTTTCAGAGGTACAATAACTTATGCACTAATGAATGGAAATTATATTCCCTTAATGTATGAAATCTCGCTCCAGGCCTGCTGGCTTTCATTAAGGTAAATTAATTAGAACTACTAGGGAAATTCATCTATTCCTTATACTTATTTGCAGCTAAATTTTCTTCCTAATACATTTTAAGAAACTCTCATTCTTAATTTTCCACATTGGATATAATTATACTACAAATTAAGAAGCATTTGAGAAGTATAAATTCAAATTTTTTCAAAGCTAGTTTTTATCATTTTTGCTTAATTTGTGTTATAAATCTCCTATATCAAGTTAGTATAACAGAAAGTTAAATGAAGGATGGCAAAACTATAAGACATTTTAGATGAATGCTCTTTCTATTGATCTAATTTTTAATTTTTATTTCACAAGTGTCTAGTATAGTCCCCATACTCAGAAAATATCTTCAATTGTCAAAGGGTGAATCAAGTGTCAATGATGGAGATTGTTCTTAAGACATAGTATAGGTCCGTTTAGGGTCCTAATTCTCTGCAGGATATAAAATATCCTACAAAAAACACTATCCTCCACCCATATTATGGGTTGTTGAACATTTGTCTGGTAGATAGGCAGATGATTTGTAATTTTACCAGATTTCTCTCAGACTGAAGTATATGATCCACCAACATTTCTGAAATAAACTAACTGATTTGGATATTCACTGAGTGAGCAACCTTTTCTTCAGGTATCATGTCCAATGAGTTAAGATTCATAAAATATTCTCAAACTGCATTATTAAAAGGAAATAGTTTTAGGAGTTACTTTTCATCAACTTTAAAATATTTAAACTTTATTATTAGATGTAGCCTGGGAAAAGTTGACATATTCCTATTTTTAAAGTATGAAAACTAAGATGATATTTTTAGTAAATTACATTCATACCAACAAGCAAAAATTGAGTTTCCAGGTGCTGGAAAGGTGGCTCAATGGTAGAGTGCTTGCCTAGGATGCATGAGACCGAGTTTGATTCATTAGCATCACATAAGCAGAAAAGGCCAGAAGTGGCGCTGTGGCTCAAGTGGTAGAGCACTAGCCTTGAGCTTAGGAGCTGAGGGACAGTGCCCAGGCCCAGAGTTCTGGCCCCAAGACCGACAAAAACAAAGACAAAAACAAAAATAAAAACTGAGTTTCCACAAGGTGAATGATGATTTTTGAGTTTCTCTTTTAAACAATTAAATGATTTGTGTAGACAGAGTGGAACGAGTGTAATATATATGACAAATTATTTTTTATTACATATACAATTTATTCTCACCAAATAGGCTTTGTTTTGTTTATTTATTAAAAAGCTAATATGAGTATAATATACTTATTTTACTTATCCAATAAAGAAAAATATTTCATATGAAAATTAGTTATGAGTTCTCATAGTCCTTAATTTTTGATGTGAAAAATATAAACTTAGAACACATGTGTTAGGTATTTAATGTATACAAAGGAATAAATTCCAGATAACTTTTAGGCAACATAACTACTGTTAATAACAATATATTATATTCTTAAAAGCTGAAATATGAAAGATTACAGTGTAGAAACAGAACAGACTGTAGACGCCCTCTTCCCAAATATCCTGCCCCGAGACTTTCAAAAATATTTTTAGGTCTTTCTTCAAAATACTACAAGATACAATATAAGAAAATACAGAAACAAGATAAAAAAATAGAGGAAGAATATTTAAAGGAACTAAAGAAAAAACCAGCATGCTACAGTCGTTGTTGTATTCCTCATCTGAAATTATTAAACATACATCAACTATTTAACATTTTGGTTTCAGTTGACAAACCTTTAATGTTTAGGAAAACATTAATTTTAACACAATCTTTGAAAGAATCCATTCATTCTATACAAGTAGTTCCTTTTATAATGCTCTGTTTTCCCAGTGAAACTAAACAAAGACATGATCATAAAGGTGTGATCATATTAATAAATATATAATCAAATCTACATTGATAATTTTTGTAAAAGTAAAATATTCAGAGAAACCTAGGGTAATATTACTGTCTTACCTTTCTTGAAAATTACTAATGACAGTTGAAAAATATTTATCACTTCTCTACCTGCAATTCAGTCATTTAGTCTGTTACACTAGACTGTTATTCTGACAAAACCAAAGTTATGGGACATTTTTGCTTAAAAGAACACATTCCAGATAGTAGCCTGCCTCAGAGAGGACAGGGTCCTAAATTCTCAAGGTGCTTTTTTTTTTTTAAATAAGTTTTTTTTTTGTGAGAACACTGTACAGAGGAGGGGTTTCAGTAACAGGAGCAAAATAACAAGTACATTTCTTATCAAGCATTGTTGTCTCCTCCCTTGTTTTTCCCCTACCATCCCTTCCCTCCCATTTCCACAACTATGCTACCCCACCAGCCCCACCCCCCAGCCCCGCCTAAATTGTGTAAAGTTTGCTTTTTAGAAATAGTGTCTTGTTGCAATGGGTCAACCTGTATCCCTGTTTAAAAATTTTGTTTTTTCCCTTCCCCTCCCCAAATTATACCAACATCAAATACAGTGAAAACGGGTAATACCCTGGGGAAGGGATATACAAAACAACAAAAACATCATGTGGTACCTTATAAATACCTTAGAAGCAATAGCAAGAAAGAAAAAGGCACTTTTGTTCTTATCTTGGAGATCATTTCCCTTAACATCATCTTATCTGACCTATTCTGCTTGTCTCAGACATATACTAGTTATTGCAAATAAGGGAAACCATGGTACCTATATTTCTTCGGGCCTGGCTTACTTCACTTAATATAACTTTTTCCAAGTCTTTCCATTTCCTAACAAATGGGGCAATGTCATTCTTTCTGATGGAGGCATAGAATTCCTTTGTGTATATATACCACATTTTCTTGATCCATTCATCTACTGAGGGGCATCATGGTTGGTTCCATATCTTAGCAATGGTAAGTAATGCTGCAAGAAACATAGTTGTGCTGGTAGCTTTAGTATGGTCTTGTTTGTGATCATTCTGGTAAATGCCCAAAAGTGGGATTGCTGAGTCATAGGGGAGCTCTATGTGGAGTCTTTGAGGAACCTCCATACTGCTTTCCAAAGTGGTTGAACAAGTTTACACTCCCACCAACAGTGCAGTAGGGTTCCCTTCTGTCCACATCCTCTACAGCATCAGTTGTTATTAGAGTTCTTGATTATAGCCAACTAAACTGGGGTGAGGTAGTATCTCAATGTTGTTTTGATTTGCATTTCTATTATAGTTAGAAAGGTTGAGCATTTCTTCATGTGTCTATTGGCCATTCTCATTTCCTCTTTGAAAAAGTTTCTCTTTAAGTCTTTATCCCAAATATTTATCAGGCAGTTGTTTCTTTGAGGATTTGTTGTTGAGGGATTTAATTTTTTGAGTTCCAAATATATTTTAGATATGAGACCCTTATCCGATGTATGACTAATGAAGATCTTCTCTCAATCCGTGGGCTTTCTATTGATCTTGCTAGCTATGTCCTTTGCCATGCAGAAGCTCTGCAGTTTCATGCAATCCCATTGTCCAACCTTTCTTTGATTTGTTGTGTTTCTGGGTCTCTATAAAGAAAATTTTGGCCTGTGACAAGGAGACCTAGGGTTTTTCTTATTCCATCCTGTAATCTTTTCAGGGTGTCTACTTTGACTCCAAGGACTTTGACCCATTTGGAGTTGATTCTGGTACAGGGTGATATATAAGGATCTAGCTTTAGTTTTCTACAAGTGATTAACCAATTTTGCCAGAAGAGGCTGTCTTTCTTCCATTCTATTTTTTTAGTTCCCTATCTAAATTAGGTGACTATAGGTCTGTGGATTCATTTCTGGGTTTTCAATTCTATTCCATTGGTCCTGAGGTCTGTTCTTGTGCCAGTACCAAGCTGTTTGTTTACTATGGCTTTGTAGTAGAGTTTGAATTTTAATATTGATATTCCTCCAGCAGTGCTCTTTCTGTTAAGGATTGTTTTTGCTCTTCAGGGTCTTTTATTGTTCCATATGAATTTTTGGATTGCCTCTTCTATTTCCTTGAAGATTGAGGTTGGAATATTGATAGGTATTGCATTGAATTTGTAGATAGCCATGAGAAGTATTGCCGTTTTTATGATATTGATCCTTCCAATCCAGGAGTATGGGATCTTTTTCCACTTTCTAAATTCTGTTTTGATTTCCTTTTTCAGGTTTTTAAAGTTTTCATCATAGAGGTCCTTCACTTCTTTGGTTAAGTTAATTCCTAGGTATTTTATTTCTTGTGGGGCTATTACGAATGGAGTTGCTCTCCTGATTTCAGCTGCGTTCTTCTCATTGTTGACATACAGAAAAGCCATTGATTTTTGACGGTTAGTTTTATACCCTGCTATTTTGCCAAATATTTGAATCAGTTCAAGTAATTTGGGAATGGAGTCTGTGGGAATCTTTAAATACAAGGTTATGTCATCTGCAAAGAGGGAGAGTTTTACTTCATTTTTCCCTTTTTGGATCCTTTTTATGTTTGCTTCTTGTCTTATTGCTGTAGCTAGGCATTCCAATACTAAGTTGAAGAGAAATGGACAAAGTGGACTTCCTTGTCTCATTCCTGAGTTTAGTGGAAATAGCTCTAGTTTTTCATCATTAAGTATAATTTTGGCTGCTGGTTTGTTATATACATCCTTTATTGTATTGAGGAATGTTCCATAGATTCCTAATTTTTCCAGGGCCTTCATCATAAAGGTGTGTTGGATCTTGTCAAATGCTTTTTCTGCATCTATTGAGATAACCATGTAGTTCTTATCCTTGCTCTCATTGACGTGATGAATTATATTAATTGACTTGCATATATTGAACCAGCTTTGCATCCCTGAAATGAATCCTGTTTGATTGGGGTGTATGATTTTTTGGACTTGTTGAAGTCGATTGGCTGAAATTTTGTTGAGAAATTTTGCATCGATATTCATCAAAGTAATGGGTCTATAGTTCTCTATAGTTCTCTTTGATAAGTCCCTGCCTGGTTTTGGGATGAGGGTTATGATAGCTTCATAGAATGAGTTCAATAGTGAACTTTCTCTTTCAATTTCATTGAAGAGTTGGAGGAGTATTGGTGTGAGTTCTGCTTTGACGGCCTTGTAGAATCAGCTGCAAGTTTATCTGGTCCTGCACTTTTCTTAGATGGGAGGTGTCTTATTGCTGTTTCTATTTCAATGCTTGATAGGGGCCTGTTAATTTCGTTTAAATCATCTTGGTTTAGTTTCAGCATGTCAATATTTGCTAGGCAATCATCCGTTTCTTCCACATTCTGAAGCTTATTAGCATGAAGTTTTTTGTTCTGAATGTTGGTTGTTTCTGTGGTGAGGTTTCCATTCTCATCTCTGAGTTTGTTTATTTGGGTTTGTTCTCTTCTTTTTCTGATAAGATTTTCTAAGGGCCTGTCAACTTTGTTAATATTTTCAAAGAACCATCTCTTTGTTATGTTGATTCTTTCTATGGTTTTTTTGGACTCTAATTCATTTAATTCTGATGTAATTTTAACTATTTCTTTCCCTCTACTGGATTGGGGTTTAGCTTACTGTTCATTTTCAAGGAGGTTCAGATGTCTCATTAAATTATTGGTTTCAGATCTCTCCAATTTGTTGATGTATGAACTTAGAGCTATAAACTTGCCTCTGAGTACTGCCTTTGCTGTGTCCCAGAGGAGCTGGTAATTTGTGTGTTCATTTTTGTTGAATATCATGAACATTTGAATTTCTTTCTAATCTCTTCCATGACACACTGGTGATTCAACAGTGTGTTGTTTAGCCTCCATGTCTTACAGGACTTTCTTTGGTGGCTTTTGGTGTTTAGTTCTAATTTTATTCCATTGTGTTCTGAGAGAATGCAAAGTATAATTTCAATGTTTTTGAATTCGGACAAGTTTGCTTTGTGGCCTAAAATGTGGTCTATTTTGGAAAATGTTCCGTATGCTGCTGAGAAAAACGTGTATTCTGATGCTGCTGGATGTAATATTTGGTAGATGTCTGCATTTGTTTAGATTTGTGGTTTCTCTGTTGAGTTTTTTGTCAAGGTGATCTATCTAACACAGTGGTGTGTTAAAGTCCCCAACAATTAATGTCTTTGGATCTATGTGAGGTTTGGGGGAAAGTAGTGTTTCTTGGATGAATTTGGGCCCTCCGTTGTTTGGTGAATAGATATTTAGAATTGTAATAGCCTCCTGAAGGAGAGATCCCTTAATTAGTATGTAGCAACCTTCTTTATCTCTTTTCACTAATTTTAATTTGTAGTCTATTTTATCTGCTATGAGGATTGCAACTCTCAGCTGTTTATGGGGGCTCTTGCTCTATTCCAGTCTTTCCCTTTCAGAATATATTTATTTTTCTGGGCAAGGCAGCAGATAGAAGGTTCGTGCTTTTTAATCCAACTGGACAAGACAGTCTATGTCACATAATTGGAGAGTTAAGTCCATTAATGTTGAGAGTTAGGACTGAGAGGTGTTTGGTAGTTCCTGCCATGTTATCCACGTTCTTAGGGGCTATGAAAACGGAGCTCTTCCTATGGTTCTTGGATTCTCAGTTTGGTGTGGTTTCTCGGACTTTCTTGTGGTCTTGTTGGTTGTCTATGTGTAGGACATCTTTAAGTATCTTTTGTAGGGCTGGTTTGGTGGAGATATATTGTTTCAGTTTTCCTTTGCTATGGAAGGTTTTTATTTGACCTACTGTTATGAAGGACAGTTTAACTGGATATAGTATTGTTGGTTGATAGTTGTTTGTCTTTAGAGTGTGGCATACATCATTTCAGGCTCTTCTTGCTTTAAATATCTCTGCTGAGAAATCTTAGGTGATTCTAATTGGTTTCCCTTTAGGTGATTAATCTTTTCTCCTTGACAGCTTTATCTGAATTGATCTTGTATGGATTATAACAAGATGGTGGGAAGTCCTGCTCTGGTCTGGTCTATTTGGGGTTCTAAAAGCTTCTTGTATCTGAATAGGCCTATCTTTTTGCATGTTTGGGAAGTTCTCTTCTAAGATCCTGTTAAATAAATTGCCTAGACCATTAACTTCTGTCTCTATGTGCTCTTCTATACCCATTATCCTCAGATTAGTACTTCTGATGGGATCTTCAAAATGTTGAATAGATCTATCATATTTCTTGGATTTGTCTTGGATAGTTGTATGTTCTGTTTCTATAATATCTAGGCTGTCTTCAACCCCCAAGATTCGATCTTCTGCATGGTCTAACCTACTGTCAAGACTGTCTTTTTTTTTCATTTCCTTTCTTTCTAATTGCTTGGCTTTCATGGCTTCAAATTCTTTGTTGGAGCTTTGTTTTAGATCTTGTTTGAACTTCTTTACTTCTTTAATTTGGTGTTCAGTGTTTATTCTCAAATCACTTAGTTGATTTGTTATGGTTTCCTTGGACTCCCTTTCCTTATGATGGACACCATTCATCATTCCCTTTGTGTTTTCCCTGGATTCCTTCAGCTGTCTGTTTATGGATTTCATGAATGCCTCTATTGACCTTTGTCTATTCTCATTCCACTCATGCAATTCCTGTATTACTCTTTGATTAACTTCCTCTTGCTCATGCAATTCCTGTATTCCTCTTAGACTGTTCTGACTGCTCACATAATTCCTGTCTTTCTCTTCAACTGTTCTCAGCCTGCTCATGCAATTCCTGTATTAATTTTTGAGTAGCTTCCTCATGCTCACAAGATTCTTGTAGTAATTTTTGGATAGCCTTATTATGCTCGTGAAGTTCCTGTATTAATCTTTGGTTTGCCTCATCTCACTCCCTATCAAGTGCACATTGAGTCTTTTGCAGGTTTTCAATCTTTTCATTCACCATGTTTACCAGTAGTGTTTGTAGACCTTGTTGCAAACTCTCCTCTGGATTATTCACTAACTGTTCTGTCACCTAATTATCCTGAGTGGGAATTGAGATATCTAGACATGCCATTTTTCTTGTGTTTCTCCTGCTTGTTCTGCCAATTTGGTATGAAAGTAACACCAATTTTGTGCTAGAACACTATATTAAGGCAAGCATCAACCAGAGTCCTGTAGTTACACAGTCAAAATGGCTGCAGATACAATCTAGTTCAACAGATACAATCAATTCAACATTAAATGACTATGGATTAATGGGCTAAGAACAGCAAAGAATTTTGCAAGCCAGAAATTATTAGGTTTAAAGAGAATTGTGGGGAAAATATGATTAGAGGGATGTGGAGAAGTTAAAAAGAGAGCATATTTAACCAATCCTGAACTTTTAACATTCTGCCCTTTATTGTAAACTAAAACAAATCACCTTTCATTCACGCTCAATAAAATCGGACATTACTCTAATATTATATAGTAAGTGGTATAAAAATCTCTTTCACAAGCCTGGGCCAGTTCCACGTTTTAAAAAACAACTATTTTTTAAATTTTACAGCCAGCCTGAGTCACTACTGTTTTCAATGATATTTTTATTGGAATTCTTTTCTTAAAATAGTATTTTATGAAATGATAAGACTGGTGTAACTTATTCCAGAGTTAAGGAATTCCAGACTGATGGAATTCTAGGGGCAAAAAAGAAATAAAACAAAAAATGAAGAGGAGGAGGAAGAGGAGATTCCACACTTCTGGAGTAAAGGAAACTTTTATTGAGACTCTTTGTTTGCACCAGTCTAATCTTTGTACTCCATTTCTTCTGTTTTTGTTTTTGTTTTTTTTTTGGGTCCGGTCGTGGGGCCTGAACTCGGCCTGGGCGATGTCCCTCAGCTCTTCAACTCAAGGCTAGCCTCTACCACTTGAGCCACAGCGCCACTTCTGGCTTTTTTTTCTTTTTGCTTATGTGGTGCTGGGGAATCAAACCCAGGGCCTCAGGCATGCAAGGCAAGTGCTCTACCACTGAGCCACCTTCCCAGCCCCTAGTTTTATTTCTTCTGTTTGGCTCACTTTACTTCTTCTTTTACCCTCCTCAGATAAGCTGCCCTTATGACTTCTAATAACTTTCAATACCATTCTGAAATATTTCTTCCTTCAAAAACACCTCCTCCACTTTGAAGTACTTCATCCTCCAAAACACTTCTTAGGTTCTAACAACAACTGAAAGGTTTCCTTCATTTGACTCCACAATGCAATTTCTGCTCCAATAGCCAAATGGTTTTCCAACTATACTTTCATGATATCATTGACAAATTCTCTTCTCTATCAATCTGGGTGAACTGTTCTCTTTACATATGACTCTCCAGAATATGCCATTTCACCATTAGACACTCCTTCCCATGTGGTTACAAACCATCTACAACTTAATTTCCTATTCATTTTTTCTCCAATGCCAAAGGTTTCCTATCATCAAGCTCTCCAAACTTACTTTTTTCCTTAAGATCATGATGACAGTTCATTTCTTTCCTTTAAACAATACTCTGATTTTCACAATTCTCCTGAGGAGTGGCTCTCATGCCTTACATAAAACAGAACCTAGAGGCAAGACAGCCATGTCTCTCAAATGCTGCTTATAATGCTGCTTAGTCATCTTTGACACCTTATCTCAATTTCCCTGAAGCAGAAGCTTTCAGATCACATCGATGTGGTTTGAACAATGTTTTTCCCTGCAATCTCACATGCTGAATCTTTGTTCTCAAAATATTGAAAGTATCAGATCTATAAGAGATGGAGCCTAGTGGAAAATGATTCAATCAGTGAAATACCAATCTTTGGGGTAAGTCAAGTACCCTGGAATTGAAATAATTTCCCACAAGAATAAGTATATACCTACTTTTTAGTAGAGTAATATTCAGTTCACACACATGTACACATATGTACACATATATACATATATACTCATATAAGTGTGTGTAGCATATTGTCATTATCCATTCATCAGTAGTTGAACACTTAGACTGATTTTGTATTTTAAATATTGTGGACACTGCTGCTATAAACACAGATATGCAAGAACCTCAGGCATGATTATATGGATTCCTTCAGATGTATGTGCAGAAGTTCTATCACTGGATCATGTTGCAATAATATTTTCAGCTTTTGAGGAACCTTCACACTTATTTCCATAGCATATACAATACTTTACATCCACACAAGAACATATAAAGGTTTCTTTTTTCTTGCATCATTGTTTGCATTTGCATACAAATGTATAGGGAAATTGTTTTTAAAAGACTTGATAGAAAGGGCTAATTTGATCAGGGTATATGTCACTAGTCTAAGGTAATATGACAACAAAACACTTTTGTACTGCTAGGATATGCTAATAAAAATGTAAAAAAGAAACAAAAGAGCTCTATTCATGAAGCTTCTGCTAATAGGTAAAGGACAAAAAATTACATGCAAATCCACAACAATCAAAATCTACATTTGTTGAAGTTTGTGTATTGAAATGATTATTAGAATACTTTAAAAAAAACTCTGTAATGAACAATCTAAATGTATTGGCCCCCTACACTCTTCACCTAATAAAATGTAAGACTTATACATATACCTCACACAATAAAACCATTGCAATTATTTGCATTGCTAATTATTTGTATTGCATATTAAAGAAAATTTGATATTATTAGCTTTTGTTTTGATATATTAAAACATTGAAGTATAAGCCAAATTTACTGAAAAAGGAAGGATTTTTAAAATGCTAAAATTAGTAGTTTAATCGGCACTTTGAATTAAAAGGTTACAGAAAAACATTACATACTATATTTTTATTAAAAATTGAAGCTTTTACACTTGCCTGTATGATAATTCTGTTTCATCATCTAATACTAGAATCCCTCCATCATGACATCTTTACTGATAAATAGATTTTTTTCACTAGTATAAAAATGGAATCTCATCAGGGAAAGAGTAGCTCACTACAACAATCCTAGCTACTCAGGACACTGAGCTCTGAAAGATGACATTTCAAAGCCATCCCAGGTAGAAACTATGGCAACACTCAATTTCCAAACTAACCAGCAAACGTGGGCTGGAAGTATGGCTCACATGGTAGTAAACCAAGTGAACATGTAAGGCAAGTCATTGTGAATTACTGAATTCACACTTCACAACTGGCAAAAAGTAAAAAATAAAGAAAAAAACTCAAAAGATGTCTCACATATAGTTTAATGCTTACACACAACTTTCAAAGCAGATAAAAAACAAGAAAGAAGTAATTATATTTTCAAAAATAAATTCAAATAAATATTCTAATATATTACCTAAGGAAGCTTTTCTGACTCAAATTTCACTGGAATTATTGTTAATCAGGGACCAAATTTTAAAAAAAACAAGTAAATTTGTATTGCAATATATTATTCAAGGTAGAACATTATAAGAAAATTGTTTCTATTTTTAAATGAAAGTAAGGTACAAAATGTGCTTAGTGGCTTACCTCATATAAATAGTCTGTGTTTAGATTGTATAATTAATCTCATGTAGCTCTGAGTTTCAGACTTTTGTACTTGTAATATCAATAAACATAGTTAATGCAAAGTATGTGCTTACTTGCAAAAATCAGAACTCTGGTTTTAGTTCTGCTCCCTTGATTTATTTTCTCATACCTTCACTCTGAGTACAGACGCAAACATTCTTGCATCTTCAGATACACCTCCAATGTAGAATTTCTTCTGGAACACTGGGGGGTGATCATTTTCATCCTGAATCTCAATGTACACCTTAGCTGTGTTGCCTGGAAGACAAAGTATAATACAATATAATACATTATTAACTGGTAATTACTCATTGGGAAATATTCCCTGGGATAAGTGCTTACAGTTTTTTTTTTTGGTCAGTCATGGGGCTGAACTCTGGGCCTGAGTAATGTCCCCCAGCACCCTACCACTTGAGCCAAAGCAGTGGTGCTGAGGAATCAAACCCAGGGCCTCATGCATACAAGGCAAGCACTCTACCACTGAGCCAACTTCCCAGCCCTCTGCTTTAATTTTTTTTAAAGAATGGAAATTACTTCAGTGAGTAAGTCTCCCATAAATAGTTTCCTAATCCTACTCCTCTCAAATGTACAAAACATTGCAGTGGAGTTTCTGGTATAATAAGATTTATCATGATTTCTTTTGGTTTAGAAGGCACTGTTAAATTGTGTACTACTAATTTTTATTTAAAATTTCCAATAGTTTATGTCCTCACTTTCCCACATATGTCTTTCACTTTCTCACACACATTTTCATAAATTAAATACATCATATGTGCCATTCTTGTGTTTAAAGAAACAATAATATTAGCTTAAAATGGCACTATAATATTGAAAGCTAACAGTAGTTGGATGAGTTGTATCTGTGAAAAGGAAAACAAGTTTTGTTTTGTGTTATTTTGGATGGTACTGGGTTTCCAAACATTATGTGTAACTCTTTTCTCTCCAACCATTTCAAAAGCAAGTAAAGTTTCACTTATTCTTAGGTTTTACTGAGAAAACAAGTAATTCATTCATGTAATCATCGTAAACATCTCTTAGATACATGATGTACCTCTTGCACAGAGCTGGTATTAATTCCTTAAAGTTTGAAAAGTGACATTTTTGTGGAAATAAAGATATCTCTATAAAAGTCATATAAGTCAGGTGTTGGTGGCTCAAACCTGTAATTCTAACTATTCAGGAAGCTGAGATCTGAGGATCACAGTTCAAAGCCAGCCAGGGCAGGAGAGTCCATGAGACTCTTAGCTCCAATAAACCACCAGAAAACTGGAAGTGTCACCATGGCTCAAGTGGTAAAGCACTTGCCTTGAGCTGAAGAGCTGAGGGACAGCAGCCAGCCCAAAGTTCAGGCCCCACAACTGACCAAAAAGAAAAAAAAATCATACATTAAGTTTACATATTTATAACACTTGAATAAATCAGAAAAGTTCGTTTAGGAAGTCTATTACAATATTTATTTGAATCTACTTTTGCAAATTAATAGTTAAAATAGTTAAGTGATTAAAAAATAAAAATGCTAACTACAATAGAAATCTAGTAAATTAAATAGCTAATTCAAATTCAGAATTAATTATTTTCCATTTTATCAGCTTTTTTAGTTGTTTTACATATCAGATTATCCATTGTTTTTGGACTAGTGAAAATGTTAATCTCTTATTTATGATGTGATGAGGAGTTCTTAATATTCAATGAAGAAATGCATTCTTATGGTATGTACTTAATTTGATCAAAATATATAACTTATAAATCATATGAAAATGCTTTCCTCCTGTGTATAACTTTTCAGTGAATCTTAACCTCTACCATAGTCAGTAATACATGATAAAACTAGTTTTCTAGGACCAGATGAGTACTTCAAGTGAACTCGAGCCTACACTTTAATTAACTGCAGCTAAAACACAGGAGGGTCATGATGGCTAAACATGTTTAGGTCTGTAGCAATGCTAGGATGGACACTAGGCTCTTAGTCTCATGTAATTATATAGTTCTATTGTACTGACCTTCAAATTTCATCACACTTGTTAATGTGAGAAATTTTGTGGATTGTCTATGTCTGTATAAACATAACTGTCTCTTGTCCTGTTTACACCAAACCACAAGTGCTGCTTTAATTAAATCTGATTCCATTCCTGAAAACACCACACCCTCACAGGGCTCCAGTATGCACTGCTCTTTCCTGATAGGACTCTGCTTTCCTTAGAAGGCCTCTAGGATCCTGAAGAATAAAGTGTGCCATACAAGACACAACTGGAAAGAACTCTAAGACCTTTCTTTAAAAAAAAAACACATTAAACCACTACTAATAATTTTCATTGAATACTTTATCTACTATAGTTTCATAAAGCCTGTAGAAATAGCAAATTAAGTTTATTGGATATTCTGTAGTAGATTGTTGTTATTTGGAAGGGTTTACAGGAAGCTGGGGTGGTAATTTTTTTGGAAGTCATGTACTGATTTATGTGTGTTGTAAATTTGCTTAAATTAGAGCTGGAACACTTTCAAGTCTTAAGTATGCATGTATGTAGCTATGATCTCCATGAATAGATGATAGAGACATATGTCTGTATATGTAATGTATCAATTCCTCTTTCCATCATCTACCTATTTACATATTGAATCTGTGTAAATCAATTTAAGATCTAAGCCCCTAAAGTTTTCTGTTAAAGTCTTTCGCCTCAGTGGCCTGGAACAGATAATGAGGTCCTGAGGCAGGAGGTGAAACATTCAAGAGGTGGAGCCTTTAGCAAGTCATTGTTTCTTGACCCTAGAAGAGATTAAATTAATGTTAATGGGACCCTGCGCCATTTTTCTTGGAAGAATGCTTATATGAAGAGCAAGAATGGCCGGTCTTTCGGTCTCAGGTTTCCTGTTTCTCCATGTAGTCTCCCATTGTGGCCAATGATGCCATTTATCATCAGGCCGTCATCAGAGTCAGGTCTTCACTAGAGCCAAACCTTTAAGCCTGTAGATCTTGAGCTAAATAAACTTTCCAGTGTCCTACTTTCAATATTTTATTATTGAAACAAATGGAAATGGTGAAATGGAGTAAATATGTATTGCTACATGATCAACTTTTTTTTTTTTTTGGTCGTGGGGCTTGAACTCTGAGCCTGGGCAGGGTCCCTCAGCTCTTCAGCTCAAGGCTAGCACTTTACCACTTGAACCACAGGGCCACTTCCAGTTTTCTGGTGGTTAATTGGAGATAAGCGTCTCATGGACTTTCCTGCCCTGATTTGAACCGCAATGCTCAGATTTCAGCCTCCTGAGTAGCTAGGCTTACAGGCATGAGCCACCATGCCTGGCTTCAAATCTTGTTTTATAATTATATGTACGTTCATAATTAATGACTATATTTTGGGGGGTTCCTGTTGTTAAGTGTTGAAATTGAAAAGATCACTTTCCAATTCACTTAACGAATGTTAAATTTGGAAGTTTACCTACTTTGGCATTATGGCAATTTTAGACACTGCTGTGACAATATTGTGCCAATAAAAACATTCTTGTGCCTTATTATTTTTAAGAAGCTAATATATCCTTTTTTGAGAAAAATAATGTGACAGTCAATATTATAACTCAAAACAAAAAGTGTCTAAAATTGAATGTTTAATTACACTACAGCTATCCAGTGGGTGTAAACATTCAGTAAATAATTTTTTGGTTTTAATGACTTACTTAACCTTTTTCAAGTTTTTGTCTATCACACATTTTCTTCATTGATGTTATACCATAATGCTTTGTTTGTACATTGATTATGATTATACTCATATTTGTTACTAAAAATCAGGTTAGTTATCATTTAAGTTCCCCCAGTACATGGTATGGCTGAGATTCAAGGCATCTGATTATGTAAGGCAAACATTTCTATAGGCTTACTGATGCTGCTCTTGCCTCTTTATTGAATCAATCTTAGCTGGGTTCCATTAGTTTATGCCAGTATTTCTAGCTATTGTAGAAATTGAGATCTTGTGATTGTGGTTGAAATACAGCCTTAGCAGGATAGTCTGAGAGATTCTATCTCTAGTTAAACAGAAACATGTTAGATTGAAAGCATGCTCAAATTGTAGATCACCAGCTCTAGCCAATTAGAAGGTGAGGTTCTGTGTTCAAGTACTAGCAAAAAAAATGTGAGTTACTCTAAAAAGGTTAAAAATAATTTAAAAAATTTAAAAAGTATCTCCAATAATTTATTTCATATAACAACTTGACTTTTTTTAAATTGTAAAAGTGATATACAGAGGGGTCACAATTACATAAGTAAGAAAATGAGTACAATTCTTGTCAAGCATTGTAAACCCCTCTCTAGTTTTCCCCCTTTATGCTGCCCCCCCATTTCCCTCTTCCCCAAGTTGTAGAGTTCATTTAAAACACAGGGTCTTGTGAATATCACTGTTGTATTGGTTCACCCATTTTCCTTTGTCTTCCTATTTCTCAGTCCCCTTCCCATCCCCAAATCAGATAAAGTTATATACAATACAAAAGGTAACAAAATCAAAAACAGTGACAACAGGAGGTAAATCAAAGGGAAAAAAAAGAAAGAAAAAAAGACATAACTGCATATAGTACATTAAGTAAACAAAGACCCTCCTGTTTCCATATCTTGTGGTGGTTCATCTTGATTAGCATACGTACATACATACATAGCTATTGAGCTATTGTGGTCCTGCTAGAACTATCCTAGACATCTTTTCATTTTTTCATGTTAAGTCTACTTACATTTTAGTGTTCACCATCTCAATGACATCTTCATTGTCGCTGACTTGTTCTACTTTAGTTATTTGACACCCACCAAGCTGTTTGTATATTCTACAACATGTCTTTATCATATGTGAAGTAATTGTTGGAAGTTTATGTGACTTCCAAACAATGAAGCACTTTTCTGTATTATATGCTTGTTCTATGTTATGATGTAATTGACTAAGCAAATTAATACACATAATTATATTTGTTAATTTCAATATTTAAATTTCATGTGGATTATTTCAACATGGACATCTTCTTTGGTAAATAAATGCCATGAGTTTATGTTACAACATGGGAAAGAAAATTTTTAATTTATCTATAGAATCCTTTACAATTTTTTATATTTTTACTATTAAGAGTTCTCCTGTGTTTCTCTTCCTCATTTTGAATTTTAGGTAAAAGAATGGATCTATACTTTAAAAGATTATTTAAGAAGAAAAATATCACCACAGAAAAGCATTTAATCAGATTTGCTAAGGCAGTTGTAATTGTTTATTAAAAACAAGTAGAAATAATTTGAGTAAAGAGAAGGTATAGAAACAATGTCACTTTACAGTACTAGAAGGAGTATAATATGCATACAAAATATTTACAGAATACATAACTCAGAATTATAGGATGAGAAAAGTTACTATATTTTATTCTTCGGCCTTTTCTGTGTGAGGAATAAATTTTATATACTATTTTTTTACAGCACTTGACTTCTAATTGTTAGTAGAAAACTCAGTTTTACCCTAAAGCTTACCCTTCCCCAACCTTAAACCTAATATAAACTAGAAAACTAATACTAATTCTAACAATAATGACCCATGGGTGATAAAAGGAACACAAATACATTCGTTTTCTTTCATCTTGACCTGGAATCAACTGTTTAAATCCATTGTAGTTCTGCCCAATAGGTTACCCTTTATCTAACCTTAACCTTTGCCTAAACATAATGGAAAACCTAACCCTAATGATCCTGAAGAGAAAAGTAAGGAAAGTATTGTATTTTCTATTATATGTACTTTACATCTAAATGTTAGTAGAAAACTCAGTTTCACCCTAAACTTCAAGTTTCCCTAACCCTAACCATAATCTGAACTAGAAAACTAACACAATCTTAATCCTAATGACCCTCTAGACAAACACAAATACACTTGTTTTCTTTCATTCTGACTTGGATCAATGGATATGTGTTAAAAATCAGTTGCAGTTTTATCTATTATCTTACCCTTTCTTAACCCTAACTTATCTTAATCAGAAATCTGATCAGACACTTGACCCTAATGATCCCAAAGAGCAAAACTAAGGTAAATAATATAGATTCTAGGTCAGAAATGAGATGGGATATTTCAAAATTACTTCAATCATTTCCCAATTTAGCTTTGATGTTGATTTAATTACTCATTGCTTGATTTTAATTGCTTGAATGTGTAACACACATTTTGTGTTCACATGTTTGACTAAAAGGTTAATAATGAATTAAGATAATAACTGCATTCATATCTACTGGCTCCCCAACCTGACATTCACATTGCTTTTATATATAACTAGCTGATTTATAAAAATTGACAACTTGGATGATTTTATTATTGTACTACTGAGTAAGTCAGAGGAGGAATATTGTAACTATTATCATTATGTATGGTTACATTTATTTTTAATATTATTTGGGGGAGAAATATGGGCACTTTTGTAAATACATTATCTGGTTCTCAGCTAAGACAAGAGAACATTAAACTAAGGAATGAAAATGAAACCCCTCTGTACATCACCTTTATAATAACAATAGAAAATGAAAATGACAGCTTGATTTTCTAATGTACTCTTCTATTTTTTAGTTTTAAAATTATGTTTATTTAGTTGTACAAATGGGTTTGAATTCATTATATCAATCCATGTTGACAACATATCTTGATGAATATCACCTGTTCGATCACTTGAAACATCTCTCCATCTTACCCATTCCCACATTTATACAAGCAGTGCATATTATAATTGTTTTTGACCAGCCTTTTTCTCTCCATTTGTCTTCCCTCGCCTGTTCTTTCTCCTCTGCTTTTCTAAAATTCTACCACCATTAATTTTAGAGAGAATTTAGAGGGAGAATCTGGAGAAATAATTGAAATACTTTCAGTATATGATTGGTAGACTTATAAGTTAAGGCTCAAACATAGCAACTAGAATAATAATGGTTTATAATTATTTTATTGGGTTCTAATAAATTAATGACTTTGCAAATATTAACATTTTCCATTGTCCAAATATGAAGCATAGATCTATTTACTGAAAGAAGCTGAAAATTCTAAAGTTCTAAAACTTCTAATCTTAAGTTACTAAAAATCAAATTACAGTAGAAATAAAATCTTGTCTAATATCAGATTTAGAGCTGTTGACTATTTAAATGCATACAAATTTAAGGCCTCTCTTGTTTTTTAAACTTGTTCTGTTCTACAAAGCTAATGGTGAATTAGAACAAGTTAATCATGAAGTTATATTGGTTAAAGAATATTTGCTATTATAGATTTTTAAATGAATTTTCCACTTTAATGTTTATCCTTAAGCTATTTTGTATTTTGTATTAATGGGATGCCATTTAATAGGATGCCATTGAACTGGGTAGAGTATGTGACTTTTTTGGCATTTCAATGAAACACAAGCACACAAATCTCTTGACAGACAATCTTGACCAGGAGCATATGTTATAAATATATTACTGGCAACAGACTTTCGGAATTGAAAATGACTGCATTTAAAATAATGATTTCCTTTGACTTGCTTGTGTGTAATTATTTTTAAGATATTACATGGGAGACTAATTAGGTACAAGATGCCATAATAGAATAAAAAAAAGAAAGAAAATAGGATCAAGATTGATTAATCAAGCTTATAAAACTTGCTGGCTTTAAAAATCAAATTTGATTTGGAAGAATTGACTGATAGACTTGTGTTCTGCATACTGATGATCAAGAAAGATACATTAAATTTGTGTATCTTATCTCTGAATAATACAGTCTTATTTCTGAGTCCAAATTAATATTGAGTAAATTAACTTGAATTATATACCTCATAATATTATAAACACTAACAAAACCAAAGAATGTGCCAGAATATCTTAAGTTTTAAATTTTGTTTTGAACAAACAAGATCAAACTAACTTTTACCTGTTCATTCCTTTTTATTTATCTGGCCTTAATTGTAGTCATTGTGAATACCAGCTAATTGTGATGAAACCTACTTTCTTTGGCCATATAGTTACTTGAGTATCTGAAATGTTTGGTATCACAATGACTCTCAGCTTTTCTGGAATCATTCTTCTAATCTGGATAACAGGCCATCAGTACACATCTTTTCTCCATTGCGACCCTTAGCAGCTTTTATTTTCCCATTGGTTAAATGGAAGAGCTTCTATCAAGTCTGACTTTTCTCTTGTTAGATTCCTAAAGAGAACCATTCAGATGGTCTCAGGATGCTCTCTTTCTTTATTATTGCTTACCCAGCAATAAGATGGCTGGGCTGACTTAGCCCAGTAGATTCCTGTGTGGCTACACCTTAAAGCATCACTGGTTCCATTCCCTTGCTCAGAAAGCCCTGATATCAGGTTGCCAGAGAAATTTCTCCTTTGCTTATTTCCTTATTTTTTAAAAATATGTATGATGTGCATTTTCAAGTCTTTGGTTTAGAGCACATGCTCTCCAGGCTATTGCACATTTTTATAATTTTCATGGCACCTCTGCCAGCATACAAACTCCTTAAGTACCATGGTTTTGCCTTGTAAACGCTTTTGCTCTAGATAACTGCTTACTTCTTAAACTATAATTGTGAACCTAATATTTCTTCCTGATTCTTTGATATGGAATATAATGCTCTGAGAATCATGTGACAGAAACAAGATCTTGATATGCCACCCAAATAAAAGTGAAATATCAATTTAAAAATATTATTGTCTATATATGTGTATACATATGTATACATATATGTATACATGTACATATGCATACACATACATGCATACATATATAGATCATTATATAAACAGGTATACGTAAATACTTTATATGTATTATATATAAAGGTATACATATATAATTTATATGTATATATATATGTGTGTGTGTGTGTGTGTGTGTGTGTGGGCATATATAAAAAATATACATCAGCCAGATGCTGGTGGCTCACGCCTGTAATCCTTGTTACTCAGGAAGTTGAGATCTGAGGATCACAGTTCAAAGCCAGGAAAGTCCCTGAGATTCTAATCTCCAATTAACCACCACAAAACTGGAAGTGGTGCTGTGGCTCAAGTGGTAGAGTGTTCACCTTGAGTTGAAGAGCTGAGGGACAGCGCCCAGGCCCAGAGTTCAAGCCCCACGACCAATCCCCGCCCCCCCCAATATATATCAAGACAAAACTTATTTTATTGTATATCTCTATCTCTTTATATCCATATCCATATCTATAGATAGATATGAATATCTATCTATATATCTACATTTATCTTGGTGTGTCTCCTGATACAATTTAAAACAATATTCCCCCAAACAAGATATACATCTTTTTGCATAAATATTAAATATATACTTAATGATTCTTAAATAAAGATTAATTCTATCAATTTTTAGTGCTGTTTTCAAGTTTAGAGATTTAACCCAAGTAGGCAAATACTCTACCACTGAGTCAAATTCCAGCTCTACACATTATCTCAGTAGTACATGTACGGATTAAGAATACTGGCATTGTCTGCGTAAAAACAACTAGAAAAGACTCAAAAGCTTTAGCCAATCCTTGAAATGCATCCTAAGGTAATAGCTGGATTTTTCATCACAGAGTCAACTGAACATGTTTCCAGTAATTCTTGTTATCATTATATTTAACATTTTTTATCTTGGAATGAACTATCTTCTGGAATTTGCCCTAGTATTTAGGACTTGTCATTTTGTACTTTTAACTCACCAAAGAACTTTGTAAATTTCAACTCATTGAGAAGAATTTTAAGATTGTGGTAGTTTAATTATTCTCGGTGAAAATTACATACATTTCCTTTGTAATGTAATCATAACAAGAGTAGGTATATATCTTGTGTACATAGCAAATGTTAAAAAAAAAAGGTAAAGTTGTGGGGCTTGCTATATAGCTTAGTGTTAGAGTTCATGTTCAGCATTTTTGAGATCCTGGGTCCTATAACAACCAATAACAACCATAAAAACTAAAACCAATAAGTTGAGTACAGCAAGAGATAGCATAAAAGCATTTATGTGACAGAAGAATTACATTAAATATAATTTAATAGGTAATAACATTGTACAGTTGCAATCTCACCATCAATACTGATATCCACATATTTAGTACTTTAGAATTCCTTTCAAATTTTGTTTCTCTGAGATCACCATTGAGAACCTTTTTTTTCATAATGGAGCATGGAGCAAAACCAAATTGAGTAAGATCAATCCTAAAAAAAAAAACCTTATTAATTAAAAAAAGATCAATACTAATTTTTGAGACAAAATCACAGACAGATGTGTTTGGTTTCCATATGTCAGAGACAATATTTCATAATGAAAACAAATAAAATCAGGAGACTTCTATATTGAGACTTATAGAACAGCTAGGAATTGATCGTGGAAGCAATGGAAGCAGGCATCTTAAAACCAGTGTTGCAAACAACGCACCAGGAAAACACCAGAGCAAAACACTGTAAAAGCAAAAATTAGTTATATCATTTAAGATTAAGGGATTGTTAAACTATATTATTTAAGATTAAGATTAAGGGATCTCAGTCAACATGGAAATTACAAAAGAAAATGGCTTACAAAATGTCCATCAATACTGAGAGGCCTACTGTAGTTGAAACAGAGAAATGTCTAAAGGTTTATTCCGGCTTACAGTCTTTCATTTTATTTTGGTGGGAGGAAGTGATAGAGACAATACTGGGAATTTAGATAAACTTCTCATGCTTAAGCATGCTACGGTTTGAGCCAATTCCATTTCTTCCATTCTGATGTGCTACTTTTCTTTATTATTTAAACATATGCTACTGTTTATTTTTGTCTAATTAATGGGAAGGGCTTCTTGTTGTTTTGTAGTTAGATTTTGGTTATTAGTTTGCTTTTACAATAAAAATACAATAAGCTTACCTGCTTGTTATGGCTATTCAAAATAAAATTTTTCACTTAAAGAGGAAAAAATAATTAGTCATTAGAAATAAGTGGTAAAATAAATGAAAATAAGTTTAATAGATACACTAAATGTTTAGCAACTGATTTAAAAGACTAGTTCCACTTGTGCTACTAGATTCTTAAGGTCTTTGGGGGTACAGAAACAATAGAAATGACAACCTGCAAGGAATAAAGGTGTTGCTGTAATGGGACTTCTACTCCTGAGCAGAAGGGAGCCAATACTGAGCTAATACCTGGCTGCTATGCGAATAAAGAGAGATGAAGTTAATTAGTGATTTGTGGGTGTGGGAGAATGGTTAGTCCTCATCTTGGCTGAAGGACCTTAGGTCCTTAGGAGAGTAAAATAGAAGCAGAAGGACTTCTGGGGCTTAAGCTGAGAGAACACGTCAGACAACTCCCAGGGGCAATCAAATGTGGAATTCATACATTCCAAGGTTTAAAGCACCAAAGAGGAAGGCAGATGCTAAGTGTTTTCATCCTGTTCCAGTCACTCAGCAGACATCTGCTGGCCAAAGTAAAGCTCTTAAGTCTATATGAACTCTACTAATCATATTAATTAGAAAACAGTTCTCACTAAGGAAGAAAATTATCTTTAAATTGGGGCTCAGATCATGGGGTATAAGGAACAAGAATAGACTCTGAAATAATATTTACTTTCATTTTTGATCTTTATCAAAACCAGAGCCTTGCTGGTGCTAGATAAGGCTTTACAGATGACTTATATCCACAGTCCATCATTTTTTGAACCAGAATTTTCTTATGTAGCTCAGATTGATATTAGATTCATGATCTCCTTTCCTCTCTCACACAAGTGTTGGGATTATAGGTTTATGTCACAGGTACAACTAAAGCTTTAATTTTAGCTGCCCAGAGAAACAACATAAAGTGTTTTTTTTCCCCTCATCTCACATGATTTCCTTTCATGTTATATTTGGATAAGTATAGAAGTATAGGTTGCAGTCTGTTCTTTAACTTTAAAAGGCTAGTGTAACATCAGTTCAATAGACCTTATTTTACAGTCAGTGGAAAAATACTTCCTCAATGCACTTGGTTTTAAAAACCGATTTATAATACTCTATAAACATTTTTAAATTGCATTCCTAAGAAAAGCTGGTTTGTACAGTCTAATTGCTTTCTTGGGAAAATTCTATTTCTATGGGGCTCAAAATAATATTTTATTTCATTAAAGTGTAATAGCATCAGTTGTAAGTTTCTATAAGATGCCAAAAATGTTAGATACAAAAAATACAAGTGTTTGTACTATTAATTTTTATAAACTGATATCTAATATTGAAAACAGAAAATTAGTAAGAGATGCTAGAATAGTTGCCATTTAATAATAGTGCAAAAATAAGTAATTGAGCATAACTTGCCATTGTAGAATTCAAAATATAGCATGAGACATGCTTCAATTCTATTATTCCAGAAACACAGAGAATTTTCTAGCAAGTCAATCAATATTGACTAAAGTCATTAGTATTATTTGTCACAGACCTTCTGTTTGAAACCAGAAAAGCCATGAAAATGAAATGTATTACAAGCTTGTACCCTAAAGCAAAGCCATAAAATGAAATCAATCGAATTTGAGTTGTTTTATCACCAGTTTAAGCTTTATCTTAATTGTTCTGTCATTTATTCCTGATTGAAAGTCTAGTTATTGAATCAAAGCAAATTGACATATTTATAAAAGGTTTTGGTTTTCTCTTCCACGTTGAAAGATAATTATAATTTTACTATAAAGCAAAAATTGCCACTTCAGTTATGGAATTACATAAATCAATCTGAGCTATAAAATTGCACATTATTGCTTTGTACTACACAAAAAGAACCAAGTGAGGATTACTTTGTATCATAAATAGTGTCAAAAGTTTCTGTAGAGTTTTCCCTGGTCACAAGCTCCTTGGGCCTTCCTAGGGACATATCAAAGGTTTTCTTTTTGCATATTCAGTAGACACTGAGTGGGCTAGAGAGATGAAACATGAATAGGAGCAAAAGAACTTGCTTAATGTTGATGTAAAGGATAAGCACATTCACATCTATCTGTCCTCAGTGAAATGAAAATCCTCATTTGATCAGAAATAGTGGTCAGTCTGAGAGTCAAGAATGGAAATACAGAGACCTGTCACAATGAGATTAAAAATGAAATGAAAGAAAAATAAAAACTGGAAGTCTAGAAGACTAGAAATTTTGCAACAGAAGTAGAAATAAATGGAGGGAAAGGCATAGTCTAAAGTTTTCCACAGTTACCCTTAAAATATTAAGTACCTGAGTGCTTAAGTACATTCCCATGGTTGAAAGTGTACCTACTCCATTTTAAATAAAATTTATCTAAGTTACTGTCATGAGTGGGTAGAGCTGGTACTACACTAGCAAAGTCAGCTACCATGTGGAATGTACAAGTGGCATGTGGTGGTGAAGTGGAGCAAGAGGAACTATCATACACTTGGTGAGAATATAAACTAGTATAACCATGGAGATAATTAAGGTGTTTCTTTGACATCCTAACAATAACTTATGATACAGATACTCTGCATTTGGATGTATAGCCAAAAGAAAATATGAAATGTGTACCAAAGATATATTATTATTTGCATTCTTCCCTACAGAGGGTTATGATTTTACATTAAAATTGAGGTGGAAAGGCAGAGGAAGTGATTTCCAACATATTGTATATGTGATGAATTGATGATGAAAAATAATTCAAGTAGAATTACCATTCCCTCTTTCTCTCACAGGAATATTCATGCAAAGTTCTTTGTATTTTTCACTCACTTGACCATTCTTAAGGCTTTTACAGCAGCAAATCTGTTTTTAAGATCTTAACAAAAATTGGTAATTACTTTGTATCCTCCTGTCTACCATTTTAGATTCATTGAACCTTGGTGTTTATGTCACAACTTTTTATAAGTATTATGTACATCATGTAGAGGATCTGTTTACTGTTCTTGGCTCTCTGGAGTCTTGTTTGCTTGCTTGCCAGTAAATCGATAAATGTGGAGCCATCTCAAAGTTGTTTTCATTCAGTGTGGTAGTAGGGCACTTTTCAGTACTATGTTACACTTTGCACCTACACAAGTTGTCACACTTAAAATACACTTGCATTGACACTAGTGTGTTTTCTCCTGTATAGATTCAAAGGTGGCTTGGAACTACATTTCTGTGTATTGAAATTGTATTACAGAGTTTGTCGTATTACAGATATTAAATAAATGTCAACTCAATGAATTCTGTGGCCTACAACCCGTTTCTGGTCCTCAGATGGTGAGTTTGTTTTCTCAGATTAAAAAGACTACAGTGGTATTTTTTTTAATTTCTTTTGTTTTTAGCAGCAGGTGAATAAACTAGTAGATGAAATTAACTAAACTCTGTATTTTTAAGTCATTGAGAAAACAAAATTGGCTTCCGTGAATCTCAATGGTTTTTTATCATTTATCATTCAAAATGAATAAATATTCATTCATTTATAGTATCACTATTGTCAAAGATTGTAGACAGTCTGGACCTGAGCGCTGTCCCTCAACTTGAGCTACAGCAACAGTTCCGGATTTCTGGTGGTTTATTGCAGATAAGAGTTTCACGGAATTTCTTGTTTGAGCTGGCTTTGAACCATGATCCTCAAATCTCAGCCTCCTGAGTAGCTAGGATTATAAGCATGAGCCACCGGTGCCCGGCATAGGCAGTAATTTTTTTATTTATCCATAAATAAAGAGAAAAAATAAAAAATTCTTTTTGTCTTTTCGTTTGAAATGAAGAACTTTCTCTTCATAGGAATATTTTGGCTAAGCAAAACTAAAGAAATGAAAAGAATGAATTTTTAGATCTAGGAAATGATTGTCAGCAGCTGATACCACCAGGAAAAGAGAATTAGATAACGGTATCCTTAAAGGCAAGGAAGGGAAAAAGATAGTACCTATAATTTGTTTGCAAAAGAAAGCCAGGCCCCAGTAGCTCACCCCTATAATCTTAGTGACTCAGGAGTCTGAGCCCTGGAGGATTACAGTGCCAAACCAGTATCAGAAAAAAAAAAAGTGTGAATACTCTTATCTCCAACTAACCAGCTAAAAGCTGGGCCAGAAAAATAGCTCAAATGTTAGCGCACCAACAGTGAGCAAGCATTGAGTTTATGAAATAAATACTATATTTTTCTATTTTAATTACTATTTACATTTAAATGCTAAATCTAATTATAATGCAGTACATTTGTAAAGTTCATCTGGAAAATGATTTTATGAGTACATTCTTGGAAATTAATAAAGCACATTTTTAGAATTAAACGTCCTTCATCTATTGCCTTTATTCATATGATACATGTGAGAGCTCAGGAAGATAGGGCACTAATTTAGAGGCAAAGCAGAACTTTAGTCAACTAATTAATTAACTTCAATTTACATAATGGTCTAATTATTTCATTCTAATAGACTGAGAATTGATTATAGGCCATTAAATGTTATTAAAAAATAAAACTAAGTTGGGAATACATGGGCCTTTATTTCAAACTTTAAAAGAAGCAAAGGTCAGTCATGAAGGGTTAAAAACAATATTCAAAGTATCAGGCATTAAAAATCTGCCTGATGCATTTATGAGAGAATAATTCCAAAATATGTTAATTAATTGCACTTCATGAATATGCATACACAAAGAAGTGTAAGTGTGCTTAAGGTGAACTTTATTTCCTATTATTTATACTTAATTGGCAATACTATTATTTTTATTTCATTTTTATATGGAAACAGTGTGTCTATAGTCCTATAATTCACAGGTATTTCTTTTAAATGTTAAGTTCTTGAACTCAATATTTTGTAATTTTTTTCTAAGCCTATTCACTTCTTTCAAATAAAGCCAACTGTTAAATTTTAATTGGCTCTTCCATTTATATGTATTTGCATTGTTATACTATGTAATTTATAGCTAATCTAAGTATTGCAAGCTTTTCTCCAACTCAGTTTATAAGTTGAAGAAGCCTATATGTTTTTAAAAAAATGATCAGTGTCTGTATTTTAAGGATTAGATAAAATAGAACTGGATTACTATTTTGAAAGAGTGTAATTCTTATCTCTAAGGATATTTTAATGCTTTTAATTTTGAAGACACACCTTGGTGTCTTTTATCATACTTCTGTTGTGCATGTACAAGCAACTATACTAATTCTGTAAATAAAGTTAGTGGTATATAAGCAGGCAATTATGACACTTGTCTAATGCTAAACTGAGGGAGGAAATTTTAAACACATCTTCTATCTCTGAGTCCCAACTTTTCCTCTCTCACACTGTACGTTCTCTCATGTTAAGGTTTATGTTCTTTATTTTCAATTTATATTTTTTTGTTTTATTATAAAGGTGAGGTACAGAGGGGTTACAGTTCCCTAAGTCAGGTAATGCGTACGTTTCTTTTTGAACAATGCCACTCCTTCCTTTGCTCTCTCCCAGTCTTTCCCTCTTGTTCCTAACCACAAGTTATATAGTTCATTTTCACCACAGTGCCTAGTGAGTACCACTGCTGCATTTGTTCACCCTAAATACAAAATTTAATTGACAAGTGTTCTTTTTGTTGTTCCTCTCCCCTTCCAAGGACAATTAGTGGTATGCCATATTAAGATCCCACTGTGTTGTGTGAGTGCTTAACATGGTGTTTCCCCTTAACCATGGATCTGTCTTTATGCTACTAAGTGTTAAATATGGTTTTCTAAAGTCTTCTAGGTATTTTTATTGAGATATTTTATTAGCATACATTCGTCTTACAAGGGATGTTTCATTGTAATATTTCCATATATAAAGAAAATGCACTCTGATCAAATTACTTTTTTTCTCTCCTTCATACCTCTTCCCCTTCTTATATTAAAATTAATTGTCCTCATTGTTCTATTTCCATACATTCACACAAAGTACTTTGACTATATTCACTCTTATGCTCTCAATTTATCTGTCCCTTTTCATTGGTACCCACCCCCCCAACATTCCTGTCATTCATTGTTTCAGTGTATATTACTTGTGCCACAGACTTCTACCATGTATCTCCTGTGCAAATATTATATTTTAATAATATTAATCCTTCGATTACTCCTACTTTGTTCATCTCTGCTAATCTCTTCTGGTTCAATTTCAAAATGTTTGTTGTAACTACCGTATGAGCCACTGTTACAGTGTAAAGAGAATTACCTCAATGGATGTAAAGAAAATCATTTGTCCCATTATTGGCAACAACCCTTAAAATCTGTGTCATAATGTTCACACTTAATTTTTTATATTTTCAAATAATACATCCATATTTAAGAAAGATTTATGCATCAAAATTTGAGGGCTTAATCACCAATTCTTCCTTCATTGATTTTTCTAGTCTGAAGTGTGACTGAAACATTTCTTATCTTTAAAAAAATTAGGTATTAACTTTATTAACTTTATCTCCTGTATGAGGATTGATTATGCTGCTGTATTGAAATCATTAGTCAATGATGTCAAGATGATTTTTTCCTCTGCTCTTAGGGAATATACAAGTACAAGAAATCACACTATTTGGACAATGTTTTGTATCATACATCAATTACAGTGTTTCAGATGCTTCTCTAGGGCCTCACAGTGAAACTAAGAATAAGGTTTTTCATTTCATTTACACAGATGATGACATTTTAACAATGTTATATGCATAGTTTAGAAACGAGGTATTATTGCCTTGACATTTGGGGCCTATGAAATCACTCCCAGCCTTGCTGTATATCAATTATTTAAATAACAATCATCTCCACCTACTAATAATCTTCTTGGCCTCTCCATGGAGAACTTTGTGTGTATATATGTTTCATTAGAAATTCAAAGAAACACCATACAGTTATTTTCGAACTCTGAAGTGCTCTAACTTACTCTTTGAAGGAACTCGGAGATTGGCAAGGACCACTTCCAGGGAATCAGCTTGGACACGAAGTACATAGCTTGTCTGTGTTTCATAATCCAGGGGAGCATTCACATAGATGACACCCGTGATGTTATTAATTCCGAATTTATCTAAAATTCAGAACACAATTCCTCATAATTTTCTTCACATACTGGGGAAAAAATTCCTTAAAAGCCTTATGGTTTAAAAGCATTAAAAATACTTAGTTATCACAATTATATAAAAAGATAACAAGGCTATAGAAACTATGTTCTTACCCTAAATGCTGTCTAGAAATTTTAGATTTTGTTAGGTGTTATTTTGACATTATTTAGAATGTCAATCCTCCTATATTAATTAATTTTGAAAGCACTATGTAGTTTGTTGACGTAGATAGGTTCAGATGGTTTACTGATCATATTAATGTTTCTTTCTTTTTTTTAAAAAAAAGGAAATCCAGTTGATTTTGTCAACCAAACATTAAATGATCCCAATGACCTATGTCCACCTAATCTTTGATAAGGGAACCAAAAATGTCAGCTAGAAGAAAGACAGCCTCTTCAACAAATAGTGCTGGCTGAACTGGCTATAGACATGTAGAAAACTGAAGTTAGATCCTTATATATCACCCTACACCAGAATCAGTTCCAAATAGATCAAAGACCTTGAGGTAAGAGCAGATGCCCTGAAAAAAATTACAGGAAGGGAGAGGGGATACACTGGTTGAAACTTCCTAAATAAAGATCCAGAAACACAACAAATTAAAGGTTGGATAAATGGGATTGCATTAAATTTCAGAGCTTTTGTATGGCAAAAGGTATAGCAATCAAGATAAATAGAAAGCCCACCGAATCTTTACTAGCTATGCATTAAACAAGGGACGTATACCTAAAATATATTTAGAGCTAAAAAAATTAACAGCCCAAAATAAATCTTGAAAGAGACAACAATTCCATTAATAAGCGGGCAAAGAATTTAAGAGACTTCTCTTTAGAGGAAACAAGAATGGCCAGTAGACATATGAAGAAATGTTCAACATCACTGGCCATAAAAAAACGCAAATGTAAACCACGTTGAGATTCCACATCACCCCAGTTAGAATGACCATTATCAAGAAAACAAATAATAACAGATGCTGCCAAGATTGTGCCAAAAGGGAACACTATTACACTACTGGTGGGAATCTAAACTGATTCAATCACTCTGGAAAGCAGTAGGCAGGTTGCTCAAAAGACTAAACATAGAGCTGCCTTATGACCCAACAATCCCACTCCTGGGCATTTACCCAAATGATCACAAACAAGGCCATATTAAAGCTACCAGCACAACAATGTTCACTGTAGCATTATTTACTGTAGCTAAGCTATGGAATAAACTCAGATGCCCTTCAGTAGAAGAATGGATCAAGGAAATGTGGTATATATATGCAAAATGAAATTCTATGCTTCCATCAGAAAGAATGACATTACAGCCTGACTCTGGTAGCTCATGCCTGTAATCCTAGCTATTTAGGAGGCTGAGATCTGAGGATCATGGTTCAAAGCCAGCATGGGCAGGAAAGCTCGTGAAACTCTTATCACCAATAAACCACCAGAAAACTGGAAGTGGTGCTGTGGCTCAAGTGGTAGAGAGCTAGCCTTGAGCTGAAGAGCTGAGGGAGAGTGCTCAGGCCCAGAATGTAAGCCTCATTAAAAAAAAAGAAAAAGAAAAAAAAAGAAAAAGAAAAGAAATCACCCCATAAGGAAATGGAAAAACTTGGAAAAATCATATTAAGTGAAGTAAGCCAGACATAGGATCCATGGTTTCCCTCATGTGTATTAGCGTATGTCCAGGATAGTCCTAACAGAGGATCTCAATAGACCAATAGCTATGACTTTATAAACTGATGCTAATTGAAATGAACTCTAATATATGGAGATGAGGGATTTTTCTAATTGTTGTTTTGATTTCCTATTTTTTATTGTACTGTTTTCTGTTATTTCTTATGGCTTTCTTTTATTTCTCCTTTGGTTTAGTCCCTATGGTCACTGTTTCTGATTCTGGTACCCTTTGTCTTGTATAGAAGTTTATCTGATTTGGCAAAAGGAAGGGAGATCACAGAAACAGTGGAACAAAAGGTGGAACCAATGCAACAGTGATACGCACTAGACACTGGTGGAAATGAACTTTACAACTGGAGGGTCGATTCGGTAGGGAAGGAAGGAGGGAGAAAAAGGAGGAGGTAACACTCTTTGCAGAGAAATGCACTCATTACTGTACTTATGTGACTGTAACCCTCTTTACATCACCTTTACAATAAAAGAAAATAAAAGAAATTCTAATTTCACTAGACATTATTCTTTTAAGACTTGATAACACTTTACCAAGAAAATTAAAATTTAATATGTGAGTTATTTGAAAACATGTATTATTCTAAATATCTAAAAATATGTTGCCCCATTTTATAAATTATTGTATTTCAATGAAAATAAGTATATATTGGTTAGCTTCATAATATCCCACATTCCCATTCCCTAACCCCATATCTCATTTTTCCTGTCTAGGATTTCTTACGTCCTAAAAATTTTAGAGAAATTTATTTAACAATTTGATTGCTCATCTTCTCTTTCTAATTGCAGTCTAATGTTTGGACCCAGGGAGCAGTACTTGTTAGATAAGGACTTGGGCCCTTAACCATTCCTCTAGCTCTTTTTGCTTCAGTTAATTACTCAAGTAAGGTATAATGCTCTTTTTTTCCCCAAGACTGGTCTTGGACCAAGATGTTTTCATGCTTGTCTCCTACATAGCTAAGATTATAGCTGCGAATTGCCATACCTGTCCCTATCTCCTCTTACAGAACTCTTCACTTACATGAGTACAAGGATCCATTTTGCTCATATTTTGTCTCTACAACCTGGAAGCATCATTAGTACATGAAAGATGCCCAATAAATATTTGTTGAATGAACTAATCAATGTATTGGATATGAAATACTTGCTATGGTTAAAGTTGATGGGAAATTGAACTTCATTGCTATCTTAAAGGAAAAGAACAGTCAGTATCACACATGGAAATTATTGGAATAGACTGAGACATTTTTGTCCTAGTCAGGTACAGGAAGCCCAAGGGAGAAAAATGAAGTTCTGTTAATTTATGAAAGAGACAGAGAAGCACAGAATAAAATAAGAAATAAGAAAAGCAAGATATCAAGCACTTGCTTTAGGAGCAGTAATTTTGAGTAATATTTGGTCATGGAAATATTTGAGAAAGGCTTTTATAATTTACTGGTAAACTTCAGAACAGGTTATTTGCTGATAACCTGCAATTTGTCAGACTACCTGGGTATCAAAAGGAAAAACAACAACAATAGATAATAGATAATAGGTGGAAGAAAGAACTGCACTTTGAGATTATTCCCAAAAGCTACAAAGTCACTAGCATTCTGATAATGTTTGGTCAGCAAAACACAAATGACCTGTTTATTTATGGTTACGACTAATATGACTGGAAATTATTTGATAACAAATACGGATATTGATGTGTATGCCACCCATTTCACACTGAAACATTCCTATATTCCTAAATTTTCTTCAAAGTTAGGATGGCATAGGCTAGATAGATAGAACAGCTATCAGTGAGTTATCTGAAAGCACAGTGTAATTTTTTTTGAAAAATATCATTAAAACATCATCAAAGATAAGAAGGTAGAGGCTATTTCAATTCAGTACTTCTTAAAGAAGATAACTTTAATGTAACTAGATTATTGATCATTACTGGTTAAATTTATCAATATGACACAGCTCTATTAGACAAAATAGGATAAGCAATCATTTGTGCGACATTTATCCTTATTCTAAGATTATAGGCTTAAAGTGAAAACACAAACTTTCTACTAACCTTCTTCATTCCCAGAGACAATGGAGTAGACGACACTCTGGTTGATAGCTGCAGCAGAAATCACACCCACAATTGTTCCTCTGGCTGCAAGTTCACTTACAGGCGGAGGTCTGCAGGTATAGAGATAATGATGTTCTTATTTTATGATACCATTTCAAAGCAACATTAGGGTCACAGAAATCCGAGGAAAATAAAATACATGAGAATTTCCTACTTATTTTCTTCCTTCATAGAAACACAGAGCATCCTGTATTAGGATTATCTTTCAGCTCAGTGGCACCTTTGTGACAATTGAAGCCTCTCCAATAGACACATCCCACACAGTCCCTTAAAACTGTGCTTGACATTAGGCTTCACTTGTGGTGTAATACATTCTGTGTGTTTGGATAAATGCATAAGGACACATTCACACAAATGTTTGTACTGCCCTAAAAATTCTCTGAGCTCCAAAGATTCCCTACCTCCCCACACCTAAACCCTGCCAACCACTGTCTCCTCATTTTTTACTCTATCCCTATTCTTCTCCTTTTCAGGCCCTCATTCAGTTGGAAACGTGCAGTACCTTGCCTTGCCAGCTTCCTTTCACTTATCAAAATGCACATATTTTTTCCACTAAGTCTTTTTATGACTTAGTGCCCAGGTTTTTTTTTTCTTGGAATGTTGAGTGAGATTCCATTGTTCAGCTATACCACAGTATATTTTCATGATATCTTGATTGGTTCCAAGTTTGGGTAAATATAATTAATGCTCAGAATTTTACTGTGTGAAATCATGAAGATGGCTTGACGCCTGATGTGGAGAAACTTCCTGAATAGATAGATAGATAGAGAGATAGATAGGTAGATAGATAGATAGATTAAGAAAAAGATATACTCTGTGCTTATACTAGGACTTGAACTCACAGATATTTTTTCTTTGCTTTTTGCTCAAGCTGGCACTCTGCCAACTACACTGTACCCTCACTTCTGGCAATTTGCTGGTAAATTGGAAGTAAGATCCCTTAGAGTTTTCTTCTAGGTCTGGCTTTGGACTGTGATCCTCAGATCTCAGCTTTCTGAGTAGGAAGGACGACAAGCAGAAACCACCAGTGCCTAACTGATGTTTGAAGTTTTGATTCACCAAGTATATAGCAGGCCTCCCATACTTCATTAGATAACTATATTCAAGTGGAATATTGGAGTAATAAGGTGTTAATTTATGCCACCTAATTACTTGATACTCATTAAAATAGTTGGGTATAAGAAAACATGCTATGAATGGAGGCATGGTTCAAGTGCTAGTCCACTAGCCCAACAAGAGTCCTGATCCCAGTATCAAGAAAAAAAAAAAGATGGATGCTCATCATATTTTGAGATACTTTAAAGAAAGAGTTTCTTTTCGTGGAATTAGATATTGCCTAAGTATTTTGACTATTTGGTTACTATGTAAGAACAAAGTAACTTTATATTCTCTGCAGTTATTCTGTTTTTCAGTTTTTATTAAGTATGCAGACATGGTGCTTATGTTTAATCTGCCTTTAACTTTAACATTAGAACAATTCCATCTATTGTCAGTCACTGGTGGGTCACTCCTATAATCTTAGGCATTCAAAAGTCTGAGGTCTGAAGGACCATAGATTGGCTACAGCCCAGATAGAAAAAGTATCCTAGACTCAAACTCCAAAATAACCAGTAAGAATAAGGCTAGCTCAAATGGTAGAGCACCAACTATGAGCAACTAGCTGAGGGAGAGTAAAGCACCAAGTTTAAATTTGAATACTAGAAGAAATGGAAGAAAGTGTTCATCTATTATTCCAAATATTATTTCAAATATCTATTTTTTCAAATATTAGTATATAACCAGCATGAAAATAGTATGGGAGAAAGCATGCAGCTCAATTTAAGAAGCAATTTAAATCTGATGAACACAACTAAAAGCATTTATAATTGTCTTTGTTAATAAATGTCTATAGTGATTTTACTTCTAGAAAAAAGTTGTACATTAACCTTTGTCTTAATTGTTCCAATATATTTCTTTATACTAGCATCAAACATAGTATAAAAATGCAATTTACTCCTGGCTAGAATTAAATGAACCTCTGTGACAACTGAGATTTAGATTACAAAATCTCAATTACTTTCTATTTATTGATACACAGGACTTATTATTATTTTATGTCCTGGAAAGAATCAATTATGATATTGGGCAAAGTACGCTGTCTTTGGAATCAGATAGCACTCAAATGAAAGAAGCAGGGGCTTGTGTAAATCATAAGCCAGGTAGTCATGTGGGCAGAGAAAGTAGACTCATTAGCCAATTTAATAACAGAGGTAGCATATGAATAAATATAGAAAAAGATGGAAGTAAGGGATGGATGCAGTGTGACTGCTATGAAATAATAGAAATCCAATATGAGCTTTCCCAATTAACAAAGGGAATTTTTGATATCTATGAAAATGGATTTTATAAAGCATCAGGTGACTAAATTTGACTTACAATGTTTTACAGTAATATTTTTATCAGTTTTCCATTTCCAATATTTGTGATTGCAATGTGATGCAATTCGCCTTGTTTCCTTTCATAGAACACAATCGAAATGTTTTACTTAATTTGAAAAGTATTTTTATTCCATGTTAAAAAATGAAAACAATCTTTCACTATTAATTCATAGAGCTGCAATCATCTACTTACAACATATAATAGATCACTAGCCTTCTAATTTTCCAATATCCAATTAAAATCAAAGTGTTGAAATTTTCAAAGCTGAATATATCATAAATCTTCATAAAATAAGGGTAGTACTTGAAACAGATAAGTTGTATCTTTAAAACACTGAAACCTTCAACACAAGAGAGAGAGACAGAGACAGAGTGAGACAAAAAGAGGCAGAGAGACAGAGAGAGACAGAGTGGAGGGGAAGAGAATGTTTCATATTGTAAATGACTAGGAATAGCCTATGTCAAAAACAGTTTTATCAGTCATGGCCTGAGATGGAGGTGGGGATTTGGGGCCCCTGAATTCCAAAATACCCCCCAAAGAGCTTTTGTTTCCATTATTTCCCACAAGCAACACTACATTTCTTTGGCCACTTTTACCCAACTTAACAGACTTTCACATATATTCTAAATTCACCTCAACTAATTCTTACACAAAAATCTAAATGATATGTCTAAGACAGAACACTGAGTGATAGATACTACATTTAAATTTATCCTTTTGTCACCATGTGTACAAATGATCTCTTGAAGGTTTTTTCCCCCTAAGTGGAAATTTAAAATTATCTGATCCATGTATCCCAAGTATATTTTAACATCTAACCCTTGATAGTCACCATGATATTATGCTTTGATGAATTTAATTATTTTAGATTCTGCATAGAATAGATCCTGTGGTATTTGTCTTTCTGTGCCTGGCTAATTTCATTTAATATGATGCTACAAATGGCAGGATTCTTGGTTAGTGAAAAATATAATTCCACCATATATGACACATTTTCTTTCTTTACCAACATAGATTCATTCCATATTTTGGTTCCTATGAGAAGTGCTGCAAGAAGGACCAATATTTCTTCATTTAAGTATAAATAAAAATGCACAAATGATTTGTAAATTATTTCTATTAAAAGACATACAAATAATATATGGAAAATACCATACATAGGCATTAGAAGTACTTTCCTTGATCACAAATTTATTGGAAAGGCAAATTTAAACCACAATGGGAAGTCATCACACCAAACTTGGTAGGATAACTACCAAAAAAGTTGTATAACTCGTGTATGAGTGTGTTTTGTCTTAGCCAGTGCAGACGGTAGGGCCATAGGTTGTCATGAGTGAAAGTGTTTGGACATTACCTGACAGCATATTGATGATTTTGCTATCATCTGTACAATGGAAATAATCTCTTAAAATTGACAATAAGGCCAGACACTGGTGATTCATGTGTGTAATCTTAGCTTCTCAATAGAATGAGATCTGAGAAGCACAGTTAGAAACCAGCCCTGGTAACAAAGTCCATGAGACAATTATCTCCAATTAACCACCAGAAAATCAGAAATGGAGCTGTGGCTCAAAGTGACAGAGTGCTAACCTTGAGCAAAAAGAGCTCAGGTATAGCCCTCAGGCTTTAGTTCAAGCCCCAAGACCAAGCAACGACCTCAACAAAAATTTGGCTATCAGCGAATCTGTTTCACCATGACCCAGGTATCTCCTATTTTTTTTTAAAGTTTAAAGTTCATGCCTTCCTTCTCTTTAAGCCTTAGCCATACTTGTGTCTGTTCACTCTTTCTATTTTCTTTTTCATGAATGAAACAGTTGCAAACTTTTGAGGCTAGCATCTTCTTTCTCATTTTTTGTTATTGTTTAGTTTTTGTTTTTTGCATACTTAGTTTCTTCTGTGGCATTTTATTATTTGATGTAATACTTTGCTTTCTTGTTGAATAATATTGAATTGTGTATCTTAAAATCCACCATTTTAGCAGGAAGAAAAATCAGCTAAAAAGTGCAAATATATCATTTTACAATAAATCTTTGCAGATAAATTATGAACCAAAAGAATTAATTGCTACATAAATTATCAGCCAAAAGTTTCCAATATTAATTTTTCTTCTGAAGATATAAATTATTTCAGCTATATATTTAAAATGTATGAATGGTTTTAAATATATAAGGTACAGTAATTCTTTTTTAAATAAATTTATTTTTATTGATCTGAGTCATCCCATTAATGACTCTTAAAACAACATAATTTGCAGTATCCAAAAATATTGACTCTGATTTTATGTTATAAATATAGATGAAGCAATTATTGTACAATTTACACTGTGCTTTTATTTTCTGGGTTCAAGAAGCAACAATAAAAGTAAATATTATACATGTTGTCTAAAGCTCCTAATTATTTTAAATGTCATGAGGTTTAGGATATAAAAGTGTTTGTAAATAGGTGCTATAAAATTACACTGAGATTCAATCTGGCTCTATTACTTTCTTTCTACAGAGAAACAAATCTAATTTATTTTGACGTGTTTAAATTCAATATATTTGCAAAGCAGTGCCAATTAAGGAATTGTTTTTATATCTGCTATGAGGGAACTTAATGAAAATGAGAAGAAAAATAAACACACTGGAATGCCTATTATTTTTAACCTTGGGGTAATTGCATTAGAGTGATCTGATTCTACATATTTAAGTAAGAAAATAGTTTTCTAGACATGAATCAGCAGGATAGCAATTCTTCTAGAATTCTTTGGATGAATTATAGATAAGAGAAATTAATTTAAAAAAAAACAAGTAGTTAGGTACTGATGTTTACTATCATTAAGTTTTATTTAGCTCAGATATATGAAGCATCCTGGTCCTGAAGCTGTGGAAACCAAATAATTTCCCTAACTATTTTAAAGGTAAAACTGTAACTCTGGATGTTGGTATGCTTGCTTTGTTTCACTTTTAATGTTCTCATTAATAGAGTTTATTTGAATTCCTCTTAGTGAATCTCAGACTGAGAGAATCTGCCAGAAAAATTCATTCAAATTTTTACATTTCTTGATAACATAGACCCAAATTCTGCTTTTCTAGGCTCCTGAGGTCATGATCAGAAATAACATTTGCAACAGTCTGCTGGATTGTAAAGAAAGTTTGGACATCTTGTCCAAATAATGTACTTTATTGTCATTAGCTCCTGTCTTCCTCTTCCTCCTCTCTCTACCTGGCAACAATGGATGTCTTCCCAACAAACTAGAAGTGTTCTGATTCCAATGCTGCTAACTTTGTGATTTAGCACATCTCTTTGAAATGCTACCAAGGGAGACAGCTATCTAGCTCTCTCACACCTATCACTCAGTTTCTCTAGGAGGTTAGAGACCAACTTTGATAGATACATTGCTTTAAAGATGTAGTACTACATACATTTATAAAAGCAAGAGAACATTTGCTTTTTGCTTTTGGCTAAGCCAGTTGACATGACTGAATGGCTTACAACCCTCCATTTCATCTCATAGGTCTGAGTTCAGAGTGCTAAATTCTGGCGCATATCTCAACACTCTTGAATAAGTTATTCTTGAGTATTTAAATTTGTCAGATAGAATTTTCAATCCTGAGAGCAGCCTGAGTCAGCTTAGGTGAGATCAGTACTTGCTCTTCTCAGCCAATCCATGGCACCATTAGAAATAATAATTTGTTTTGTAAATCATTAAATGTGTAAGGTCATTTATATAACACTAAATAGCTGATATAAATGAAGGACAAAAATCTAAAATAGGTTCAGTTTGGGGATGAGGAAGATGAATGGAGGGCATTTGGATGGGTGAATATTGATTAGTATATATATCAATAATTGATAATAAAATAAACATGTAAATAAAATATATAAATGAAATAATAATACATATTGTATATTACATTTAATATATAATATATATATTAAGTTTTATTTAGCTCACATTCATGGAGCATATTGGTCCTGAATCTGTGGAAAACAAATAATTTCCTTAGTTTAAAGGTAAAACTGTAACCCTATATGTTCGTAAGCTTGCTTTGTTTCATTTTTAATTGCTATCATTAACAGAGTTTATTTGAATTCCTCTCAGTGGCTCTCAGAATGTAAAAACTTGCCAGAGAAATTATATACATATGCATATATGTATATATATATATATATATATGTGAAATAGAACAATGGAACCTTTGGAAATTGACAGGAGGAGGTGTGATGGTAGAGATGGAAGGTCCTAATCAGGATAGGTTGGATGTATATAAAGAACATCACAGTAACTCCTGGATGCAACTTGTATATGTTAACAAAACTGGGAAATAAATGAATAAATAATGATGAAAGAAAAAAGTCTGCAATGAACAAGAATATTTCAAGTGTCACAGATCACCAAAAACTTATAGAATAACTTTGGCTATTGACATTTACATTGGGAGTTACAAATGATAAGAAAACTCAATTTATGAAAACCCTTGTTTTGTCCATAGGCCAAGTTTAAAAGTAAAGAGGGTAAAATTATCTCCTTTTACTCTAAAGTGTGTCTTCTTTGGAGAAATTAAAGACTATATCGATATGATGAAAATTTATCCTGATCCCTTCATGAACTTAAAATCCATCTGTTGAGAATAAACCATATTAAAAAACAGAATTCTGTTTGAATTATATATGTTTGCCATTAATAAAAAACTTTCCTGCTTTCACTTATTTACAACTTCCTGATGTATGTTTTCTTATCATGTATTTTTCTGTATGTGATTTTGATTTTATTATATTTAAAAATGGAATAGGGCCAAGTAGAAAATTTACTAGACATAGAATTCAAGGTTTGAAGATTAATTCAGTGACATAGATATAAAACAGCAGAGGAATTTGGACATGAATGACCTCACAGGTATGCATTGGTCACAAAATAAAATGCCATGATTTTGAATCAACACTTTGCATAAAAACCTACCTTCTTTACAGAGTGGAGAAACACAGTGACCTTTCATGACCACCCCTCTATACATGTCTTTTGCCTGTATAAAAGCATTCTATGCCTTTCCAATTTCTCTGTGATAATAAAAATCATCATTAATATGGTATGGCCCAATCTACTTCTCCAGACTCATCAAATTAAGTCTTTACCAATTTTGCCTCAGAAATATGTTAGTATTAATTACTAATAAAATGAAATCATTGTATCTCATTAAATGTTTCACTTGAACCAAAATGATTCACAGATAACATCCAATAAAAAGACCCTGCAATGGATATAAATATTTGTGCTGAAAATCCTGCCTAATTTCCTACCAGGGACTTTAAGTGAATAGTATGAAATTTAGTACAGGTTTTCCAATAATGCTGTCTTAATCCAGAAACACACAAAAAAAGATGAAACCCTGTACCACCTTGAAGATGTGGAGAAATCCAGTTCCATGTTGGGCTAGAGGGAGCTTAATAAAGCTGTGCAGATAAATTATCAGAGTCAATTTTTCATTGGACAGGTAAAGTAAATTATTTTTATAAACAATTTTAATACAATAAGAAGACAGGGAAGGTTATCCTCACATAAACCCAACTCTCATGGTAGCAATAATTCAGAATTAAAATATGAAACAAGTTTCATAATCAAGTTATGCTTTGAGCATGGATTGATTTTGTATAATATTAATAGATTTTGTGTCATTTTTATTTCATATATTTTTAGAATCAAGACCAAATGCTTCCCTTTGCTTACTTATTATAAAGAATCTAAAATCTCCAGGATTAAATTTGTATGATTTATATAAGAATGAATCAGAAAGTTTCTTAATGTAAATTTAATTCTGTGAATCAGTGATGCAGGCTTTAACTTCTTATTCACACTTTTCTTAGCTATTGTGATATATCTTTTATTTTTCACAGTACAGTAGAGAGCATGAAAGTAGATATCCCCAGATTACCAATTATACCTTTGTTTTCTATTTTAAATAACAAGAGATACAAAATTAGCTCATACTAGTCAACAAGTACCATTTTTTTTAATCGGACAGGAAAATTGGGAATATTACTTTTGTCTAGAGAATATCTGAATTTTTTTCAAATTCTTTATTGTGATTAAATGATCATATAATTTCCCAAATTTCACAGTATTGTGGGATAGTGATGCTTAGTTAAAGTCACAAACAATTCTAACTTTCATGGGGCAAATTCTCTATCATGGTTTATAACATTTATGAGTTCTATGAGCTTTGCAATACAGTTATTTCTTCCACATTGGGTGATATCTACATTTCTTTTGTTTTGCATAGCATCAGCTGTTCCCTCTTTCCTACTTGTTCCCTCCCTCCCATTGCTGAGATTGAGTTGCTTAGTTCAAGGCTAACATGCTCATTTGTATAGTATTTCAATTTTGTTTATATTTTAAATTTGAATAATGTTAGAAAATGGGAAGCAATTTTATTTTGACTATACTAGAAATATATCAACTTAAGAAGTTAACAAAAATATTTAACAACACGACTCTTCACTTGTTTATATGATCAGAGCAAATAAACTAAATTGTTATTTTTGTGGAAATTGTTTTTTTGTAAATCACAAATACAAATGTACCATTAGAAAAACAGCTGATGATAAAAGTTAGTACACTTCCATTTAAATGAATATAAAAGATATGCCTGCATTAACATATTTTTGGAAAATTTGTAAGAAAAAACTGCTTTGATTAGCTTTATGATAAACTATGTAAGCTGTACCATTTTCCACTCAGAATCAATATTCACTTTTAGACTGCATGATCTATTTCAGACATGTTGACCTTTCCACGGCATTTACTTCTGAACCTGGTGACAAGTAAATTCTGGTGTGGATACGAGTCCATCATCCTGAGATGAAGGTCAAATGGTATTTCTGCAAATGCTAACATATTTGACCTACAGGATCTGATCCATTCTCAGCCTTATTAACTGCTTAACTCTTATTAGGATTTTGACAGTTTCTGTATATTCAATGAGAGTTGCATTAATTAATTTGATATGACAGCATTACCATTTTTACAGATTACCAAACATAATAAATGATGGGAAAAACTCATAAAGTATGCACATATGCTTACCATGAAGATAAAATGCTTGAATTCTCTTGCTGTGCTAGGATCAAGACACTGCTTGCAGTACATAGCTGAGAATAACAATAATTCTAAGGCAGGTATCTTCCTTGAAGAATGTGACTGGAGGACTAGCTGATTTCTTTATGGGAATGCACCTAAATGTCATAGCATACTCCAATGACACATTAATCCCTCTTCTTCACTGGATTTCAGAATGTAATACCATCTCAGTGTTCTCTCTGCCTTACCCTGTATCCTCCAAAATTCTCTCCCACTTGTGCTCCCTCAATACCATTCTTCCTTGTTAAATCTCATACTGATGTCTTATTGTTGTAGGATCTGAATTAGCAACACAGGGCAGGGAGATGGAAAATACATAAAGGATTTTATTTTTTAGTATTTTGATGGACATAAGGTAAAATTTAAATATTAAGTCATGATGAAACTTAAGGCCAATAAAAATGAAGACATTTAATAGATATAAATATTGACCTTTAATATATGTATATATGTAAATTAGGTCTTAATATACCCATACATATTAAAGAAAAATTAACAAGTTAGTTGATATTTAATTATATTAATTTATGTATATGCTCCTCATTAGTGGCACAGAATACCAGTTCAGCACTATTCTCTTCCTAACAAGCACAAACCTTTTCAAAATGCTGTCCTCCAAATTGGGCCTGAAGGTCTTAATTTCCTTTTATGTTTTAATTCTATTTTTATTTTTAATGTCTCTTATTGTTGGTACAGCTAAAAATTGGAGAAGCCACATTTTGAGACATTGAATCTTGGAGTCTTTATTAAAAGGCTGTCGGCCGCTTGGTGGATTCCTGTCTCAAAGACCAGCAGCCAGCAAATAGACTTAACACTGTTAGGAAATTGAGCCATGAAGGCCAGAGAGGAAAGAAAGAACAAAAACAATACAAAGAAACCAATTCAGCTCCAATGGAGAACTGAAGTGGGACACCACGGTTTCTTGAGAACTGACAGGAGAGAGGAGGCAGGACAAAAACACGGAGACCAGGATGGTCTCCTGGCGCTGGGCTGTTCCAGGCTTAAATTGCAGGGTCACAGGAAACTCAAGTCCCAGGCACTGGACTGACAGGGTGAGTAACCTATCTGTTAAGTGCCCACCCCTGCCTCCAGGAATTCAGGCATGCCCATCACCTGGGTTGTGGGGGCTACGCCTTCTCCACCCACCATGAAGACAAGATGCAAAACCCTACCATCCACCATATGGCCAAGATGCACGGCCAGACCTGATCTACCTACTTCAGTATTGTCTACATTTAAACAATCCTCAGAAGGATAGGTTAATAAGCCTTAGACAAGGAATGGTAGAGATCACTTTCTTCCACATTTCATCAGAATTGAACTTAATTACATGGCTTCACATAGCAAATGAAGCTGGGTCAGCTTTTACACTACCTTCTCAACTTTCACTTAAATTACAACATCTGTGAAAGTTTAACTTAATTCAATTGTTTGCATCAGTCTAAGCCATAGTACCTGCTTACCATTTTTGATATAACTTTCTTTTTTATATTTTTTTAGTATTCCTGGGTGTCTGATGAGACAAAAAGAAATCAGTTTTTTTAGGACTCATATAGTACTGAGTCCATCATGACAATATTGTTTCTTAAATACACTCTATGCATAAGTCATAGGATATAAAATTACTAAATTCAACTTATAACTTAGAATAACAGGTAAATTGAGACAATCCAGGGCAAGTTTACAGTTTTTAGAAAAGGTTTGGAAGGTCAAGGTTTTCTTATTTCTACTTCTGTGACTGCCTTTAATTATAGCCCCAATTAATTGGTTAGCTTTTTGTTCTTAGTGTTAAGAGCTTTATTAATAGAATCTATTTGTAGTTAGCTGTTACACCCACAGATGGTATGACATGGTAACTTTTCCTTTGAATAAAGCATTTGTAGTTTTTAAATGTAATATTGAACAATGACACTTAACAAAGAAAGTGGAATCTATCTATGACCTTGATCTCAGTGCCTCATCATTTTAGCTGAAAGAGATAACGAGCAGTGCACTATTTTGAGACGTCTAGAAGCATGCTTCTATTAATAAGAAGTGAGCTCTCCATGAAAACCCAGAAACGAACAATGTCCTTTTTTAAAGGGGAGTTGTCACTGTATCAGAAACTTCTTCTCTTGGGGTTTCAAAGGAATGACTAGATTTGAGGCAAGTGTTTTTGGAAAACAAAACCTTTTGTTGGTTTGAAACTGTGAGGCTTGGTTTTGATGTAGAACATAGAATAATATACTTTTGATAAGTAACATGCCTACTAGTAAAGTTAGTGATTTTTCATTTGTTTAGTTCTTAAGAATCCCAATGTTATACATAGTCAGAGAAGTTCCTCCAAAAGCAAGAAAAAAGTATATTCCTTACCAATTTCAAGTCCACAGCTTACCATAGAATACAAATGAAGAGAAATGGTAATAGACATACAGGAGAAAAATATGAACTTTGAATCACATTGAGTGAGGATTTTTGTTTTAGATAGTTACATGTAAATGGCTTGTATATGTGCTATTGTCCAGTAATAGCATAAATAATTTAAATTAGTGCTAGAATACTGTAAAGGTAAATATTTATGACAGGAGAAAATCATTTGGCTTGTGATGCATCCGGTACTTCATTCCTTCATACCCTCACCACAAATTCTATAAACTCCTCTATGATCTCCAATTTGAGATTATAGAGAAGTTTTCTTGGTTTTAAATTAGGATCAAATCCAGACTCCCAATTCATCTCAGGATAGACTAAACTACTGAAGTATAGTGCAGATTCAAATGTCGATTGTTATTGTATATGCATTTACTCTTAGATGTAGATATTCTCTTTTATGCTTTGGGGGGAATGGCCTAAGTTTGATATTGCCTTCATGATGTAGTTCCGAACTATTCAGGTATAGTTAGTTATCTATTCAACTTCCTTCCTCAATGTTGTTTTTACAGTGTTTTTTTAAGCCATTTTGATGAATAACTTTATTTGTATAAGCAGAAACTACTAATGGTATATGTTCATAATGAAAGTCAGTCACCAGCAATTAAAAACAGTAATCATCCCTAGCTTCAAAAAAGTTTGTACTAATGAGACATTTTTTATATGTCTCTTTTCAGGACTGTGTGCCACCTATAAGTAATGAATTTGCTGAAAATATAATGAAATAAAAATTACTTACTATATGATTTGTTTATAATTGTATGAGAGTAAACAGATTTGGAATGTTGATATTTTATCTATAGAGACCCAGACAAAGACAAACATGAATCTATCTATCTATCTATCTATCTATCTATCTAATTTATCATCCATCCCTTGATAAACAATTGGATTACATTTGTAAATGGAAGATTTGGGAAGATAATTAGAATTAGATGAGATTAAAAAGTACGCACCCATCAATTGATTTGTTGTCTCTTAGAAAATGTAAGCTTGTGGCCTCTCTGTCTCTGTCTCTGTCTGTCTGTCTATCTTCTCTCTCTCTCTTTTATATACAACAGGGAGATAGCTTTCTGTTAGTGATTAAGAAAGACCAAGCCTGGCATAGGGAAAGCATGATCTTGAACCTTTATTTCTCAATATAGTAACAGTGAAAATATAAGTACCTGTTTTTCTTAAATCACTCGATTTATGGCATTTTATTATAGCACTGTCTGACTAATTAAGTCACCTATAACATATAATACATAATAATATGAAAATATACAGAAAGACTGATTAGATGAAAATATCATTGCAGAGTACCTTTTAGAAATGGGTATACATTGCCAGATATACCACAGCTGGCTATAATGAGAAACTGAAAGTCAACATCTCCTTATTGAGATCATTAATGAATTAGAATTGGAAGACAAAAGTACAATGTTATATATAATTTTGCCAAGCTTGCTTTTGCTATTTTGAAACAAGCCATGATTCCTTACAGCATTAGTTAAATAGGTATATCTTATACTAAATTTTCATGTTCAAAACATTAAATGCTAAAACACATATTATAGTAATTTTGAAATCAATCTGGAATTAGAAGCTAATCTTATCATTAGGTACATATTAAGTCAATTTGGAGTGTTCACCAAATTATATTACATAGTTCACTTATCTTAAACTTCATGGGAATCCATACCTGTATTCCTCTTGTGTGAATCGTGGGATTTCTCCAGGGTGTAAGACCAGAATTTTCACTGTGGCACTGCTTGACATTACTGGCTCACCATCATCAAAAGCAACAACCACCAACTTAAAGAGTTAGAAAAATCCATGTTAAAGATTAAAACCAGGAAGAAAATGAAAGCATCATTAGAGATTTAAAATATTAATCATTGGGCCATTTACTAGTGGCTACTGTCTATTATCCTAGTTATTCAAGAGGATGACAGCTGAGGATTGCAGTTCAAAAACAAAATGGGCAGGAAAGACCATGAGACTCTTATCACCAAAATCCAGAAATGAAATTGTGGCCAGGAGCCAGGCGCCGGTGGCTCACGCCTGTAATCCTAGCTACTCAAGCTGAGATCTGAGGATGGCGGTTCAAAGCAGGAAAGTCCATAAGACTCTTTATCTCCAATAAAAATCACTAGAAAACAGGAAGTGGCGCTGTTGCTCAAGTGGTAGAGCGCTCACCTTGAGCTGAAGAGCTGAGGGACAGCGCCCAAGCCCACAATTCAAGCCCCAAGACCGACCAACCTCCCCCCACCCCGTCCAAAAAAAAAAAAAAGAGAAAGAAATTGTGGCCAGGGGGTAAAGTGCTACCAAAAAAAAAAAAGAAGAAGAAGAAGAAGAAAGAAAAGAGAAGAAGATAAGGAAAATTCCCCATGTCTTTAGTTCAAGCTTCTGAACTGACACAAAAACAAATAAAAATAAATAAAATATTAATAATTGGGCATTCTAGTCCCAGTAGTGGAAGCAATGCTCATTTTTATTCTACCCAAGAGGTACATCCACATGCAATCTTCACAGAAAATTGCATTTTTATTTGCCTGTACCAAAAACTCAGAAATGTTAGAATCTGGGCTGGGAAGGTGGCTCAGTGGTAGAGTGCTTGCCTTGCATGCATGAGGCCCAGGGTTCAATTTCTCTGCACCACATAAGCAGAAAAAAGAACCCAGGAGTGGTGCTGTTGTTCAAGTGGTAGAGAGCCAGCCTTGAGCTGGGGAGCTGAGGGACAGTGCCCAGGCCCAGAGTTCAGGCCCCATGACTGGACCCCCCCCTCAAAAAAAATGTTAGTAACTCTATTCAACAGACACACACACACACACACACACACACACACACACACACACACACACACGACTATCAATAAAACCAGGAGCACGATATAACCTTTCTCCAATTTACCAACTATTTCCTGAAACTCTGCTGCTGCTTACAATAAACACACTCCTTTTCTTGCTTCAACACACTTATTAAAAAAAGTGTTAAATTCAGTCACATCAATAGCAAAAACCTAATGAGTTGGTTTATAAGAGGAAATTAATTTTCCAGAGAGTTAATTGTGTACAAGATAACAGAAAACTACTGCTCCACTGTAGAGGATAAAATTGGAAATCTTTACAATTTAACACATTTGGTTACAGAATCCCTTCAAAATACACTATAAAAATAAAGTTCATGCAGTGTAGCAGAAATAATTCAAACAATACAAACTAAAATTTTATCCTGATGATGTGATATCTATATATGCTTGTGACCACAGTGGGTTTATAACAGATGACTATCTTTAATAATGAAACCACACAAAGAAAATTTGTACTGTTTATTTTAAGGCATGGCATCATTTTCAAAATTCTTTCTCTGAAATAAATGTGCCTTTTAAATAGTCAGATTACTAATTTAATGTAAGTCAATATATATATATAGAAGCCCATAACCCAGCCTCATCCTGAAAGTCACAGTTAATATCACTGGTTTGATACCAATTAATAAGCAGAATAGTTTTCCCAAACAATGTTAAAGTTATGTGAGGCAGAGTGGTTATTGATATTCAGAAGGTTAAATAAGCAGGGAATTTCAAAGACTTTATTCACAGTGACAAAATTAATCCTATGACTGAAAAAGTGGAAATGCTTAGAAAGTAATAAAATAGATTACTTCACATAGGTAATAATCATATCATTAAAAAAGTAGCATTAGTAGAGTTGGTCAGTTTGAGCAATATGTAAATGAGTTAAAAGTACTATATATGATATGATCATGTTATTTTAAAACATATTTTATAATTGCATTTATTTATCATAAGAATAAAAATAAAAATGATGGTATCTAATCTTTTTTCTTTTTTCTTAATTTTCACTCTAAGTTTCTGTGAAGAGATTATGTTTTATAATTCAAAAGATTAAAGTGAGAAAATGGGAAGATAAAAATACAATATTGACATTTCTCAAGATAAACTTTCAATCAAAAGTTAAATGTCAAATAGAATAAAGAAAATGACTCACTGACCTTAAAAATAGTCGTAGGTTCTTCATTAAGATTGACTCGAGTTATTACTCTTCCAGAATCTTCTTCTACATCAAAAATACTAGCAGGGTAAGGAAATTGCACATCATCAACTCTGTACCTTACACGACTTGCAGGTAACCCCTAAAATGAAATGACCCATCATCAATCCATTGTACAGAATGAAAACAAATGTATTTTTTTAAAGAGTGGTCTCATAGAAACAAACAAGATATAAACACATTATTTTTTATTTTCGTATACTCAGTTGAAATGTAGCCAAAGATTTAATTCTTATAACTTATGACAAATCAATGTGAATTAAGTAAGTGCTAAATTGCTATAGGCCAATTCCATTATCTATATAACAAAAAATTAGCAGTTTATAATGAATATCTACTATTCCATATTCTTTTATATCATAGGAATCAAGTCTCCCTTTCCAAACACCTAGTGTCTCTCTAACATGTTATTGTTTGTCACAATAATATTTTTTAATTATACTTAACTGTATGAGACTCAGAAAATGATGAAGTATAGAGAAATGTGTTTAAGTGCAGGCATGTACATAGAATAAGAAGCAGCAAAAAATTTACTATCTATTCTGTGCTGATTAACATGTTAAATGTTTACAGGAATCACTTAAATTAAACCATATAAGATACTTTAAGGTAACAATGATAGAAGAGATGGAAACAGTAATAATAAACTAATGACAACTAACATTTGTTGAATATTCACTATGTGCAAAAATTGTGATGATGCCTGTGTACTCCATTACCCATTTTGTTTCTAAAGAACTTGAGACTTGCAGGAACATGAACAATGCATCTTTGTCTCAAAATCAGGCCTAATATATATTAGAACACCAAATAAAAACCATACTAAAAGAAGAAAGAGTTGATAATTTTGAAACCGTATCAAAAACCATAATAATGAAAATGGTCTAAATTTTGTTGGATATCCTCACATAAATTATGTCTTTGACTGATTTTATTTTGGATTATTTAGAATGCAAATGAGGGTTAGCCCTTTAATATTTTTAGTGCTAAAGATGGTAAATCTCTTACTTCTTAAAACTCAGAGTGTAGACACAAAACTATTATGTGCCCAAGTTTTCCTTCAACCCTATGCCTCTTACACTACTAGTTATTCACAGAGGAAAAAAATATAATTGGCATTATCATAATGTAGGAAAGATAACATGTCTCAACATGTTTTCTGATATATAATGGGAATATAAGATAGGATTATGGTCCAAGCCAACCCAGGCATACGTGTTAATTTCTCCCTCAGCTGTGACTAACAAAAAGGGCTGGGAGAAAGATCATATGGTAGAGTGCCTCCTTAGAAAAGCAGACTTTCAGTTCAAACTCTCATGTTAAAATAGATGGGAAAAAAGAAAAATGAAAAAGTAAAGGGAAAGGGAAAAGCTAGGTGTCAGCATTTTACACCTGTAATCCTTGTTTGAGGCAGGCTGAGGTAGAAAAACTCATTAGAATTTATCTACAAATTAACTAACAAAAGACAGGCATTTATTCAAGTGATATTGTGTCAGCCTATTAAGCAAACCAACCGGGCAAGCATGAGATTTTGAGTTCAAACCAGAGGAACACCAGGAAGAAAAGAGAAAGTAAGTAGATATTCACTTAATTTTATTCTGTAGTCAATGAATCCATTAAAATATGTCTTCTCTGATTCAGGTATTTAGATATTTGGAATAAAAGGAAATTCATATAGTAAAGTTATACAATGTAAAATTTCAAATGGAGAGTACACAATTGGAAGCAATACAATTGCTCCAAAGTTAGCAGTCCATCCCATAATTTGCAAAATATCATGACTGAAAAAGGCCTTTTAGTTTGTTTAATTTTCTTTATAGCTTATTCTACTGTTGTAGTTATCTTGAGGAGGGAGTCTTTTAAATATATTTTTTATTGTAAAGATACTGTACAGAGGGGTTATAGTTACATGGGAAGGTAATGAATCCATTTCCTATGGAGGATTGTTACACGCTCCTTTATATTTCCCCTACCATCTCTTTCCTCCCCACCTTTCCAACTCCTCCCTCCCCTCTTCCACCCTCCTACCACCCTGCAAAGTTGTAAAGTTCATTTTCAACATACTGTCTTGTACATCTCATTGTTACAATGGGTCATCCTGTTACCTTATTTCAGCATTTTGTTATGTCCCTTCCCCTCCCCAAATTAGATAAATGTATATACAAGATACAGGGCACCAGAATCAAATACAGTGACAACAGAGGTTGTATACCATGGGGAAAGAATTCTATGCCTACATCAGAAAGAATGATACCACCCCATTTGTTAGGGAATGTGAAGACTTGGAAAAAATTAAGTGAAGTAAGTCAGATTCAGAGAAACATAGGTCCCACCGTTTCCCTTATCTGTAATAATTAGTATATGACTAAGACAAGAAGAAGAGGTCAAAAGCTATGTATGTATGACCATATAAGCTGATGCTAAGCGAAATGAACACAAGAGGTTTTTTATCTTTATTGCTGTTCTTAATGTACTTATAATGTACAAAATGAAAAGGGAGTCTTAAAGGTCAAAAATTACAGGAAGAATTTATCAAGACATAAACATTGATTTAATAGGAATGCTGTAAAAATTGTGCACAGTGAGTTTTCTCAGAAGGCAGTGGTGTCTAAGGTGGAATTTACTATTATTCTTTACCTCGGATTCTTTTGAAGGGTAAATGATGTTGAAGTACTTCTTTAATATTTATGGAAATTGAGGGCATGTGAGAATCAAAGCAAAAGAGCTTTTTAAAATATCCTAATTTACCATGGAATTTATCACTATAAATTAAGCACAGCCCATCATATGGAAGAGTATGCCTACAGATATTCAGGTTTTAGAAGTATGAAAGAGCTGGTTCAGCAATCTATTTTAATGTCACCTTATACTTACCACTATAGGTCTATATTATATATATATGCATACATAAATAAGATACTGAAAATATTTGCTACATGATAAATATCTGAGGACCTTTTATTTTCCCTAAGATAAAAACTAGCTAACTTCGTTATCCATAAATTTCACATAGCCATTTCAAACTGATCTCTATATTATCTGTGATTAGCTTATTACTCTTTCTGCATTATTTTGATCAACTATTTATCTTTATATGTCTGGAAGAAAATCTTGACTCAGTTTGATTGTGACTTTATTTTGTCTGTGATTTTCATTGCTAGGTGCAATAGTTGTCAATTATATGACTTTAATGTTTTCATGTGTTTCCATTGCCAATCTGGGTTGTTTGCATTTTTAATGATGGTAACAGACACCAACTAGTCTTCTGCTTTTATTATCTTATAGAATAAAAATTTTATATCAGTGGAGGTAATTTTCACTAATAGGAACCTTTGATTTATGTCACAGTTCTGTTTGTACAATTAGTTAACAATTTCATTTTTACATAACAAACTGAGTCTCAAAAATCATTTACCACATTTCTTATTTATATGTGATTTTGCATTTTTCTCAATGATAGGTATTTATTAAACCAGACATAGCTCTAAATCACATTACATACAGGATATTCAAAATAAAGTATATAATTTAAGCTTAAAAGAGGTGGTTGTGTAAGGCTGTTAGAAAACCTATTAAATCTCATTTAGTTTTGTTGGTTAATGTTTATGATATTAAAATTTTATTTCATGAGGTATATTCTATCCAAAGGAAAAAAATAGTATTGATAAACCTCTTTGGCATTAGTAGGATATTTTTTTTGGGGGGGGGGTCCGGTCGTAGGGCCTGAACTCTGGGCCTGGGCGCTGTCCCTCAGCTCTTCAGCTCAAGGCTAGCGCTCTACCACTTGAGCCACAGCGCCACTTCCGGCTTTTTTCTTTTTGCTTATGTGGTGCTGAGGAATCGAACCCAGGGCCTCAGGCATGCAAGGCAAGTGCTCTACCACTGAGCCACCTTCCCAGCCCCATTAGTAGGATACTCATGGTATTCTTCCAGTTGAACCATCACCCCAGCCCTCTTATATTCAGTCATTTTTTTCATGTAAGGTCTCTCATTTTTGCCTGGGGCCTGTCTCAGATGCTGACGCCCCTACGTATGGTCTTCCACACAGCTGGGAACACAGACATGAAACAATATGCCCATTTTTATTGGTTGAGATCAAGTTTTGTGAGTGTTTGCCTATGCTGGAGTTTTGATCTTTGATACTCTCAATTTCTGCTTTGGGAGTAGCTGGGATTACAGGCCTGGTTACTTCACTCATCCTACCAGTTCAAGTAAACAAAACTGCCTGTATACACCTTTCCCTTCATAAGAAGAAAAAAATGCCTCACTGGTCCTGAGAAGAAGAACAGTATTTAATCCTGAAACAATTGTACTGCTGATATTAAGATGTAATATCAATAATATAGTTCTTCATAACAATGTATGTCTTGTGTCATATATCATTATATATATATATCATTATAATGTTACATGATATATTATGTATAGCATGTGATGGAAAAAATGATGCTAATTCTTAAAACACAGAGATTAGTCTTTTCTAGATATTACAAATGCATAAACTTTCTCAGAAAGCCCTTCTTTTGGTATCCATTTTCACCTTAAATTCTAATTATACTCCTTTGTCATTTTAAAGACCAAGCCCCAATAGTTTTACCATAGGCTTTCTTTCTAATTAAGTATTTGAGACCAAAGGGATTCAGGCCCCGCTTCATCTCAGTTTTTGCAAGCTGACATTCACAGTGAAAGCTATTCTTGATTATTTCCCTATTTAGCTTTGATACTAAGGAAAGGAACCACTGAGATGTGTATATTCCTCTTCTGGCTACAGGGTCAGAAATCATAGTTAGCAACTACAGGTTTTTAAAGCCAGAGTTTCTGTTACATTGCTAGCAATAACCTTCATCAATGCAACATAACAACACAAGCCAAGCCTATACAGGGAGTGGTGAGAAATAGATGGATATATATATACATATATATATATATATACACACATACACACATATGTATCTCCACATATATATACTTGATACATATACATGAGTGTATATGTTGTATGTATAATAAATATTATATATTGTATGTGTATATACACTATATATGTTTAAAGGCTCTGTGAATAATTCACTACTAAATGATAATGAAAATAATTAAACTTTCTGAGAAATTGGTCATAATTAGCAAATACTCATTAGTGGCATCATGGAATTTTAATGGGTATATATCACAAGGAAGAAACAGTGGCAATATTTTCATGCTCTAAAGAGCAGGAAGTTTACCCTTGAATGACTGAGGTAGCTAGTAATGACACTTGTGAAAATATTACAAGTAATTCCTCGCATAGCTTAAATCAGCTCTGAAAGGCTAATTCTCAAAGGATTAGAGGACATAAAATACTTCAAAGTTGCAATTTTCTCTTTGTAAATATACCTTCCTTAAAAAAATACTGAGTATTTCAGAACATTTTTTAAACCAAATACTATTTAGGACTTTCATGATCTTTCCTGATTTTGTCAATATCAAAACCTGAAAAAAGTTCTAAATGTCGAAGTAATTATCATAGTGTATGTTTATAGGTAAGTAACAAATTCATCAAAAATGCCAATATTAAACATGTTCTAATTGCTTCCTTACTTGAACAAGAATCTTACAAATTCCCCAAAATACATTAAATGGGAAGAGTGTGTTATCAATAAGAAGTTAAGTTTTCCTTGTTTCCCTTGGCTTTGCCCCTTGAACATGAGTAAAAAAAGTGAACTTCATTTACTAAAGCCTAACGGTCCATAGTAAATAAAAGATGCTGCTATAAAAGATACTGCTATAATAAGCATTAGCCTGTCCACAGGTACAGCTCCAATCTGACAGTGTGACCTGCAGCTTCAATTAAGAATAAAAATATGCAAATGAAAATTACCCTTGCAGTTTTGTTTTGTGAGAATGTGAAGTGATAACTCTCTAGTGAACAGAATAGAAATATTAACGATTTTTAGTATCCCAAACAATCATTGATTCACTCTTCAAATCTTGTGAGAATTGCATAAAGCTACTGCTGTCACAAAAGCAAAACAGAATAAAGAAGTTCTAACAGCTTTAGTTCAGTAAAGGAGAAGAGATACCCTGTGAGATTTTTCTTTACTCCCTCTAGAGCATATAGTCTTGCACAACATGGCATTTTATAATTCTTAATTTATATTCAGTAGTAATGCTCTCAATAGCATTCTGACCAAACCTGGCTTTACCCTCAGAAACTTCAAAATATTTTATTGTCACTTCATGATTTCCATTAAGTGTTTCTCACATAATTTAACAAAAAGAGGCTGCTTTGAGGAAAAAAAATATGTAACCTCTACAAGTAAATTTTGTCATTTCTCAATAATAATAGTAGTACATAGCGGTTATTTACACTATGTGTAAATGTGCATCATCATATTAAATTCTCAGGCTTCAAATGACCAAAATACGGTCATCAGACATTAATATTTTTTTCTAGAATCGTGTACAGCCAAATACCTAAGAATTGGGCATACTTGTCAATAGTGAAGAGTATAGAAATTAGAATTGACTTACATATCCCTTCAACTAATTAACTTTTCCCTTATAGACTACTATGTTGTGGACATAAAGTTAGATACGGTATTTTAAACAGGAATGATTTTCAGTCCATGTTCTTAAAGACTTTACATTGTAGTTTGAAAGGGAGATCCTTAAGTAAAGACAACATGACAGACGATAGTTTCAGGCCCTGGAATTGGAATTGACATTGGAATCTGGACAGTTTTGAACTAAAAAGCATTTGTTTAAGCAATAAACATTTACAACTGCAACAGAGTACAAAATGTGCATGGAAACTCCTTCAAATGCATATACTGTACAAAATTGCAAGGAAAAAAACAATCATAAGATTAATATATGTACTATAGAACTTATCTTTCAAAATTGTTCTTGAAATTCAGTTTTTATTTTGGATCGGTGTGGGAAAAGGCAAATTGTTCAATTTTCTAATGCAAAGGAACTGATTTTCAGAAATTATTCATAAGCTTAATTTTGAATAATAGCTTCCCTGAAAGATAGTTAATGTTTCATGCATAGAAACGGAATCTGAGAGGCATGTACTTAGTAACTGAAATAGGCACACTAAAGTATTTTATCTGAATGATTGTACCCACCTTTTCTCCAATGAAAGCTGGGATTAAGTATGAAACATTAAAATGTACTACAGGACTGAAAATGCAAAACTGAAAATGTCTTCTGAAGAAATAAGACATTTAATTTTCTATCTGTACTAAGACTTTGAGGTTTGCTTGAAGAGACTAACAGCCTCCTTAATTTAAGTTTCTTATCTATGCTACTGAACTTAACACGATATTAAATTCTGCATTGATAAATATTTCTTAGAAATTAGTATGTTAAAATGGTGTGTTTAGCTGGATGCTGGTGGCTCACACCTGTAGTCCAAGCTACTCAGGAGGCTGAGTTCTGAGGACTGTGGTTCAACTGCATGAGGCTTTTATTTCCAATTAACCACTAGAAAAATTGAAGTGGTGCTTTGGTTCAGGTGGTAGAGTACTGTCTTAGGCTGAAGGGCTGAGAGACAGTGCCCAGGCCCAGAGTTCAAGCCCCATAACAGGGAAAAAAAGCTGTGTTGGCTTATATACATTTTATATTCTGAGTTATAATTTCCACTTTTAGTTCTGTCTAGTTTATATTGATTGCCATTGTCCTGAGAGCAAAGTTGGTTTGCACAGTGAGTAGTGTGCAGCTGTGCTCAAACATATATATCATACAAAACTAAAGGCATACAACTGATTTTTATCATATATTGTATTGTCTCACAGATCACTTATAAAAACATACTTAGCAATAATTTAATATTTCCCCTCCATTGGGACATTCAGGTCTATGATATTCTGTATATCATATTTCTCAACATATGATAAATCAGTTTCAAAGACATTTCAGAACCCATGAGAAATTGAATTTTTTAGTTAAAGGTCATGGCCTTCAATGTTAATATTATTTCTTTTCAAGACCTTATAGTCACAATAGGCTTTTACGGCTTGTCACAGTGGAACTGAAAAATGTTACAACTGCCGTTCATATTTTTACTAAATAAAGGCATTAGAGAAATCCTATTTATATGATCACTTATGTGATTCAAGGCTTTTAAAGTTTTTCCTTACTTTTCAAAAATGGTTTATTTAATACTTTCATTTATATTTTTCAGAAATTATCAAGCACTGATTTATACCATGAGCTCTGCCACTGTAAAGTAATTTAATCTTTAATATTTAGTTTTATGAATATAAAATACTTATAAAGCACTTAGGAGTTTATGGAACACATTTTTATACAAGTATTATAGCTATTATGCTTTTTAAAATATAGTAAGAAAGCACCATCAAAGAAAGTTTACATAATTTTGCTCCAATAATATCTCAGTTGAAAGCCTTTTGTCTTTATTGGCACTTTGGTATTTCTCAGAAATAGTAAAACTCTGTATGATAAAAGGCTCTATTAAATATATTCATCAAGCATACGGATGTTTAAGTTTATCAAAATAGAAACACCCAGTCTAGGTTTTATCCTTTGTGTGCACTTAGAATTTGCCAACAAGATAAAAGTGTATAAATAAAAAGGAAAACACAGCCGGGCTCCGGTGGCTCATGCCTGTAATCCTAGCTACTCAGGAGGCTGAGATCTGAGAATCACGGTTCAAAGCCAGCCAGGCAGGAAAGACTGTGAGACTCCTATCTCCAATAAACCACTAGAAAACTGGAAGTGGCGCTGTAGCTCAAGTCGTAGAGTGCTCGCCTTGAGCTGAAGAGCTGAGAGACAGCACCCAGGCCCAGAGTTCAAGCCCATGACCGACGAAAAAAATAAAAAGGAAAACACTTCAGTATACAGCCTATCCACATTACAGCAAGCTTACACCTTCCTAGATAAAAAGTTCCAAATGGAAATGATTCCAAATATTAACACTTATTTCCACATACATTTATCACTGGTACTAGATGAGCTGATAAGTAATAAAGCTTGAATTCTAATTTACTCCAAAATGCCAAAATTTAGTCAGAGTTATTTGAAATACAGCCTGTATCTGTGCATGCAATGAACAAGAGAACAGAGATAGACAAGAATACAACTCTCAGGTGCCACCACTGAGATGTAGACCATACAGTCATGTCATCTATGAGGGGTTTTCCTCATTACACCCAGAATATTTACCAAGGCCTTGTACTTACAGGAGGGTCTGCGTCTTCAGCATAGACTGTGGTGATAGGGGTACCCTTGACTGCATCTGGAGCCACCATGCCCTTGTAGATACGTTTACTAAACACAGGAGGGTAATCATTCATATCCTGCAAAACACAATTAAGAATCAGGTGCTTCAGTTGTAACTAGGTGAAGGACAAAGTGATTGGCTTGACTCTGCCCGTTCATATCACACAACCCATTTGCCACTGTCAGCCTTCTGTCCTCCCAATTCCATTATGGTCACTTCAGTCAGGCACCCAGAGGAAAATTGCTAGAGTTCCTATACAATATTAATGTGTGTGATACCAATCGAAGGGCATTCCACTGCAGTAAACAGTTATCAGCCCTAAATATACCTTTTAGAGGCCTGAAACTTTTCCAAAGCACTTTTAAAGTATGATGGAACATTCTAAATTGGGAACATCAGAACAAAATCTAACTTCTACCAAAAAAATGAGAAACTACATTACAGAAGTGAAAATTATTTTTTAAAGTATTTTGTTGTTGATCTGAAAAATGGTGTGAATATGTTTCTGTAGGAATTTCAAGGTATTTTCTATGCTAATATCTTCTAGGACAAATATTTTCTATCTATTATTAGATAAGTATTAGAACATTTCAATGCAAACAGACTTATCGTTGAGTTTTCCTCATTTATGTAAAATAATAAAAGGAAGTTTTTTTTCAGCACATCGAAAGATGGAATTTAGCATTCCATCTTCCTGCAGATAGAAGAACAATACTTCACTTATGGGTATTTTAAAGTAGCTTTTTTATTTATATGTGTGTCATTTTAATTTCACAGCTTGAAGATGACTACACATTTCTATGTATGTTGTCTTATATATTAGGTAATACTTGTTACGGGTCTTTCAGTTTCAAAATCAAATTCTAGGAATTGGGGGTGGGTTAGTGACACACAAAACGATGTCCCAGTTTTCACGTGCCTTAACTGCTACGAACTACTAGAGAGCATGACTCACAAATTCACTGGTAACTCTGTATAAATTAACCTAGCTATGTGGCAGAACCAAAACAAAGAATTAACTTCTGGAAAACAAGACCATATTTTCTGAGCCAGATTATCACTTATAAAGAATAATATGTTGTTTTCTCAATAAATTATGCTCACTAAAGTTTCAGGTTTTGAACTCAATACATTTAGACAAAAACTCAAATGTTTTAATTATATATATTCTTCCCTCCAAATCACTTCCTTTTCTTTTTATTTTTCAGGCACATTAAAATTTTAATGTTTGGGACTGGGAAGTTGGCTGAGTAGTAGAGTGCTTGCCTCATATGCATGAGGCCCTGGTTCAATTCCTCAGCACCACATAAGCAGAAAAAAGCCGGGAAGTGGTGCTGTGGCTCAAGTAGTAGGGTACTAGTCTTGAGCTGAAGAGCTGAGGGACAGTGCCCAGGCCCAGAGGTCAATCCCCACTACTAAAAAGAAGAAGAAGAAATGTTTATTTGAATGGGGAGATATTTATCAAAAACTAGATGAATCATGCAGTACCAGAACACTGAATTAACATTAATCTTTCCTTTGTATTATATAGAAAATTAATTTGCATAGATCACATTATAAGAGCTAAAACAATAATGAGTATTTTGTAAAAAGTTTATGCCCTTTCAAATATATTTAGGATATAAAAGAGAAATCAGACAGATATAATCTGTAATTAATCCATATATAACAAAAGTCTGATTCTAGATTAAGTGAATTCCTAAATTCAAAATAAAATAATCTAGCAAAACTTTGCCAAGAAATAAACAATACATTAATGTATGTGGATAGTATATAATCACATGGAAATGTGTTCAACATTGCTGTTCATTAGTGAAACATAAAAAGGCTAAAAGAGGTTATTTTTTGCTTTTTTTGCTTTTTTTCACTTCTTTTCCTTATTTCCTATTAAAAACAAAATATTTTATTTTGACAGAAACAGTAATTTTTTATACAAGTTAAATTAAAAGCCTAAATGAGAACATTATGTTTTTTTTCTTTTTGTAGAGAAGGTTTGATTAGTTATTGGTCAATCTGTAACATATTACAGGAAGGGATAGGTGAAATACTAGCACTCCTTGGCACAGGTCAGAACATCCTAAGAAAAGATTTAGAAACACAAGTTAAAGAAAGGCTGGATAAAAGGGCTTCCATCAAACTGCAGAGTTTCTACAGGACAAAGGACATAGCTACCAAGATAAATAGAAAGCCCACAGAAGGGGAGAATATCTGTAATAGCTTTATATCAAACAAGGATGTCCAACCTAAAATACACTTAGAACTCAACAAATTAAGCCCTCCAAAAACAAATCCTCAAAGAACAAGAACCCCCTTCAAAAATGGGCTAATGATTTAGAGAGACTTCTCTGAAGAAGAAATAAGAATGGCCAATAGACACATGAAGGAATGTTCCACATCACTGGCCATAAAAGAAATGCAAGTCCACCTCATACCAATTAGAATGGTCATTATCAAGAAAGCAAATAATTAGAGATTCTGGCTGGGATGTGGCCATAAGGGAATGCTACTACACTGTTGGTGGGAACATGCACTTGTTCAATCACTCTGGAAAGCTGTATGGAGGTTCTTCAAAGACATAGAGCTTCCTTATGACCCAGCATTTCCACACCTAGGCATTTACCCAAATGACAACAAGTCAACCCTCACTAATGCTACCAACACAACTGTGTTCATTGCTTACCATAGCTAAGATATGCCTCAGTGTATGAATGGATCAAGAAAACATGGAACTCTATGCTTCTATCAGAAAGAATATCATTGTTCAATTTAAAAGAAAATAGAAAGATTTTGACAAAAATTATTTTAAGCAAAGTAAACCAGATCCAAAGAAACATAGGTTGCATTTATAATAATTTATAATAATTAGAATAAGTCTAGGATATTCTTAGGAGATGGTCATAATTGCGCAATAGCTACATGCACATGATCATATAAAATAATGCTTATGGAAATGAACTCCAACAAATGAAAACAAAGGAAAAATAACTTCTAACAATTCAATAAAAAATCTCTTGTTTCCAATAAAGAAATAGGTTCTAACAATATAATAAAAAAATTTCTTCTTTCGTTTTCCTTTGGTTTATTCACTGACGTCACTTTTTTATTTCTATATCTTTTGCCTTGTATATTAGTTTATCTGATTTGGGGAAGGGACTGGGAATCACAGAAATGGTGAGACAATGGTTGAATCAATTCAACAGTCAAGGTGAACCAATTCAACAGTGATACTCCCTAGACACTATGTTGGAAATGAACTTTTACAACTTATGGGCATGGGGGTCAGGAGAGAAAGAAGTAGGAGAAAATGGGAGAGGGAGTAACTGTTCAACAAGAATTGTACTCATTACCTTACTTATGTAACTGTAACCCCTCTGTACAATAAAATTTAAATTAAAAAATAAATGAATGCATGAATAATGCATGAAGGGCAGAATCTGAAAAGGAAATGAGCTAAGGCTGTTAAAGATATCTATAATGAGACTGTGTAGGGTATTGATTGGGAGGATATAGGCAGGGAATAAACTTTCAAAGTGTTTGCAAACATATTTCTCCAATACTTTCAAAAGTATCAATTAATTTAATCAGTGAATTTTATAACTAAAAATGTGAAAATCTTTTGAATACTGAGATTGTAACTTTGGGATATTAATAGAATCCTAACTCTCAACATGTTTTTTTTTCTGAATTTACAAATAAACTCAATGTGTTTCTGGAATGGTTTTCTTCTTGCACTCATAGAAAACTTTACAGCTTGAATACTAAAAGATACTTTCTCTTTGTTTTCTTTCTTTTTTCTCTTTTGTTAAATCTGATGCTTCCTGATGCAACTGCAATGCAAGTGAATATATGCTACATACACACGTGTGTGTGTTTTGTGTGTGTGTGTGTATTGTGCACACATACTCATGTGAGGTACTGGAACTTGAACTCAGGGATTATGCTCATCCTTGGCTTTGGCTTTTTTGTTCAAGGCTGTTACTCTAATACTTGAGCCACAGCTTCCCTTCTGACTTTTTGCTGGTTAATTGAAGATAAAGACTCTCAAAATCTTTTCTTCTAGGGCTGCCTTTGAACTGTAATCCTAGAACTAAGCCTTGTGATTAGCTAGGACTACAAACTTGAGCCACCAGAGCCCAGCTAGTTGTTTGTAATCTGCCTTGCTAAGAAAGTATTCACTAGACACACTGAAGTGAATGTAAAGTGCACATTTTAAAATAATCTGTCCTCAGAAACTGATTACCCACAAATCTTAGACTATAAATACATGAACATTATTAAAGGATTTGTTCTTATACTTTTGATTTTGTTTGCCATTGCAAGAATGGGGATAAAGCAGTGATGGTGTATTATGTTGTAACAGCATTTCTTTACATGTCACACTGTACATATTTGGGAGTATAATCTTTTAATTGTGGTATATTCAGAAAAGAATAGCTTTTCCACAATGCATTATTTTAGATGAGGAAATTTTTGAAATGCAATGCCAACAAACAATCAATAGTTCATTATATTTTTGCTTCAGGGACTTCTAAAGAAAAAATATAAATCTGTTTCTTGTATAAATGTCTTATTATGCAATAAATTAAGGAAAAACTCAATTTCTAAACCATGTGCTTCTCTGTAGCTTACTATTCCACTAGAGGGAAGCATTGGCAAAAAGATACTTCTTGTAATCTTACAGTTTGCTTTCTGTGGTTATAATTGTTGATCTAAACACAAATTAGTTTTAGTTTTCAACAATGAACTCTCAATGTTACAATGTTGTCAACTAGCGTAAAACAAGTATTTCATAATACTTCTTTTTTTTTTAACCAGTAAAGCTTGTCACTTTTTTCCCCATATATCCAGCAAAGAAAAGTGAACTTGAGGGTACAGTTAGAATTAGCATGCTGGAAGAAAAGGTATGTTTCATTTATTTGTTTCCTAAACTGAAGTTCAAAATAATCACAGAAAACATTTCTACTTTAGCATGGCTAAAATAATTTTCAAAAAAAATTTTTACAAGCAATTGAAGAAGACAGAAACCATTTGGTAAATCTGCAAGAGAAAAACAAGTTAAATTTTCCACAAAAAATAGAAGGACATTTAGAAACGAGTTTGAAAGTACAGGTAAAAAGAATTTTATGTAAGAGCATTTTCCTTGATAGAAAAGTGTTAAGTTGTTATAGGTTGCATCTCTTTTTTAAAAGTATTTAAAAAAAAACTAAGATGATTTTCTTTGTTGCTTTGTATGTCCCTCCCCCACTGTATAAACCATGCTTTCACTGTATTTGATGTTGATATAATTTGTGGAGGGGAAGGGAAGAAAGAAATAGTTTAAATAGGGCACAGGTAGACCCATTGAAACAATGAGATGTACAAGTCGTTATGTCAAAAAACGAACTTTACAACTTTGCAGGGAGTATGGGTATTGGGAGGAGGAAGAAGGATGGGAAGGGGAAACAGGAGGAGGTAACAATGCTTGATAAGAAATGTACTCATTACCTTGGACATGTAATTGTAACCCCTCTGTACTGTATTATTATCATAATAAAAATTATAAAAAAACCTAATGTGAGCTCTAATTTTCTTAAATTCTTATGTATGTTCTAGGAAGAACCATAGTGTAAGGTTGTGGGTGATTTATACCTCTAAGATATGCCCTTGAAGCCTATTTGACCATACTGCCCTCATAATGTCTAGGAAATGACATAAGTCCCTTAATGTCTAGGAGCTGATACTTTTTCTTATTGGGCAGACTATTGGTTCTTCAGCCTGTGGCCAGTCAACTCTTCTAATTTTTTGCATTCTCCATCAAGTTTTGAATAAATTTGATAGACAAGGCAATAAATACTTGTTCTTTTCTTATACAAAAGAAATTGCTTTTGTTCATTTTCAAAGTGAGATTTTCCACATGCTTTCCCTGTGGTGATTGTTTTGGGTACAAATATCTCCTTAGAAAATACCATGCAATTACATTATCAGCAAAACAGCTTGTCAGTACTGTGAAGTAAGCAAACCAACAGCAGAAAATTTGCAAGCTGAGGGAAGCTCTACTTTAGTGGAAAAATGAGATTTGTATGCTAACCTTTCAAAATAATGATGATATTTGTAGGTTGTTCAATAATATATAATAGAATTTTACATTTTTATTCATGTATATTAGCAAGAAACATCAGGATAAAGGAAAACAAGTGAGAGTTTGAATTTGGGAAATGTTCCTGAATATTTGTTATGCTACTACTAATTGTAAAAGCAATGTAAATTGATTGTCTATATGTGAATTAAATATTGATTAAGCTTTGTTTAAAATGTACAATATTTTAAAATACCTATTTTACTTTAGAATATAAAAAAATTTCATCAAGTTGATAGTTCCAGATAGAGAATAAAGATTATTTAGCTGCTTATTTTTCAGTCACGTTTTTAGATTCATTTCAAATCTGCTGCTCCCTTCCATCAAAACAATTCAGGCAAATCAAGACAAACTGATTCCAGACTAGCTGCCTCAGGTTCTAGCAGTTATCCTCATACTCCTGAGAAACAAAGTTAGGCTATTTCTTTATCTAATTTTGATTCTGGGTGGCAGGCTAGAAAATCTTAAATCTCAATTCATTTATTTTTTGCCCTGAACCATCAAAAATGATTCATCTTTCTAATTTTAATATTTAGATGTTCTATTCTATCAAAACTATTTGGTCTGGAAAGGACAGATAATGCTGTTACCCTCTAATTTCCATTGAGTTCAGAAGATATTTACTATCACTGATCCATAAATATCCCTCCTACCTTAGCCTTTCCCATCTGTCTTTCATGGCAGAGTTATAACCAGCAATATTATTATGTTGTATGGAAATTTTTTGTGAACATACTTTTAAATACCTAAATTGTATAGCACAACAATATGCTAAAATAGCATTTTGGAAACACTACTTGACTTTTCCCATGGCTATATATGAGTTGAGCTAGAATTGAATGTTAGTTTTCACGTTAACTAATTTACTGTTAATTAAATTAATTTTAATTTTAATGCTATCTGTCTCTGAGGATATAATATATATGTATATATATATAATATCTTTTAAAAATAAATTGAAGCTGGCCACCAGTGTTTCATGTTTGTAAATCTAGTTGCTCAAAAGGCTGAGATCTAAAGACCTTGAAGTCAAAGCAGACACTCTGAAAACATTACAGGATGGAATAGGAGAAACCCTAGGTCTCCTTGGCTCAGGCTGAAATTTTTTGAATAGAGACCCGGAAACACAACAAATCAAAGAAAGGTTGGACAAATGGGATTGCATGAAATTGCAGAGCTTCTGCATGGCAAAGGACATAGCTAGCAAGATCAGTAGAAAGCCCACGGATTGGGATAAGATCTTCACTAGCCATACAACAGATAAGGGTCTCATGTCTAAAATATACCTGGAACCCAAAAAATTAAACCCCCCAACAACAAATCCTCAAAGAAACAACTGCCCAATAAATAAGTGGGCTAAAGACTTAAAGAGAAACTTCTCTGAAGAAGAAATAAGGATGGCCAATAGACACATGAAGAAATGTTCAACATCCCTAGCCATAAAAGAAATGTAAATCAAAACAACATTGAGATACCACCTCACTCCAGTTAGAATGGCAAAAATCAAGAACTCTAACAACAACAGATGCTGGAGGGGATGTGGACAGAAAGGAACCTTACTTCATTGTTGGTGGGAATGTAAACTTGTTCAACCACTTTGGAAAGCAGTATGGAGGTTCCTCAAAAGACTTCACATAGAATTCCTCTATGACCCAGCAATCCCACTTTTGGGCATTTACCCAAATGTTTACAAACAAGACCACACTAAAGCTACCAGCACAACTATGTTCATTGCAGCATTATTTACCATAGCTAAGATATGGAACCAACCCAGATGCCCCTCAGTAGATGAATGGATCAAGAAAATGTGGTATATATACACAATGGAATTCTATGTCTCCATCAGAAAGAATGACATTGCCCCATTTGTTAGGAAATGGAAAAACTTGGAAAAAATTATATTAAGTGAAGTAAGTCAGGCCCAAAGAAACATAGGTCCCATGGTTTCCCTTATTGCAATATCTAGTATATGTATGAGTCAAGCGGAAAAGGTCAGATAATGTGATGTCAGGAAAATGAGCCCTTAGATATGTATTTTAATGTTTTTTCTTTCATGCATGTGTTTCTAACACATTTATAAGATTATCTCTTTGTTGCTTTTTTTTTCCTCCCCCACAGTATAACCCCTGCTTTCACTATATTTGATGTCAGTATAACTTGTGGAGGAGATGGGGAAAAACCAGTTGTTTAAGGATACAGGTGGACCTGATGCAACAATGAGAAGTACAAGTTGTCATGTCCAAAATGAGCTTTACAACGTCGGTTCCGGGAGGGGGGGTAAGGAGGGGAAGGAGAAGGATTGGGATTGGGGGGGAGGGGGGAGGTTTGGAAGGGATGTGAAGGGTAAACCAAAGGAGGAGGTTGCAATGCTTGGTAAGAAATGTACGCATTATGCTGCCCATGTAATTGTAACCCCTCTGTACAGTATGTTCACAAATAAAATTAAATTAAATTTTAAAAAAAGGCTGAGATCTGAGGTTCATGGTTCAAAACCAGACTGGGCAGAAAAGTCCTTGATTCTCTTATCTCCAATAAACTACTTTAAAAAAAAAGACCAAAGGTATAGCTCAAGTGGTAGAACACTATCTTTGAACAAAAAAATGTAAGAGACAGAGCCTAGACACTGGCTTCCAACCCCAGGAGTGGAACACAGACACAAACACACACAGACACATATAAACAAGCAAACAAATAAATGAACTATAAATTTGTATCCCAGACACTATAGAATTTGGACTAAATTGTGTACTTTTCCAGTTCTGATGGAAGTCATAGAGCTTATGAGAATAACAAAGAGCCACTCCATAAATGCATGCTTAGTGTCATTCAAATTCATCTTTTATACTTAAATCATAATTATTTTGCCAGTCTTAAATATTTCACCTTAAAAAATGATATCACAGTCTGTACCCCTGTGTTACTATGAAATACTGCAAAAAGATATATATGTGTTAGAAGCACAAGTTACACATAGAAGAAATAGACAATGGGACATCACTGATATTTCTTACCTTTATAATCACTGTGACAGTTGCAATACCAGGTGGCATTGTTCCATAAATATCAAATGCTTCCACAAGAAAGGTGATTGTTGCTTCCTGGTCTGGAAATGCCTCATAATCCAAACTCCTTAACAGAGACAGTTCTCCTGTAAATGGATGCAGTGCAAACATATGCTTCACTTCTGGGCTTCTTATTCTATAAGACACATTTGCTCCAAGGTCAACATCTTTGGCCTGAAAAAGGTTAAGTAAAGGAGTAATGATATCAACGGCATTACCAAAAATAGAAGAATTCAAGACTGATATACAGTATGCCCTGTGTAAATTTATTGATGGCCAAAAGATACATATATATGTGTATATATACAAACACACACACACATATATATATATATATGTATGTATAAATTTTATTACCAGGAAAATGCAAAGGGAAAGGGGGAAGAGCTGGAGAAAGAAGATAAAAACAGGTTTTCCCATTATTAGACCTACATTACACAAATTAAATAAATCACACTAGAAGAAAGAAATATGTCCTAAGTTTTTTGTTTGTTTTCTATTGATTTAATAATAATGAGAATAGTTTAAATGAAAGTAACTGAGTGATTTCCATAAACATAATAGTGTTGAAGGTTATTGAGAAATGTAAAAGATTATTTTTACAAAGATTTTGCAACACCTTCATAGAGATTACACCCTCTGCATTTAATACCTACTGAGTAATTGTTATGTACAAAGAACTGTGGAGAGAACCGTGATGAATTAATACACAATTTACTCCCTGTAGCTTACGGCCTCAAAGAAGAAACCAAATCCAAATATGAAAATAAAATGAAAACAGTGACAAGTCATTTGAAAAGCACTATGAATTAGGATCTAGAGGGGGAAAAAAAGGTTCTTAAAATAAAAGTGCAATTGAAATTCCAGGAGGACAGGTGGGGATAAGCATCTAAAGGGGAGGAAGAAAAAGGAAGCAAGAACAAAAAGAACAACAAAAAAAAGAAAATCAACAAACAGAATACGAGAGTTGACTGAATTCATCCATTAATATAAACACTTTAAGGTTCAGTTTTGTTCTCTTCAAACAATCATTAACATCATGACTAGAAAGCTACCATTAAAATATTCAAATTATTATTCTATGTTTCCATCTTAAATTGTCTTGTGTTATATTCCACTTTTTGTCACTCACATGTTAATCAATTCCTGTTGATTGTGACAAAATAACTAAAATAATCAAATTATAAATAGGAAATATTTAGTTTGGTCCTATTTAAATATGCAGTCATTTGACCCTGTTATTTTGAGCTGAAGGTGACCTAATACCTCAAGAATGGAAACACATATCAAAGACTTACCACCTCATGGTAGCTGAGAAAATATCAAAAGAGATGGGATGGTCTGGGTTTCCAAGGCCTTTTTCAAGGACCTAACTTCTTTCCCTTATTCCTTTCTCTAAGATAAAGTCTTGAATACATAGGCCATGAGGGAATAATCAAAATCCAATTTATATTAACATGAATTTCTTTATATATGAAAACAAAACTCTGCTGTTCTGGACTTTCAGCTCTCCAAGGCTCATCCTGCTCCTCCATGATTTTTTTTTTTTTGGTCAAGATGATGTTCAGAAGAGTTACAGTTACATAAGTAAGGTAATAAATACATTTCTTGACAAACTTGTTAGCCCTTCCCTCTTTTTTCTTCTACTTTCCCTCTCTTCACCACCCCCTAGTTGTACAGATCATTTCTAACATATTGCCTTGTGTATATCACTGTTGCATTGGTTCTTTGTCTCATCCCTTCCCTTCCCTAATTCACATAAACATAAATACAATACCGGGATACCAAAGTCAAATACAGTGACCACAGGGGAGATATCATAGCGGGTAGAACATACAAAAGAAACAAAAAAAATCACATTGTACATGAAAAACAACAACAACAAAGAAAAACCTCTTGTGTCCATATCTTGGAATTCATTTTGTTTATTGTCATCTTATATGGTCATATGTGCATAGCTATTGAGCTATTCACAGTGGTTGTTTTGTTTTTGTTTTATGTTACTTTAAATAATATTTTGACCTTTATTACTTAGTAACTATGAAATGACCCTCAGCTCACAATTTTAAAATAACTTTCTTCTGCAAATGATCTTCATTCTCAGGATTCTATTAAGGACTTTCATGTTAGTTTCTAGTCTACTAATCTGCTTACTAAACCAGATTGAGAACATTGGAGTCAAGAAGTCTGTTTCTGGCTCTCTAAAGTTAGCACATGACTGGTGTTCAGTTAAATACCAAAGATATATGCTTGATGAATGGATTTATGGATGAAAAATAAATAGAGTAGTACATACAGAAATAATCTTTTCCATGATCAGCATATGACTTATTTTGATATATTGATGCTTGTTGCTAGAGTAAATATTAGATGGGTTGAATGATGGAAGGACTAGAGATTCTTGAAAGCCATGATAATGAAATTCAAGTTGTGCTCTGCAGATGGAGGATAGAGTTATTTTTCTAAATTATACCTCATAGACTTTCTGTATCAGAAGTAAATGGACTATTACTTCAAAATGCAAATTTCTTCCATCTGAGCTACTGTATGAAACTGTTCCGTTTCCAGTAATATTATAGTTGGCAAATGAGAAAGTATCATGTAGATGGAAATACAATTAAAAAGGAGATTGATAGCCCTGAAAGATGCTTGATATGCATTGAATGTGGAAAAAGTGATAAGGTAATGAGAATTCTAACTGTAAATTATAGGGGTGACATATTATGCACGTAAAATACATATATAGAAAACTTTAAAATGAAATATACATACACACATACACAAGCAAACGAATGATTATGATCTTCCAGGAGCACAAAAATAAGGGTAAAAAGTACATTGAAACACTGAAACAAATACATGGAAGGTTGGTGTGGTTTAGCTTGTAAGTTTTCCCTTTCAATTATGTAGAGGCAGAGGAAAAGATCATAGTTTGAGGCTGGCTCTGGGAAGAGTTAAGATTCTATTTTAAAAATAATTAAAAGCAAAAAAAAGAGTCGGGGATTGGGATGTAATTCAAGTATCACAAGGCCCTGAGCAAAACCCAGAATTACCAATAACTTTTAATCCATTGGAGATTTTTTTTCTCTATTGCTTATAGTATTACCACATCATAAGACCTACTGCATTGGGTACCCTTTTTTTATACAAATGAACATTTTCTCTTCCTATTTTATGGGATCTCCCTGAAGAAAGATTGTCACATAAAATACAGTGTGCTGTATATGAGACATACTTACACTAACATTTCCTCTTTATTAATATGAAATTATATTTTTACTGGCTATATGGTGCTAGATTCATTTTTTTCTTGCCAAATTTAGCAATCATCTTCTACCTACCATCTTACAATGTATTATGCATGCAATTCTTGCTTTATCTACATACCTCTATTTGAAGGAATTTGGTTCCAGCTGGCAGATTCTCTTCAACAACAACAGTATATGTTGTGTTAGTGAACACTGGGCTGTTATCATCAATATCCAAAACCTTGATCGCCAGTGTTAGAGTTGAGTGGCGAGGATGTACTGCTCCATCCGTGGCTACAACAACAAGTTCATAGTAATCTCTCACTTCTCGGTTAAGTTTTACTGCTGTGTAGATGCTGCCATTGGATGTGATGCGAAAAAGATTATTGAAGTTACCCAAACTGTAGTACACTTGGCCATTTATTCCAGCATCAGGGTCAGTTGCCTAAAGGAAATGAAAAACACAAGAATTTATATTATTATTTTCTGGTAGCCCATGGACAAATTATGACATTTTTCTAACAAAATAATCTTTGTTTTCCTCTAGAGGAAAATTTAAAAGGTAATGAAGATGTAGTGTACAATCTAAGGCCTGAAAGAAATGTTCCACAATTTACTTAAAATACTCATGACTTATAGTTGGTAATATTGTTAGGGAAGCTGTGATATGATTAAAAAGCACATAAAATAGTAAATTTTTCATTTATTGTCCTTTCAGTAATGGATTTTTTAATACTAAAGAAAAAAGCCATCTAGAGTTTAAATAATGCAATATAATTTACTGAGTAAGAATAAAACACATGGTTTTCACTCAAATATTTACAAATTCATTTTCATATTTAAGTAAGCTCAATTTCTATATATTATTTAATTGTCATGATATTCTTAGTGAGTAAATATTATTGGGCCCATTTTTTAAATGGACAAAATGTGGAATATGGGGTTATACTTGCCTAGATTTATACACAAAATCAAGACTACAATGACATAGTTTCTAGTGCAGGACTATATATGAACAAGAAAAGGGTTTCCGTTCTTATTCAATGAGTATGTGAATTCTTAAACATGGCATTGTATCATGAGAAATATTTAAAATGGAGTTTAATTGAAAAGAAAGAATTCAAATCATCTGCATGTTCAGATAATACAACCCTATTCCTAAGGACGCTGAAGAATTCATCACTTACCTTTTACACTGAATATATTGCCAATATCTCGGCACAAAGTCACCATAAAAAAAATCAGTAGTTTTTGTGTATACTAATGATTAACAGGCTTCAAAAGAAAAGTTCAATTCACAATAACCTCGAAATATAGTTAGGAATGGAATTGGAGATAAATCAAGTAAGTAAAGTTCTCAACAATAACTATACAACTTTGAAGAATAACTTGAAGGAATACGAGAAGATGACAAAAAAGTCTATGCATGGCAGAATTAATTTTATGAAAATTACTACGTGCTGAAAGCAATTGATAAATTCAACTCAATTCCGCATCAATATCCCACTACCATTACTTCCAAAAATAGAAAATCAGTCCTAATATTTGTATGGGAGCATGAAAAACCCCAAATATTTGAAGCCATCTAGACATTTTAAAAAAAAGCAATACTGGTGTGAACATAATGCCAGACTTCAAACTATATTACGAAGCCATAGTAATAAAATAACACATAAAGAAACATGAAAACAAATGCTACAAAGTAAAAGACCCAAAAATAAATGTTTTTAACATGCAGCTAAAGACATCTGATTGACAAAGGAACCCAAAAAATGTACATTGGAAAAAATCGCATCCTCTTCTACAAACGGTGTTGGCAAAATGGAATATCCATTTCTATCTCTCATTTTATATTAATAGCAATTCAAAGTGGATCAAAGATTTCAACAAAAGACTTGAATTTTGATATTGCTATATCAAGCTTATGTTGACAATTTAGGATAATATTCTCAGATCGAGATCATTAACTTTAGTCCTATACAGCACATGTATATTTTATGATGATATGATTTGTTGAGAGAAAACTTCCAAACAGATGTTCAACAGGTAGGCTGAAAGTAAATGTTTTCTTGGGAATCTGCATCAAAAGGGATCCTTAATTTCTTTGAAATCCATTTATTTTAGTTAAAATGTAAAGAATATGTCAGATAGCATGCACACAGACAAACACATTTATATTTTTTGGTTTCAGTTACAACCATTGACCTCACTGACTTTCTAACCACTAATAGAAGTGAAACTTGTAGAACATATGACTGTATATTCTTCAGGGAATGTTGAAATTACACATAAATTTGTATGTCTGGCAAGAGGGCTAAGACGTTTGTATAAAGTAAGGCTAATTTGTTCCCTTCACATGTCTAATTAATAGAAGAATAAAAATATTTTTATAACTTTAGCAACATGTGCTAGGCTCAGCAAGATAGTTTTACATATTTATGATTATAGATAAATATGTTAGTGTTAGACAAGTGAATATTACTTAGGGTTTCTTTTTATCAGCAGTATTGTGAAGAATTTGCATCAAAGTTTAATATCTAGTCAAACAGTTCAGTATGTGATGCTGTAATAAAACTATTAATCTTCTTACAAATCAATTAAAAGTTAATTAAAGTTGTTAATAAGAAATATATTTCCAGGCACCAATGGCTCACACCTGTAATTCGAGCTATGCAGGAGGCTGAGATCTGGGGAAGCTGAGATCTGAGGATCACGGTTCAAAGCCAGCCCAGGCAGGAAAGTCCATGAGGCACTTATCTCCAATAAACCAGAAAACCAGAAGGGGTGCTGTGGCTCAAGAGGTAGAGAGATTGCCTTAACCCCAAGAGCTGAGGGACAGTGCCCAGGCCCAGAGGTTAAACTCCATGACCGACAAAAAAAAAAAAAGTACACTTGTCTTTTCTCCTTATACTACAAAAAGAGTAATAAATGGTAGTGAATGCAACTTTATCATCATCTATCCATGGTTAGCACTTTTTATGTAATATTTACCTTTGTGCCAAAGCTTGAATTGTTTCTACCTATTTGTGAATGCACATTCCTGGGAAATTAGCTGCTAGTTTATTGTCAAGTAAAGATCATTGAAAAGTTACTATAAACCACTTTGGAAAGTAGTATTGAGGTTCCTCAAAAGACTCCACATAGAGCCCCTCTATTACCCAGCAATCCCCCTTTTGGGCATTTACCCAAATGATCACAAACAAGACCATACTAAAGCTACCAGCACAACTATGTTTATTGCAGCATATTTACCATAGCTAAGATATGGAACCAACCCAGATGCCTCTCAGTAGATATATGGATCAAGAAAATGTGGTATATATACACAATGGAATTCTATGCCTCCATCAGAAAGAATGACATTGCCCCATTTGTTAGGAAATGGAAAAACTTGGAAAAAATTATATTAAGTTAAGTAAGCCAGGCCCAAAGAAACATAGGTCCCATGGTTTCCCTTATTTGCAATAACTAGTATATATATGTCTGAGACAATCAGAAACGGTCAGATAAGTTGATGTTAGGCAAAATGAACCCCAAGATAAGGACTCAAACGTTTTTTCTTTCTTGCTATTGTTTCTAACATATTTATAAGATATTTCTTTGTTGCTTTGTTATGACCCTCCCCCACCGCATAACCCCATAACCCTTGTTTTCACTGTATTTGATGTTGGTATAATTTGTGGAGGGGAGGTGGACTCATTTTCGACATTATGTCGAAAAACAAACTTTACAACTTTGGCACGGGAGGGGAGGTGCAGGAGGAGGGGGGGTGGGGAGATGGGAAGAGATGGTAAGGGGAAACAAAGGAGGAGGCAATAATGCTTGATAAGAAATGTACTCATTACCTTGCTCATGTAGTTGTAACCCCTCTCAACTGTATTTTCACAATAAAAAAAAAAGACCTTACTGGAAAGAATACTGGATATTTGTCAGTAAAAAATGGAATATTTTAATAACAAAAATCAAAGTATATATAAAAACAATGGAGAAATTATTTAGGAAGAAGTCAGAGCATGTATGAGGGCATTTTAGATTGAAAGGATTTTGAATAACTGTATACATTTCTTAGCATGTCACTTGAAAGACAGCAATAAATTATATTCCTTAAATAATAATCATTTTAGATACTCTGCTGCACAATCCTCAACTTCAATAAAAATAGAAGCCCATTTTGGACTTCTTTAGTCCTTTATAGATCTACATGCATGTCTGTATGGAGAAATATAATGAGTAAATAACCACTGGAGAATCTAATATGTGTGTACTTTCTACTGAGACATTCATGGGCTAATTAGGGGCTAATTCCAATTTAAATTATTGTTCTCAGATTATTTAGAGAAAGCACTAATTCAGCTTATTCTGACAAATGCAACAAACAGTTTTGAAGACAAAAGGAAAATATTATAGTTATTATGGAGGTGTGAACTATCACATACTATTAATTAAACCAGTGCGAAGCACTATTTTTTGCTTACTCTTAACAGCAACTTAAGAGGCCATGCACTCTTTTCTCACCTAGAAGCAAAAACCATGGAAGTTTTTGAGTAGTTAGGTCCTATGAAGACACTTTGTTGGGTATTTTTAATGGCATTATTAGTGGAAATGTCTTTTTCAAAAACTATTTTCTATCAATTCAGAAAGTACAAAGCAGTCATCAGTTGAATGTCTTTAAAGGAAGCCGAGTTATTTCAAGGACTATGATGGTTAGTATGAAATAATTTAGTGTTTTACAATAAAGGTAAGATATTCCTCTCTTTAAACACATCATTGAACAATGACTGAGGAGTACAATGACTATTTAGAAGGTAGAATCCATAGTTAAGTTAAAAATGTAAACAGAGTGAATAGTTTTTCGGTAACTATTGGAGGTATAAAATACTCAATCCCTGCCAATCTAGAAAGTCTATGTTTAAACTAATGACTTCTCAAGGGTTCAAGCACAGATATTTTCTACAATGATGGAATGAATTTAGTGAGCAAATTATTCTAAGTTCTCTTCCATCATTAGTAAAGTGATGATAGTAAGGAGTACTTATCTCACCATTCTTGAGAGGTTTCATAAATATTAAAGTAATTTTAGGGTCATCCCTTATTTCCAATATCTAGTATATGTATGAGTCAAGCAGAAAAGGTCAGATAAGGTGATGTTAGGAAAATGAACCCTAAGATATGTATTCAAATGTTTTTTTTCTTTCATGCATTTGTTTCTAACGCATTAATAAGATTATTTCTTTGTTGCTTTGTATGTCCCTTCAGACACTTTCACTGTATTTGATGTCGGTATAATTTGTGGAGGGGAAGGGGAAAACAAGTCGTTTAAATAAGGATACAGGTGGACCCGTTGCAACAATGAGAAGCACACATTGTCATGTGGAAAACTAACTTTACAACTTTGATGGGAGGGCGGGGGGCGGGGAAGGGATGGGAAGGGTAAACAAAGGAGGAGGCTGCAATGCTTGATAAGAAATGTACTCATTATCTTCCCCATGTAATTGTAACCCCTCTGTACAGTATGTTCACAAAAAAATAAAAATTAAAATTAAAAAAAAGAAAATATAAGGAAATGAATGATTCAATTATAAGTAACTGAAAAAAGAGTATGTTAACTATAAAAACAAAAGTGATGCATAAATTAAGTTAGTATTCAACTAAATTCATAACAGATAAATTTCAATTGAAAATCATATCTGATAACATTGCAGATATTCCTACAATGAAAAATGTTTGCATCTGACAACAGAAAAGTTATTTTTGAAACATGTATTCCATTTGAAGATAGAAGACATGGGTAGCTTCAGTTGCATTTTAAAATAATGTCATCATAGTTTGAGAAACAAATGTGGACATCACTGGGTGAATATTTATGGTCTTGTAAGTCATGAGACTTTAAAAATACTACATTATTCTCTGTTAATGGTATGAGTTATTTCATACTAAACATTCCCTTACTTGTAATTACTGCAGATTACTATCTTACCATCTCTAAAAAGGCAAATTCAACCCATAGATATCAGCAAATAGTATTTCCAGAGATAAAATCATTAACAGCTTCCTGTATTTTTATACAAAGCTATATCTCTGTTAGTTTATTACCTTTTTCCTAGTCTAACATGGAGAAATTGCAATTACATCATCATAAAGGATGGCTTAGATATTCTCGATGTTCAATTCCTTACTGATTCTTTCCAATTTGAGATAACTATCCTTCTACAAAGACTGCCTATCATCATGTATTTATTTAGGTCTGTATTTACAATTAACTGATTACCTATATTAAAATTCCAGCAACTTGAGACCAAATGATAATATTAAAAGCATATACACTGTCATCGACTTTATAATATCTATTCTTCATAATATTCAATGAATAGTTGTTGAATAAGTGGGTTATTAAAGACCTCATTTGACCAAGCAGTGGCCATCTTTCTGAAAATTTAGCTGTATTTTCCAGTATCAAACGTTTTTACTCCTTGTTAAACAAATTTGCATTTTATCTTGGCACTCAATGCTACACATGATGATCTGGATTTAACCTTGTATTACACATTTATATACCACAACTAAGTCCCTGACACAATCTCTTTTTTTCACTAAGGTTGTTTATTACAAACATAGTAACTAGGTTCCAAGCAATTTCAAGACCTCATGTTACCAACCATGATGTTTATCTATTTTCTATGCAACATCTACCATTAATTCCCAATGCCTATACTCTACACTGGCTTTAGTATAGAAAGGAGACAATAGAAAGTAGCTTTATCTATAGAACACTATAGTTCTTAAAGCTTATGGTTGATAGGGAAACAAATCACTTATACTTTCGTTTCATTGGTGAAGGCCAATGACATGACCAAGGATGGTGTCGCACAGGAGACAAGCAACCTCTTCACAGAATGAGTTAAAAACAAATCAGAGTCAACCAACTTTATTTTCCTTGAAATTCACCACAACCTCTCTTACTTTCCCTGATGAGTTTCTGAGCAACCCAATATAGATCTTTCAAGGATAGCTCCAGTTCTAATCTAATCTTGCACTTAGCAGAAAGTGTTCGCTATTATTAATACAGGTTGTGCAACTCAACATTAGGTTTAAAAAGCCATAGTAGAAAAATCTATAAATTGCTTGGTGAGAAAATGAGAAGTTGAGGAGAGATTAGAATATGGACAGCAATTTTTAAAAAGCAAGAAAATGGAAATGAACTACCTTTGTGAAGTTAAGATAATAGTTAATGCAAACAGAGTGAGGTGTAAAGTGACGGAAGTCAGTGTAGGCTGTTCAACATAGCTTAGATCTTTCTCAATTCACATTCACTTCTCTGCCAACAATTTACTAAGGATTAGGAAGATCACAGTTTCTACTACTTTAGGTGATAAACTTATTTAATTTATGGAAACAGAAGAAATAATTTCCATTTCCTTATTGAGTTCCTGGAACTATATTTATAGATAGCAGGAAAGACACATATAATATAGGTTTCTTTCTTTCTTTCTGGGCTCTGTCCTTCAGCTCTTCAGCTCAAGGCTAGTGCTCTACCACTTGAGCCACAGCACCACTTCTGGCTTTTTTTCTGCATATGTGGTGCTGAGGAAACAAACCCAGGGCCTCATGCATGCAAGGCAAGCACTTTTTAAATCTGAATGTATGGATTACACTTCTACTGTGCTCCTCAAATTCCAGCTACATGGTCCCAACATATGTTCATGTGATCCTGATTATTACACAGTCAAGAATCATGGCCAAAAAGGGAACCCTAATGCATCAATGCTTGGAGTATAAACTTGTTCAACTACTTTGGAAAGAAGTATGGAGGTTCCTCAAATAAATAAGTGGGCTAAAGACTTAAAGACAAACTTCTCTGAAGAGGAAATAAGAATAGCCAATAGACACATGAAGAAATGCTCAACCTCTCTACCATAAAAGAAATGCAAATCAAAACAACATTGAGATACCACCTCACCCCAGTTAGATTGGCTATAATCAAGAACTCTAATAACAACAGATGCTGAAGGGGATGTGGACAGAAGGGAACCTTACTGCATTGTTGGTGGGAGTGTAAACTTTTTCAACCACTTTGGAAAGCAGTATGGGGGTTCCTCAAAAGACTCCACATAGAGCTCCCGTATGAGCCAGCAATCCCACTTTTGGGCATTTACCCAAATGTTTACAAATAAGACCACACTAAAGCTAGCAGCACGACTATGTTTATTGCAGCCTTATTTACCATAGCTAAGATATGGAACCAACTCAGATGCCTCTCAGTAGATATATGGATCAAGAAAATGTGGTATATATACACAATGGAATTCTATGCCTCCATCAGAAAGAATGACATTGCCCTATTTGTTAGGAAATGGAAAGACATGGAAAATATTATATTAAGTGAAGTAAGCCAGGCCCAAAGAAACATAGGTCCCATGGTTTCCCTTATCTGCAATAACTAGCATATGTCTAGGACAAGCAGAAGACGTCAAAAGCTCTGTACATATGACCATATAAGCTCTTGCTAAGCGAAATGAACCCCAACATAGGGACATAAGATATTTTATCTTTCTTGTGTTTCTTTTTAATGTGCTTATAAGGTACTATGTGATTTTTTTGTTTCTTTTATATGTTCTTTCCCCATGGTATAACCTCTGTTGTCACCGTATTTGATTCCAGTGTACTGCATCTTGTATGTATATTTTTCTAATTTGGGAAGTGGAAGGGAAATAACAAAATGCTGAAATAATTTTTCAGGATGACCTTTTGTAACAATGAGATGTACAAGACACTATGTTGTAAACAAACTTTACAACTTTGAGGGGGAGGGAGGAGTTGGGGAGGTGGGGAGGAAATGAATGGTAGAGAAAAAACAAAGGAGGGGGTAACAATGCTTGATAGGAAATGAATCAGTACCTTGATCATATAACTGTAACCTCTCTGTACAATATCTCTACTATGATAGATAGATAGATAGATAGATAGATAGATAGATAGATAGATAGATATTATCAAAAAAGAATCATGGCAATTTGTCAATTTTATATAAGGTAAGGTGCGGTCAGTATTTCCTTCAATTTCAGTAGAACTGTTGGTTCATCAAGTTTAAAGCATTGTGAATTTATGAAGTCTAAGATATTTCATCAATATCCTTCAGCTTTTCTGGTAAGCTATTTGAAAACAAATCAGATTGGAGATTAACATGTGGAGAAAATACTCACCTAGTTATACACTTTATTTTGCTGTCAGTACACAGTAAATTAGATGTAGGTTTTATCATTCATTGGCCAAGTAAAAATCTCCCCTCAGCATAATGAGATTTGCTTTGTGAAATGTTATTTTTATGGGAGATTATTGTTTCACAGGAAGTCTAGTCAGTGAAATTAAATTGTATAACAGACCTGCAGTCTGGAATAGAATGTCACTGTATCTTTATCTCTACAAAAAAAAAGAGGTCTATAAATATAGCTACCAAAGACCTATGTAGGTAATAGAGAAGAAATGTACTGACTTATAGCAAACCTAAGGTCTATAGAATCTAATGGAGACTGAAGCTACTGTCCACTATGACAAGAGTGAACTGCTTTGATTTGCTCTGCCCAAAGGAAACATTATTCCTGCTACTTCCATAAAGACTGATTGCTTTTGACAGAAATCTGTCTGTGCAGACTTAGATGAGTATGGTACTGAGGAGTCGTAAAACCATTAGAAAAGACTGTGGGCGCAGAGAAGCTCCTCATAAAAATGTTCAGAGAGAACGAATAAGACAGTGAATAAGAGGCTGTATTTGCTATATTTCCACCTTGTGAATTATGACACACACAAGGAATATTTCCAGCTGTGGGGTTCGGAAATCCCAATGAAGTAATCTTTCTGAGGCATCATAAACTAAATAGTGAGAAAACCAGCCAAAGAAATATTGCCAGCTTTTATATATTTATTTGCAGACTGCATCTAGATGAACACACAACAAAAAGCACAGCCTCTCATTTCGATTCTTGTATGACTTGAAGAAAGAGCTGTATTTGTTTACAGATTGGGATCTCTGGGAAGGGCACAATGAGAAAGAAATTACTTTCATATATTTTATTGTGATGTTCTTTTGAAATCAACACCAGCAGAAGGCAGAACAAGCAGGACTGGACTGAGAAAAAACTTAAATGCTCCAAGTGACCAACTGCAATACAAACCAACCCAACCATTGACTATGAAGGAGTCTAGTATTAGAAGTACTGGTCAGAATTGTTCTGAACTGGTCATTTTGACCAGCTGGCTTTTATGCATCTGTTCGGCTCTATATTACAGTGAAAAGCTTAATGTTGGGTAAGAAAGCCATCTGCAGCTGAGGTAATCTCTGAAGTGGCTAGCACTTGAAGAATGTCGCCTATATCACTCTTAATAGTTAAGATGTGAACCTCTTATGTAAAGGGTTTTTAGATGGTGCATTTTGGTCCAAGCAATAAATCTGTACTTGAATTTGTTCCATTTGATTATAATTTGTTATTTCAAAACATAGTAAGTCATGTATACTCATGCACACACAGAATCATTAAAACAGTGCAATTCATTTTCTCAAATGAAAAAGCACCAATACTATTGCTTCAAAGTTACAATGCCATGATTTGATTGTATTGACTGACATTAATAATTGTCTTTTCTCCACCCTTCTGTAGAGATTCCCTAGATAAGGTATTCTTAACACCTTTTTGGTCTTCAACGTCTTCAAACATTGAATTAAATAGGCATTATTTTCTATAGTTTGAAAGAGTAACATTGTAGAAATCTCATATAATTTGTACAGATTCCTGCCACTAGCAAATAAGAAACCTTTTTTTTTGTTTTGTTTTGGACACCAATATTCTTTTGATGTGTCATCTTTGTGCAGGGAGTTTTTTTGTTTTTGTTTGTTTGTTTTTGTAGGTTTAGTGTTCAGAATCTCCATAGCAGCATGATATAGTAAAGCCCAGATATAAACAGAATCATCATGGCCTTAGAACAATTTTCAATGCAATATTAACTGGCTTCAATAGTTTAATTCTGAAACTTGAGGACCATATCACAGAAACACATGTTGAAAATTATCATTGTACAGCAACCCAGAATTTACCAATATTGATTTGTAAATTAAACCTTGTATTACAGAATGTTCTCCTTAGTCTCCCTTACATTTTCCCTTACTGTTTGGGAAGCTAATCTGAACTGATGGTGATATCAGCAAGAAAAAATGCTTCACAAAACTCAATGGAAATCATACTAGGAAGTCACAGGAAAACAATATTTAATATACCCAGGGATTTGAATTTCACCCATCATTTTTCAATGTGAAAATAATCGCTTCAAAATAAATTTATAAACCATCTAACATCCAACCATTCTCTTTTCCTCTCAGTGTTTTGCTCTTGATTTCAGTAGATTTAGACCTTCCACCAAAGGAGTTGTCCTTGTTTTCTACAATCTTTTTGTATATCCATCTTCTATGAGGAGAAAGAACATAAACACCTCAGATTCATTAGATTCATTCTTTAAGGACTTGATTATGCATTAATGAGTTTATATATTTATTCATGCAAAATTGTTCATCTTTCATCCACTAGCCTTTGTTGTTTTTTCAGTAAGGTCTTCTCAGTCCTCTACCCAATCTTCATTTTTGCCCAAAATCTCAATATGTAGGAAGAGCTCTGTAGTCCTCGCCTTTATCCATTACAATATTTCTGACAATTCTGCTTTTGTGTCGGGGTGATGTATATATTTGATGCATCATGCCTTGCTTCACTGGTCTGTGATGTTCATGTGGGTGGAGACGCTACTATTTTTGATTCGGCACCGTGAGCCTAATGTTCTATATATAATAGACACCTTATAAAATTCATTCATGGGCTGGGAAGGTGGCTCAGTGGTAGAGTGCTTGCCTTGCATGCATGAGGCCCTGGGTTCAATTCCTCAGCACCACATAAGCAGAAAAAGCCAGAAGTGGCGCTGTGGCTCCAGTGGTAGAGCTCTAGCCTTGAGCTGAAGACCTGAGGGACATCACTCAGGCCCAGAGTTCAGGCCCCACGACCAACAAAACAAAAACAAAAACAAAAAAATTCATTCATAAAATGGATAAATGAATGATAAACATGGGACTGAATCATACTAGTAAAATGGACAATATGTTGTTCAATCTTACACTAAGTAGAACAATGTATTGATAAAATATTACCATTTCCCCTTGATAATTAGAAGAGTCAATTTCAGGAAGAGGCAGATTAGATATTTTTTTCTATCATAATAAATACTTACACTGTTTTTTCATTGAATCTGTAGGTTTGTTCCCTACTCAATAAGTCTGAAAATAGCCAATTAATGATAGGAGCAGAACATTTTACCGCAAGGTCAATAAAAGGAGAAAGGGAGATTAGAGTCTAAAATTCCTTCTCCCCAGGAGGCCAAGATGAGGGTTTTCACTCAGGCTGATTTATTAGGGCACATGGTATGATATATATGCAGTCTTTAGAGCTTTCATAGAGAAGGGAGAATTGCAGGAAGTAGGGTGCTACTTCTTTTCTCCCGTAAGTTGAGCACGGTCTGATATGTCATGGCACCTATGAGTGGGTGTCTTTCATCATGGCAGTGAGGTCATCTGATCTCCGAATGTGGCACCTAACTAGGATGCATGATATCTTCAGTTACCTCTACTGATAGGAGCCTCTAATAACTTGGTCCTCCCCGGTTGGGTATATATGATTATCAGCACCCATGCTTCATTTTAAGACAGAAAATAGCATAGATAATAGGACAACTGACTATAAGGTTCAGTCTCGTGATACTTGGGTTAGAAAAAAAATCCCCTGTTGTTCCCAATAAGTTTACTCAGGAGCTGCATTACAGAGATTACTCATTGACCGCTACTAGGCTGCCAGGCCAGCAGCGTGGAAAATAGTTTAGATACATGGAAATACTACCAAGACACTTATCTGCTACTAATCATTGCTGGCAATTAGACTGTGAATTTTGCAAAAGCAACCTTTAACCTAATGAATGGAGGATGAACACTGTCACACTGTTCTTTGTCTATCAGAACTATGAACCCCAAGATAAGGACACAAGTGGTCTTTTTCTTTCTTGCTATTGTTTCTAACATATTTATAAGGTTATTGTTTTGTTATTTGTATGTCCCTCCCCCACGGTATAACCCCTGTTTTCACTGTATTTGATGTTGGTATAATTTGGGGTGGGGAAGGGAAAAAAACCAAATTGCTTAAATAGGGATACAGGTGGACCCATTGCAACAACGAGATGTACAAAATGCTATGTTCAAAAACGAACTTTACAACTTTGGTGGGGGTTGGAGGAGCATAGTTGTGGAGATGGGAGGGCAGGGATGGTAGGGGAAAAACAAAGGAGGAGGCAACAATGCTTGATAAGAAATGTACTTATCACCTTGCTCATGTAATTGTAACCACTCTGTACAGTGTTTTCACAATAAAAAAATTACTAATAAAAAAAAGATCATCCAACTTGTCAGCATATTTTAAACATGTAATATTCTCCAGGTACCAAGGTGTTTTCTGGAATATAGTGACATAAATTATATTCTCTAATGTAATCCAGTTAATTGTTCTTAAGGAAGTTGCAGATCATTACAATGTTAAAAATGAGGCACAACCAGGTAGGACACACATGTCATTCCAGCTAGTTGGAGAAGAGAGAATGGGATGATCTCAGTTGCAGGTCACTCAGCACAGAAAAGTATGAGACCTTGACTCAAATTCATGGCAGGGTGCATTATTCTATGCCTGTCATCTCAAGTTCTGTGAGAGGTTAATGGAGGGAAAGCTATAGCTCCAGGAAAGCCTTGGAAGAAAAGTCCAAAAGCCTCCATCTCTGTGGAATGGAGCTAGACATAGTGATATTCACTTATGATGCCAGCAATTATGGGAAGTCTAAAGTAGATAGATCACAGTTCACACCTATAGTCAAGCAGGAATTAAGACCCATTCCAAAGAATTAAGAGAAATAGAGAGTGGAGTCATGACTCAAATGGTGGACTCAAAAGGTGGACTCAAATGCTAGTGAATCTGAGCATCTGAGTTCAAACATAAAAACCAGCAAAAAATAAAAATAAAATGTTAAAAATAATATTTAAAAGTGGATAAGGATGAATAACACAGGAGGTGAACTTGATCAAGTTTAGTATGTTCATGTGAGAAAAATCACTATATTATTCATTTAGACAACTAATATATGCTAGTAAAGGCATAGTAAAAAATAATAAAATAGAACACTAAAACCTAATGAGTAGTATCAAGTGTACCATTCTTGGTTACTAAATGAGCTCTGTGAGTAAAGTTAGATTTTGAGTGCAGATGTTCATGCAATGATACATGCCAATTAGACATAATTATATATGACTGCATATACACAAACATAACTGGTACTGTTTAGTATCTTCTAGTATAAAGTTGTTTTATGTACATTTCATTTGATCATCAGATTGAATATGTGAGGAAATTCTTTTGATCACTTTTATTTTACTGATGAGAAAACTCAAATTTTAATTTGACTGACTTCACCATCTCAGCGGCAGCAGAACTCATACTCAGATGTTTATACCATGAAACTTGTTTATACCATGAAGCTTTCTTCCTCCTCACTTTCTCTCTCCTTCTTTCTGTTCCTTATAATTAGTTATATATTCTAGTCTAGATAACAACTAGCAATGGGCCTAAAATCTTACTCATTACAATCTGCTCAGATTACCTAAATTGACTTCAATGGAAGGTAATATAAACATAAAATAGGAATAAAAACATCACTTGACTAAGAAGTCAATGACTACCAATCTTTAAAATGCAGTACATTTAATCTCCATGATTACTCTTGAGTCTAAAATAAACCAGGATAATTGTACTTCTTGTTCTAATTGAATTTATGCAAGCAGAAGTTCTTAGTAAAATTCTTAGTCTCTCAGAAGGCATTATAAAGTTCAGACAGAAGAGGGAAAAAAACATGATTACTAAGAGTTAAATTCCAACCTAGATTTTTAAATTCTATAAAAATCTTAATTCTGTACTTTTAACAATGTACATTTTAGTTGCATAACAGCACAATGTACAAATATATGAATATTTTGATTTATTTACTAGCTTAAACTAACTGTAGGTTACTTTAGAATATTATAGGTAAATTTGCTTAAAGCCTTTCAGATCTTGTGCATACTGACACAGGAATAAAGATGTCTCTATGTGAGGTGTACAAATTATGCATTGTTTTAAAATAGAAAGTTTGTGTGTAACATGATGTTTTACAAAAAGTAAAAAGAAAGAAAGAGGAAAAAGCCAACAATCACAAAACAACAGTTAAAATGAGCTAATGGCTCAAGTATGTATTTCTAGATACTCGTGTGAATGAGACACAGGATATTTAAATCCAGCTCATGCAGAAAAGTCTACAAGACTTCATCTCTGAAACAATCAAAGTTGGGCTAGAATTGAGGCTAAAGAGGTAGAGCACCAGCCAAACAACAACAATAAAATAAGTTGACCAAGTATGGGAGCAAGACCCATATTTAAACCCTTTTTCTGGTCCCAAAATACAGCCTAACACAGCACAGCATAGCATAGCACAGCATAACACCACACAGCACAATTGAAGAATAAGAGTGGATAGTAGACAGGCGGAGGAGGGGAGAAGAAGAAGAAGAAATAAGTCCTGTAAAGGTAAAGAGAAACTATTTTTATACTTTCTGTGAAGTACATGATTCAAGGACCATTTCCTCATTGCAGCATTTCCCTCAGCCAAATATTAATAAAAGCCCATAAAAATGTACTTAGATAATCATTCAAAGGCTGAGAACAAAGATGGCCTGAAGTTTTTTCTTTTCCGATTCATATAACACTTTGTTTTGGTGTTGCTATGAAATGCAAGGAACTTGAAAAAAGACTAAGCAATTAACAGTAATTCTAAAGTCAATGAGACTATTATTCTATATCCAAAAGTCAATTTCAGGCTACTTTTACTACAAATAACAATTAAGATTCTTGAAATTATATCGGACAATGTTCTCATGGCTTGAGAATATAAGAAAATATTCCTTAAATCATCAAAGAAGTAACAATTTTTTAAAAAGATTCTCCAATTTGACCATTTTTAAAATATCATTAATGTGACAGTAATGAACAAGAGGGTTACAGTCACACAAGTAAGGTAATGGGGACATTTCTTTTTTTAACACTGTGCCCTTTTCCTCATTTTCTCCTGCTTACATCTCCTTACTTCCTCCTCCCCAACTTGTATAGTTCATTTCCAATGTAGTGTCAAGTGATTTTCTTTGTTGCATTAGTTCATCCTCTGTCCTGCTGTTTCTGTGATTCCATTTCCCTTATATACAAGACAAAGGGAAAATTTGACCATTTGAAAAACAAGAAACTATCTGTCAAAAAGAGTGAAATGTAAGCCCAGAGCACTAGTAGTTTGAAATATGTCTAATAAGTAAGGAGTCCTATCTAGCACATACAAAGAACTCCCACAAAAATAAGAACAATCAAAAAGACACAGCAAAGGTAACCTATAAGAATGTGATAAGAAGTTTAAATTGTAAATTTTAAAAGGAGGAAATTCATAACAGGTGAACAAGGATGTGTCTCAGGAAAATGACAATAAAGAATAAAGTGTGATCCTCTTAAATCCATTATTAGTTTAATAAAAAGTTGGACACCCCAGGAAACAAGAGGAAGACCACCACCCACTCTCACAAGTCTTGCCATAGTTACTATAGAAAACAACTTGGCCTTACTAATAAAATTGAATATACATGTAGTTATGATATAGGATCTTGGGCACATGTGCCTGAGGAAAATAATATTAAAATATCCGCAGGTGTGTTCAGGAAAATATCCTAAAATTAGGGGACCACTCAAGTAGCACAATGTGATAATGAGCCTATATAGGTGTTGCACAACCACATATAGCTTATATTTTTTTAAGTGGAAAGGTGCCTTCTTCCCAAAAGCAAAGATGAAAGAAAGAGAATCAGATACTAAAGCATACATATACTAAGACCTGTTTAAATACATTAACAAAACACAGACACAACTAAGCCATGGTGTTTATGGATGCTTGATTGGGTGCTAAGTCTTTAAGAGAAAATAATAGAACTAAGAGTAGCATTTAAGTATGGGTAGAGGAAAGTGTGTGTGACCAGGAAAAGCGCACAGTAGGCTTTTCTGGTGATATATTTTATACTCACATTGTACTTACATTTATGCTCATTGCATAATAATTTTAAAGTTGTGCATTTATGTATAAATCCCTTCCTGTGTAACCTTTGTTTTTCTGAACATTTATTAGAAAGAAGTAGTAAAAAAAGAAGCTTCCAGAAAGGGTTGGAATTCTTCCTATAAAACCAAAAGTAGATGCCAAACTTCTTCCTCAGCGAGGCCATAAAGTCACTGTGTAATTGTAGTGCATCATAACGTTTGCAGAAGTAGAGAAGTGAATCCAACTGAAGTGATTCGGCCTGAATTCTCATCAGTCTATAATTCAGAAGAACAATTTGTATAAAATGTGATCTCATAAATATATAATGCTACATTAAATAGTACAGCTAGATGAATGAAGCAGAGGTAGGCGAGGAAAATTGGTTATTACTTCCTTTAGGGTATATATTAAATACTTGAAAATTGAGTATATATTTTAAATGGAATACATAGTTTCAAATAGGGTATATATTAAATACTTGAAAATTGAGTATATATTTTAAGTGGAATATATAGTTTCAAATACACAAAGTCTGGTAGCATATTGCTTGAGCATCTAGGAAAATCTTGCATACTGTTGTACTGTCCCATCACTAAGCAAGCAGATATGCTATATTGTTTTCTACCAATTTCAATTTTCTTTGGGTTAACAATTTTTATTGAATACATTTTCTTTGTACCATACAATTTTATAAAATCCTAAAACTAAATAGATATCCAAATAGTAAGACTTTATGTATTAAGACAGTATACCTTTTTTTTTTTTTTTGCTGGTCCTAGGGCTTGAACTCAGGGCCTGGGTGTTGTCTCTGAGCTGCTTTTGCTTAAATCTAGCTTTCTACCACTTGAGCCACAGCACCACTTCCAGCTTTTTCTGTGTATGTGATGCTGAGGAATTGAACTCAGGGCCTCATGCATGCGAGGCAAGTACCTCTGAGACACATTCCCAGCACAAGACAGTATACTTCTTAAGAATGAACTTGTTGAAATTTCATGACTTCCCACACAGCTTATTAATATTCAGGGAAATACATTGTTTTTAGGTAACTCCAGATCAATACAGATAGTTTATCTTTTCTCTAAGAGCCACACACCAAGACAGGGAAGGAGATTAACACTGCATAACCTCTGCTTTCAAGTAATTTTCACTGATGAGCTCAGTATTTAAAAAAAATAAAATAACATGGGACTTTGTTGGGGTGAATTGGGATATACAAGATCAGAAAACATTCTTGGAAGATCATATTTGTCAGGAATTTTAAAGGAGAGCTATTTAAATGAGAAATGGAGAAAAATGAGACAAGTACGTTATGAGGAAAGGCATGGAGCCACAGGCTAGATGTTAGACTTTTCCTTACTGTGACAGATACCTGAGAGAAACTGTTTACAGGGGTAAAGATTTGTTTTGCCTGTAATTTCAAGGAATTCTTCCAATCTTTGCAAAGTAAGGAAGCTCATCTCATTATGTTAGAAAGCAGAGAGAGAGGGGGGGGAGACAAAGTAAGGAAACTCATCTCATTATGTTAGAAAGCAGAGAGAGAGAGGGAGAGAGAGAAAGGGAGAAAGAGGTGGGGAGAGAGAAAGAGGGAGGGGGGAAGGAGGGAAGAATATCTCCACTAATATCAGTTTCCCCATTTACTCAAAGAGAGACACCAACTTATAGAATAGTACAACCCACATTCAAGGTGGTTTTTCTTCCCTTAGTTAATCTCCCAGGAAAACTACCTCTTGGACCCACACAAAAGCATGGTTTATATTCTCCTAGTCCCTTCCAAATCCACTCAGGTTAGCAATTAAGACTACCCATTACAGTAGCGTTCTAAGTAGAGATGTGAGTAATTACTGGGAGGGTAGAAGGAAGGCAGGTGAAGCTGTCAAAGTAATAAGGAGATGGAAGGTCTATCTTGTGTTCTTTGTGAAGAAAATGACTACCTTCTGTAGCCAAACTGTTTGTGAGAGACATTATTCTCACTGCTACACTGAAAATAACTGCAAGGCAAGTGTCACAATACCATCTAACTTCAGCATCATGGTAATCATCTAAGAATGTATCCATCATTCAAATGAAAAATAATGAGGGCCTAACCTTAAACTAAGGCGGTTATGAGAGAGAAGCCGGAGACATCAGCACAAGTTACTACCTCAAAGTCATGGGTAAAGGTGATTGACCAAATATGGAGAGAGAAGGGAAAAGGAGGAGATTTAAATGACTCCACAGAATCTAGTTTGGGGGTTGATTAATTGAGGTGCAGAATTTAGGACCAGGAGTTCTTTTGGGAAATGTAAAAATAAGAGCTCAATCTTAACCGTGCTAGAAGTGAGAGGCTGATAGGGCACTCAGGTGGGCTGTTTAACAGGTAAAAGTCTATTTGAGGTAGATGTTTAATGCAGCAGAGGGACCAGAGAGTCATCAGCTTCTCCGTGTAATTAAAACTATAGGCTATAGTAAGAGCAGATTTCCCAAAAGGAACAGTGCCAGAAGAGCAATTTAGATAATATTTCAAAATCAAAATGTATGGGAGCAATTCAAAATGAATGAAAAACCTCAATGTAAGACATGAAACCATGAAATTGTTACAATAAATAGTGAAAGAAACATGAGGGCCCTTCTGCATAGACAGAACCTTTCTGAATAAAGATTCTGAAGTACAAAAATCAATGAGATTGTACAAAAATCAAATGGGATTGTATCAAACTAAAACGGTTCTTCACAACAGAGGATAATCCACAAGTTAAAAAGGCAATTTACACCATGGGAGAAGATCTATGTGAAATACCCTATGATCTAGCAATTCTACTCTTGGCAATTATCCAAAAGATTACAAACTAGAATACAGTAAAGTCACCAGCACTACTATGTTTACTAAAGCACTATTCACCATAGCCAATGCATGCAAGCAGCAAAGATACTTGCCAATGGATGAATGGATCAAGAAAATGTGGTAAATATACCCAATGGAATTTTATTCTTGCATTAGAAACAATTATCTAGCCTCATTTTCACAGAAATGGAAGGACTACACACAAGGTTAAGTGAAGCAATTCAGGCCCAGACAGACAAAGGATGCATGTTTTCTCTCATATGGAAACTACAATTAATTTATAAATGTGTTAGTAAACAATTGGAGTGTTCTCCAAATGTACCTAAATGTATCAACTCAAATATGGTGGATTCAAAGGAGAACTCAAAAAAGGTAATTTTTTAGAAATTACAGTCCAACTAAATAACTATTAGGAAACAATGATATACACAAGACACTATGTTGGAAATAAACTTTACAGCTTCAGCGGGGAGAGGGGAGGGAAGGGTAGGGAAGGGATCATAGGAGAAAAACAAAGGAGGGAGTAACAATGCTTGACAAGAAATGTACTGATTACCTTAGTTATGTAACTGTAGCCCTTCTTGTAACTGTAACACCATCTTTACAATAAAATCAAAATTTAAAAAAATGAAAAAAAGAAAGGGGTACTTGAAAGAATGGTCAGGATCAAGGGGAGGAGGTTAGATGAATGAAGAGAAGGTGGGGGAATACAGTCATAAAATTCAATGCATGTTCTTTAAAATTAAGAAAATTGAGGGAAAGGGTGAGATTGAGAGAGATAGAATAGAATGATGAAAGACATGTTATTGATTAAAATGCACTGTATTCATAAACTGCTTTGTTGAATAGCAACTCCTGTGTACAACTACTTGAAAATAATTTTAAAAATATAAATGAATGGAAGACTGAAGTACCAGGCATGCTTACAGTAGAGTGCTAAGAAAGAGAAACTCATTACAAGTAGTGCAGTGAAGTTATTTCGAGGAAGGTAGCATTCATCAATAAAGACATCAATCATTCTGTATCTGGGATACACATATATAACACATATGGACACCCAAATCCATATATGTGCTTTTGTTCTAAAAACGTGATAAGACTGAAACTAATGAAAGAGTAACCTCTAAATATCTATAGTAAAAGCACACAATTGTTTACAAATTCATTTATGAAAGGCTAAGAAATATTCAAAAAGGCATCGTATCAAAAAGTCAAAAACAATAAATGTCTTCATTGTAAATATTTGTTTTTTTGGTAGCATCATTAAAGTAGGAATTACTAGTTTGTCATGGTCTCCTTCACCTGACTTGGTTTCAGTCTTTGCATTGTGTTGTCTTGAGTCTAGAAAAGAACTCATAAAACCCCTCACCCTCACTTGTACGTTATGTCGAAAAATGAACCTTATAATTTTGGTGCGGGGAAGAGGGGTGCCAGGGGATGTTGGGGGGTGGGAGATGGGAAGGGATGGTAAGGGGAAAGAAGGGAGGAGGCAACAATGCTTGATAAGAAATGTACTCATTACTTTGCCCATGTAATTGTAACCCCTCTGTACAGTATCTTCACAATAAAAAAACAACAACAACAAAGAAACCCCTCACTTGTAGTTTCCTTAAAAATAAAACATTTAGTTTTAGGTACCATGAAATGTTACACTAATGTACAAAATAATAATAATGATAATAATGATGATGATAATAATAATAAATATCACAAAATTCCTCACCTGAATTTCTTTGCAGAACACTACACAGTAAGACAGAAGCCAGTCACATCTTCAGAGGCAGTTTACTGAGGTTCTGGATTACTTTGTTTCATATTAAATTGTAGATTTGAAGCAAATATATACTTCTTTTTCTTTTTTCTTTATCTTTTTGGTCAGTCGTGGGGCTTGAACTCTGAGGCCTGGGCACTGTCCCTCAGCTCTTCAGCTCAAGGCGAGTGCTCTACCACTTGAGCCACAGCTCAAGTTTTTCTGGTGGTTTTGTGGGGATAAGAGTCGGATGGAATTTCCTGCCCAGGATGGCTTTGAACTATGATCCTCAGATCTCAGCCTTCTGAGTAGCTAGGCCTACAGGTGTGAGCCACTGATGCCTGGCTTCTATTTCTATTTTGAGTGACATCGCCAACCGCTTTTCTAAACTCTGTCATTTACTAATGATTTTTTTTAAAAAATATTGTTATTATCAAAGTGAAATACAGAGGGGTTACAGTTATGTAAGCCAGGTAAAGAGTACATTTCTTTTTGGACAAAGTCACCCTTACCTGATTTTCTCCATTTTTTCCCTCCTATCCCCACTCACAAGTTGTATAGTTCAATTTCAATATAGTATCTAGTAAGTATCACTGGTGCATTTGTTTCTCTATTTATGTACCTCCCCTTGCCCTCCCAAAGACATATATCAAAGAAACAAGACAAAAAGAAAGGAAAAGAATAAAACATTAACAAAAGAAAAACCTCTGGTTTCTACTGCCTGGTATTCATTTCAAAAAATACTATTTTGTGTGATCAGATGCATATCGGCATTGTGCCTTTGAGTTCCTCTCCTGAGGGTATCATCCTTTGATCCGTAAATGCCTACAGTTCTGTATGATTTGTCATGTCCCAGTGTATTTAGATCTAGCTTCCACATATGAGAGAAAACATGTACCATTTGTCTCTCTGAGCTTAGTTTACTTAACATGATTTGTTCTAGGTCCATCTGTTTCCCTGCAAATGATATATCATTCTTTGTAATGTCTATGTAAAATTCCATTGTATATAGGTACCATATTTTTTGATCCACTCATCTACTGAGGGCATCTAGGGCTGTTTCCATAACGTAGCTATTGTGAATAGTGCAGTGATGAACACGGATGTGCAAGTGTGTTTATGGTACCCTGGCTTGTGATGTTTGGGTAGATGCCCAGGAATAGTATGGCTGGGTCATAGAAAAGGTCTATGTTTACTTTCTTGAGGAACCCAGAAACTGCTGCCTAGAGAGGTTGTACTAGTTTACATTCCCACCAAAAGTGCAATAGGGCTCTTTTTCCTCTCATCCCTACTAACACTTATTGTTGTTTTAATTCACAATGTTGGCCAAATTTCAGAGTTATTTGGCCAATGGTGATGACCATTTCCTTATGCTTTTTCCTTGCCATTCTTACCTCTTCTGAGAAGTTTCTCCTTAGCTCCATTGCCCATTTCCTTTAGTAATGAATTTTAAACTGTCTTAAAATTTAGCGGTGAAATACTACCATTGCCTTCTAGTTAAAATATAGCATACAGATTGCACAATGTTGATGTATTTGTGTTTTAGGTTAAGTAAATTCAACTTTCTAGAGCTTCTTTAAATAAATCTATTATTGTCAGACTATGGACTTAGAGTTCTCAAAAAGCATCTTCATCTGTAATATGTCTTGTATTACCTCTTTTTATCTGATATCTTATTTGCACTTATTTCCCTATCTAGAATGTTACTAATAGGTTCAAAAAATAAATGTGGATTGTTAAACATATGATTCTTGACCCTGGTTATGTCAGTCAATGTAATGTCTCTCAGTCCTTCAGTAGTTTGTATTAGTGTTTTGACTCTTGGAATAGGTTACACTGTAACTATGATAATTAGATTTTATTCCACACACATCTTTTATCTCTTATTAGCATAGTAGTTCACATTGAAGTATACTATACTTTGGGAATAGTAAGATCTTCATTAAATAATTATTAGATGGTTATATTTCATACTATTGGATGAAACATTTGTGCTATGGATAATTTATAAATATTGCTTCAGCAGTATTGGATGATATGTTGGTACATTAATTTCAAATAATCTTTCCCATTTTCAGTCCAAAAATATTGAAATATCATTCTCAAATAACATTAGGACATAAACACAAAATGATAACTCAAATTCAATAGAATAATTAAACATATGAATCTGAGTTTTAATGCTTTTTGGTGACAATTACATTTAAATTTTACAGGGGGAATAGGCATCATTAAGTGAAATTAATGGATTATTTAATTATTATTAGGTAGCAACAGAAGGCCATTGTGATCTACCAAAATTGCTTCTAAAGACATTTTATCTTCTCTAACTCTCCAGAATCAAGGGATGCAGCTTGCTTTCTAGGTCTTCCTCTCAAGTTTATACTCTTAAGATTGTTGAGCTAAATGTATCAAATGCAGCAAATAATAAGTTTTCAGTCCTGGGAAGGTGGCTCAGTGGTAGAGTGCTTGCCTTGCATGCATGAGGCCCTGGGTTCGATTCCTCAGCACCACAAAGATAAAAGCCGGAAGTGGTGCTGTGGCTCAAGTGGTAGAGCACTAGCCTCCAGCTGAAGAGCTGAGGGACAGCACCCAGGCCCAGAGTTCAAGCCCCACGACCGGAACCCCCCCCAAAAAAGTTTTAAGATTAGTATTGTAACTTTTAAAAACATGAAATAAATTATGTTCACCATTTCACATTAAATTTGAGAATAAGGAGAAAAACAACAGTTACGACAAAAGTTTTCAAAAGGAGCACAGATAGTGGTAATGTTGCTTTCTTTAACAAGAAAAGGAAAATAAAAATTAAACTCAAACTTAATAATCTACTTGATAGCTACTAATTTTTGTTGAATATTCAATATGTGCTTTATCTCTACAAATATGTTTTGGAAATAGAAATTCAATTCAGTATTTCAATATTTGCTTTATCTGGATACCTGATAATCTGTATCTAATTAAAAGAATTTGTTTCAATAGATACCATACTATAGACTGACAAATTTACTGTCACTAATTTATCAGTATTAGTTCATATCTCATATATTGGGACTTGACTATTGTCCCTTATTTCCTCTTTTTTCAGTTTAAATATTTTTCCTTTAGTTTACTCAGCAATGACTATTACATTTAAATCTGATATTGCCACACTTATGACTCTCTGTGCTTGGCTTCTATTTTTTCAACATAGATTAGAAAATTTTTAAGTATATTATTGCAAGTCCTATTTGTTTTAATTGTAATGTGTCATGAATTCAAATTCTTGTACTTTAAGTATACAGTTTCCTTTCCCTAGACAACTTCCGATCTCTCTAAATATATCTGTTAACACTGTTCACTTTTCAGAGCTAGTTTCAGTCTAGCTACCCTTTCTCTGTACTCTGCACACTTTCCTAATTACCTCTTATCACCGGGAAAATTATATATATAATGAAAATAATAATTACACATAAATTATTGCGTAAATTACAGAAAAACAAAATTCAATTAGCTCATTTAATGTATTAAATCCAATTTTATAGAATATTATTTTTATGTGGTATATATACAATGGAATTCTATGACTCCATCAGAAAGAATGACACCACCCCATTTGTTAGGAAATGAAAGGATTTGGAAAAAATTACATTAAGTGAAGTAAGCCAGGCCCAAAGAAACATTGAACCCATGGTTTTCCTTATCTGCAATAACTGGTGTATGTCTAAGAGAAACAGAAAAGGTCAAAAGTTATGTACATATGACAATATAAACTGATGCCATGCGAAATGAACCACAAGATAGAGACACAAGAGTTTTTTTTTTCTTTGTTGCTGTTCTTTTTAATGTGCTTATACTGTAGTATGCGATTATTTTTGTTTCTTTGTATGTTCTTCCCCCATGGTACAACTACCTGTTGTCACTGTATTTGATTCTGGTGTCCTGCATCTTGTATATACATTTTTCTAATTTGGGGAGGGGAAGGGAACTTTTAAAAAATGCTGAAATAAGGATACAGGTTGACCCATGGTAACAATGAGATGTACAAGACACTATGTTGTAAATGAACTTTGCAAGTTTGTGGGGGGAGGGAAGGAGGAGTTGGGAAGGTAGGGAAAAACAAAGGAGAGGGTAACAAGGCTCTATAGGAAATGAACTCATTACCTTGATCATATAACTGTAACCCCTCTCTACGGTATCTTTATAATAATATGTATATATATAAAAGAATGTTATTTTTTAAAGCTCTTAAATATTAAAAAAATCTTGAAGAGTATCCACTAGTCATTTAACTCATTAGATAAGTTGAATTTCTTTTCAAGATTACAATAAAAAAGGTTCACCAAGAAACAGTGCACTTTACTCCACAGCCATAAGATAGACATAGTTATTTTACTTACCCTTACTTGACCCACAAAGGCATTGGCTTCCTCCTCCACCACAGATAAATTCCTAGGTAGGTATGGATCAAACACTGGAGCATTGTCATTGACATCTGTCACTACCACATTCACTGTAGCAGTGGAGGTCTTGAAGAAAATGACAAAAAATAAAAACATATTAAATATTAGAGAAGCTATTTTCGACTTCAATGAAGTGGTCATCCTGAAATTTCTAGGTCCGAAAAGCATCTCATTCCTATTCTGAGTCCTTAGTATTTAAATACACAAATGAATGAATGAATGAAAATATAATAAAATATATAGCATAAAACATCACACTATTGGCCATTCTTATTTTCTCTTCAGAGAAGTCTCTCTTTAAGCCTTTAGCCCACTAATTAATCAGACAGTTGTTTCTTTGAGCATTTGTTGTTGGGGGATTTAATTTTTTGAGTTCTAAGTATATTTTAGGTATGAGACCCTTGTCTGTTGTATGGCTAGTGAAGATCTTCTCCCAATGTGTGGGCTTTCTATTGATCTTGCTAGCTCTGTACTTTGCCAAGCTCTGAAGTTTCATGCAATCCCATTTGTCTAACCTTTCTTTGATTTGTTGTGTTTCTGGGTCTTTATTAAGAAAATTTCAGCCTATGCCAAGAAGCCCTTGAGTTTCTCCTAATCCTTCCTGTAATGTTATCAGGGTGTCTTCTTTTACTTGGAGGTCTTTGATCCAGTTGGAGTTGATTCTGATTGTAGGGTAATATACAAGGATCTAATGTTAGTTTTCTACAGGTGTTTAACTAGTAGATGAATGGATCAAGGAAATGTGGTATGTATGTGCATATATGCATATATACACACATAATGAAATTCTATGCTTCCATCAGAAAGAATGACACCACCCTATTTGTGGAAAGACTTGGAAAAAATTATATTACGTGAAGTAAGCCAGACCCAAAGAAACATAGGTCCATGGTTTCCCTTATTTGTGATAATTAGTATACATCTAGGATAATCTTAGCAGATGATCAGAATAGCTCAATACATATGTCCATATGACCATATAAGATGATGCTAAGCAAAATGAACTCCAAAATATGGGACACAAGAGGTTTTTCTTTGTTGTTGTTGTTTTTCATCTCCTATGTAATTTTTTGTTTCTTTTGTATGTACTTCCCCTATGGTAAAACCCCTGTTGTCACTGTATTTGATTTTGATATCCTGGTATTTTAGATATGTTTATTTGAATTAGGGAAGTAAAGGAGAACCACAGAATAGTGACAGAAAGGCCAATGGGAGGACCAATGCAATAGCGATAGACACAAGCCAATATGCTGAAAATGATCTGTACATCTGGGGACAGGGGAAGGAAAGTAGGAGAAAAATGAGGCAAAGAGTAACAAATTTGACAAGCAATGTACTTATTATCTTTCTTACGTAACTGTAACCCCTCTATACATCACACCGCGACAATAAAAAATCACACTATATTAATATGCATTATCTGGAAAGTTAATAGTCTGAAAATATTAATAGTGTTAATGTTTCACATTTAAATCAATAACATTAGTTGCAGATACTGGTCATAAAATTAGTGCTTTATGAACATACAACGCTGGGGATGGTACAAAAGTGAATCTACCATTACTATGTGACTAAAAGACAAATTTCCGGTCTTCTGTGAACAAAAGATACTACATAATTCAATGACATGTACAGAATTCAGATACAGCTCCATACATGATCCAAATTGGAGAGTGTCCTCTGAAGTCTAAACCTCAGTACAGTTCCTATGTTCTGCCTAGTTCTATCAGATTTAGGGCATACAGCAGAAACAGAAAGAGGACTTATAAAGGATACAAATATCTGGACAGAACTATATAGCAAACATTTAAACAACACAAATTTCTATTAATACAGACTATTTTTATGCATTCAATGAAATAATATACAGTAATAAGAATGAATGTACTAATTGTAAAAGTACTAAAGCTAATAGATTTCATGCATGTCAACTTGAGTTAAAGAGGTCAGACACAGAGATCTACATGCATTTCAGAAATAAGTTTACTATCAATTTAAATGATTATGATTTATGCACTTTTCTACTTGTATATTTTCCAAGAAGTCATTTAATTTATGAGCTGCATACATGTATATAAATCCATTGTGCATGTACATGTATATATATGTATATATATAACTTCTTTATTCATATAAAGAGAATCAAATGTGTTCTGGTTGTATTGAATATAGATTTATTTTATCATATTTATGTTTCCAAATGTTGTACAAAGAAGCTACATTGCTTTTATAACAAAAATATTAAAAAAACTATTACCACTTACAAGTTGTGTCAGAGGTGAAAACAGTTTAAAATAAAATGTGTTTCATAGTTACACTGCTTCCCAACTTGCCCAAGGGTGAACAAGACATTAAAATTGACAGCCTGGAGCCAAATTTTAAGAGCAGCCACAATGGAATTTGCTGACTGTTCTTCTAACTACCTGACCCCTTTTTTGCCTACTTATATATTTGTATTTCTATGTCAGTCTGTTTTGCTATATTTTCCTCACTCCATTCTTTTACATTCTCATTGTGGATATCATGGAGTTATATGCTTTTATATTCTTTTATATCCACCATCCAGTACTGTAACCTGTAAGTGGATAATATACAAGAGAAGTGTATAACTTAATAAATTCATAATTAAATAAAATGCATAGCATTCTGTGATAAATGGGAGCTAATATTCATGAACCACGTGGGCTTATTTCTCCATGTCTCAATGAGTTTCACAGCACCCAGGAAGAATCAATATTTCTGGCAGAAATAATAAGACACACATAGAACAATGTCTTGCTTATATATTTCTTAAGAAATCTGAAGAGGACTTGCATGAGTATCGTTGAATAATCAATAAAACAAATATTTCTGCGTATAATTATGTCTATTGATCCTTAGCTTCATTGTACCATCCCAAATGCTTTGTAATATATTCATTTTTTAAATTTTTATTTTATTGTAAAGGTGCTGTACAGAAGGGTTACAGTTACATCAGTAAGGTAATGAGAACATTTCTTTTCAAACATTGTTAACCACTCCATTTTTCTTCCACGGTCCCCCACCCCAAGTTGTATAGTTCATTTCCAATATAGCGTTTTGTGAGTATCATTTGCATTGGTTCACCCTTTGTCCTTGTTTCACAATTTTGTTATTCCCTTCCCTCCCCCAAATCAGATAAATGTATATAGAAGACACAGAATCAAAGACAGTGATTGCCAGGGATAAACCTAAGGGAAAAAGAAAAATGGAATAAATTAAAAAGAAAGAGCTTGATACAGCACATTGATGACAAGTTAAATAACCAAAAAAGGATATGTTTTTTTGGAGTGCATTTCGATTAGCATCATTTTTGTTTGTCTTTAATCACTGTATTTGATTTCTCCGTTAGATTTAATAATGTCTATTGATATCTCCATGTTTGCTGATCTTCTCAATCTCAAATTGACCTACGAGTGACTTATATATATATATATATATATATATATATATATATAATTTCAGTAATAATATTCAGCTTCATAATTTTTTCATTATGAACTTTTATTTGAAAATACCTTTCCAAAGCCGGGCGCCGGTGGCTCACGCCTGTAATCCTAGCTACTCAGGAAGCTCAAACCCAGCCGGGGCAGGAACATCCGTGAGACTCTTATCTCCAATAAACCACTAGAAAACTGGAAATGGTGCTGTGGATCAAGCAGTGGAGCGCTCGCCTTGAGATGAAGAGCACAGAGACAGCTCCCAGGCCCAGAGTTCAAGCCCCATGACCAAAAAAAAAAAGAAAAAACCTTTCCTTCGGCTAGGAAGGTGGCTCAGTGGTAGAGTGCTTGCCTTGAATGCCTGAAGCCCTGGGTTCGATTCCTCAGCACCACATAAGCAAAAAGAAAAAAGCCGGAAGTGGCGCTGTGGCTCAAGTGGTAGAGTGCTAGCCTTGGTCTGAAGAGCTGAGGGACAGCGTCCAGGCCCAGAGTTCAGGCCCCACCACCGGACCAAAAAAAAAAGAAAGAAAGAAAATACCTTTCCTTAACTTTTTAGGTTCACTTACTCACTGAAAATATTTTGTATGTTTTCTATGCATGCTTGTATGTATGTATGTATGTATGTATGTATGTATGTATGTATCTGTCTGTCTATCTATCTGTTTTCTCTACATCTTTTAGAAAGTCTACCACTAGATTTTTTTCGGGGGACTGGGAACTTGGGGCTTAGACTCTGGGTCTGGATGGTCTCTCCGAGCTATTCAGCTCCAGGTGAGCACTCTACCACTTGAGCCACAGCATCACTTCCAGTTTTCTGACGGTTAATCAGAGATAAGAGTCACCTGGACTTACTTGCCTGGGTTGGCTTTGAATCACAATCCACATGTCTCAGTCTCCTGAGTAGCTAGGATTACAGGTATGAGCCGTGGGTGCCTGACTTTACTGATTTTTTTGTTGTTGTTGCCGGTTGTGTGTCTTGAACTCTGGGCCTGGGCGCTGTCCCTCAGCTCTTCAGCTCAAGGCTAGTGCTCTACCACTTGAGCCACAGTGCCACTTCCGGCTTTTTTCTTTTTGCTTATGTGGTGCTGAGGAATCGAACACAGGGCCTCAAGCATGCAAGGCAAGCACTTTACCACTGAGCCGCCTTCCCAGCCCCACTACCTGATTTGTTAAAGGGAGAGTTCTGGTCCAATTAGTTTGTCCTACGTAGTTTCCTGCTTTCCTATTCCTTTGTTAGAAATTAGATTCTGAATCTGTGTGATTACACTGAAGTTCACAATTTTAACTTCTCCCTGATATTCATTTTTATAATTATTATATTATTATTACTTCTTCAAGTACTACTACTGCCACTGTGATTGTGACTAGTAGTAGTAGTGATAATAATAATATTAGTACTATTATCAACTAGCTGGCTTCAAACTTGTCTCCTCCTTCTTCAATCTAGGAAGGCGGGCATTACAGATGTGTTCCACTATTGCCTCAATCTTTTGTGAGCCTATTCCTTCCTCAGCATGCTTTGTTGAATATCCAGCATTTTAACAGAAAGGGGTCAACTTCAATTCTCAAGTCTCCTACTTATGGAATCAAAGTACTTAGGATCATCAGTGCATACCACCATTGCCCAGTTTGTTGATTGAGACGGATTCTTTGTTGATTGAGATGGATTCTTAACATTAACTTTTTGTATGTATATTACTTAGAATTTTTAACTAAAGTATCTCCTAATCTCCTTCATCGTTCATGGCCTAGTCAGATTTAAAGAACGTTTCAGAACACTTCTGAAAGGATAAAGCATGTTTCCTCCAGTTTAAAAAAAATAAAAGAAATACAATCATTTTTAAGCTCTGTAAATGAATGAGATAATATAACTTCTCAAACGAAATCCATTCATAAAGATTTTATTCAAATATATTTCAGCTAAAACATAAGAACACTAAAAAAATAGGTATTATTTTTCTTAAGAAATTGGTAAATTCTTCTATAGTCAGTAATTGAAAATAAATATGAATATTAATATTTCAAAAAAGACCACAAATAGACATATTGAATTGAAACTCCTTTGTATGACTTAAACATAATAAAATATAAATTTAAAAAATCAGGGCTGGGAAGGTGGCTCAGTGGTAAAGTGCTTGCCGTGCATGCATGAGGCCCTTGGTTTGATTCCTCAGCACCACATATAAACAGAAAAAAGCTGGAAGAGGCTCAAGTGTTAGAGCGCTAGCTTTGAGCTGGAATGCTGAGGGACAGCACCCCGGCCCAGAGTTCAAGACCCATGACTGACCCCAAAAAAATTTTTAATTAATTAATTTAAAAAATCATCTTATTATGCTGTGATAGGTAGTTAAAATAATTATAATAAATTATAAATTTTCTGAGAATCGCGGTTTAAAGCCAGCCCTGGCACAGAAAGTCCGTGAGATTCTTATCTCCAATAAACCACTGGAAAACCAAAAGTGGTGCTGTGGCTCAAGTGGTAGAGTGCTTGCCTTGAGCTGAATAGCTGACGGACGGTGCCCAGGCCCAGAGGTCAAGCCCCAGACCGACTATATATATATAGAGAGAGAGAGTTTATATGTTTTCCGATCATAATTTGTAAAATAAATTTTGAAATGGGAAACATGGGTGAGACAGATAAAATTTCCAGTATATTCTCACAAAATATAAATAATGGCCAAAATAGTGTGAGCTCTATTCATTCCTAGTCCCTTTTCTGACTCTTAGTAAACATTCAAGTTTACTCTGAAATTTTATTTCATATAAATTGCTGGTAATCACTTTGATTTAAGAAAAATCCAACCCTCTATGGTCTCTGCTCATAAATTATTCATTTTAAAGATTACCATTATTAAAGCTAAAGTACTGGTTTTGTTGGCACTTTTTTAAGGATATCAACTTAAATGTTTCAATCTGAGGGCTCTCAAAGTATGAGAGTATTATTTTTAAGTAATCACTTTGTACTTCAGGAACCCAACATCATGCTTATATAAAAGTATATGTCTAAAATTATGTAATTATATTATGTATTACCTGAAAAAATGTCTGAAATTAATTGTATTCTATATGAGATGCAGACATTTGAAAATAAAACAATTCATTAAAAAGGAAATATTGTAAAGCTGAGTGAAATCTTACTGACAATAGATTGAGAAAATGGATACCTAGACATGTTGAGACACCTTGCCAAAAAGAACCAAAATATTCTAGTAAATTACTGAAAATACCTTTAAGAATAAAATCATTAATTTCAGTCAAGACATTGTGTATTCCAGTGGACAATATCATAATTAGTTGATTTTGAGTATACCAGAAATCTAACTACGCTATTTATTTTCCATTCTTTCCCTAATTTAAGAAATTTTCTGTTCAATGGCAGACCTTAAATATCCCAGCTAATATAACTGAATCAATTTTTGATTTATAATATGACACAGCTCACAATTACACATTATGCTTCATATTTTTTCTATACCAATTTTAACCTAAATATCCCTTCTGCAACTCACTTTACTTATACCCCTTAATGTATGCTAAATATTTTCTCCTTTTTTTCCTACAATTTTCTTCCTGTATTGTTGTCTAATCAAGTATTTTATTCATTATTTCTTTTTAAGAATCCCACTACTGATCACATTTGTACTACAGGCCCAGAAAAACAGAGGATATTGCACACACATAAATTCATCTTAGCCTTTATTTTCCTTCATCATTCTGCCATTTGAGTCGTTTCTATAGGGCCTGATAATCTCTAGTACTGTACTAAAACTGTACATTTTATATTTGGTATAGTATTTAATGTCTGAAATATCAAATATTTTATAATACAAAATATGCAATTACCAAATTTGCTAATTCTTCCTATTTTTCTCATTTTGACAAAGACTATGAAATGATACAAGTATCAGTTTCATCTTCTTATAATAGCATTATTTCCTCAGAAGGCATCCTGAAGTAAATGGAAGGATGACATTTTCATATATTCTTAGCCAAGTTATCATGTGGATCCAAAAAGTGATTTTAACTCAACTGGAGATCATTTACTATTTGAAAAGATTGAAACTTATTTGTCTATCCTGGGTTTGAAATTATTTGAGACAACAGTGCTGATTGGCACTAAAGCATTTAACTAAGGAGAATGAAAAAAAATGAATGGCTAAAAAAAATAAAACACCAGCCATGATAAAAAAAATATTACAATGTTTAAAAATCTGGATATGTAGTTTGTGAATATGGTAGTTTAAAGAAGATAGACAAATAATTTGAATAATTCAAAAATAACGTAAAGTGTGAGACTAAGCTAAATGATGGAGAGTACTCAACCAGCAGGCACATGGTCTTATTAAGCAACCCAACAGCATCAACAACCTACTGAAGAAAGATTACATAAATTTATTTATTCTTAAAACTAATTTTTGGGGGCTGGAAAGGTGGCTCAGTGGTAGAGTGCTTGTCTTACATGCATGAGGCCCTGGGCTCAATTCCTCAGCACCACATAAGCCCCAAAAGTTGGAAGTGGTGCTGTGACTCAAGTGATAGAGTGCTAGCCTTGAGCTGAAGAGCTGAGGGACAGTGCCCAGGCCCACAGTTCTGGCCCCATGACTGGCAACACAAAACAAAACAAAAAAATAAACAACTGACTTTTGGATCCAAAAGATGTAGGATGTATCTTTTGGATGAAAGTAAAGGGTCAGCTTTAATCATTGTCATCACACTGATGATCATCAAGCTTATCAATTAAGCGTTTGCTTTGTTCATAAACAGGTATATCCATAAATCTACCTCAAAGTGGCAGTAAGTGAAGGAGGTTTCCACATGGTAAACCTAGCAGAAAAACGCATTTTATAGTTCTAAGAATGATTCTTAGAAGAACTTAGGTTTCACTGTCCTGGTAGATGGAAGTTGAATCTGATCATAAGTGCCTGAACTACAAAGTCAAAGGTTCTAACCCCAGATCTCATTCAGAGTGTAGGTATATTAATTAAAAGAACCTTCTGGGGGAAAAAAAGCACTTCTTCTAATTATGGGTGTTCCAGGTAAAAAGAAGATTAATTCATAATTTTATGTGTTCCAGTCTAGAACAGATTAATTCATAACTATAGCACATTTATTTTAGAGCATAGGGACACAAGAGTCAAAGTTTTTTAAACACTAATTTGCGAAGCCTGTTGTATGGCGTATACTCACCCCATCTGGCCTGCCATCTGAAGCTGTGATGATGAGAATATAACGATCTGTGCTTTCTCTATCCAGGGCTTTCCCTAAGGTTAGAATCCCTGTACTAGCAGAAGAAAAAAATCAACAGTAAGATAGAGAAATACAAGGTCAGAACCAGTGTGCTTTCTATACAAAACTATGTTAGATTGTTTTATTTCCAACTAAGCAATCAGAACTTCCACACTTAAGATGGATAATACTAAGATTCCATTTGCAAATTGAAAGAGGCTTTTTAAGACTATCAAGTTTCTTAGCAATAACAATAAGCTGCCAAACTGAATAAGATAATTGTGATGATTCCTTATCTTCTAGTGAAAAAAATCAAAATGAGATTTAATTCATTCCTGGGATAAAGAAATCTATCTTATTTGCGATTATTTCTAAATGAAAAGAATATTATATCTGCAGTGTAACAATTTTTTCAGACTCAGAATGATTTATTATAAATAATATACATTATCTTCCTACTCATGGTCATATGCCTGTTCATTCTGGAAGTAGAAGACACAACATATAATTTGATTAATTCTATGGATAAAAGTTAATTTTTTTCCTAGTTACTTAGGAGGTTGAGATCTAAGGATCATGGATCAAAGCTATCCCAGACAGAAAAGTCTGTGAGACTCATATCTCCATTTAAATCACAGATGATTAAGGAAGTTATGCTATAGCTCAAGTAGAAGAACGTTAGTCTTGAGCAAAAGGATCTCAGGGACAGTGCCCAGGCTCAGTTCCAGTATCAGGACTGATAAAAGAAAACAAAACCCAAACCAAAACATCACCTAATCATAAGTGCATCTATAACACACCTTGTTTAAAAGATTTTTGTTTTTGAATAAAAGGCTCAGTACTAAGTTACTTTCTGAAGGATTGTCCTTGCCATTAGAAGTAGTTGACAACTTTAAAGGCATTCAATTAATCCCAAGCTATGCCTGCAAATGAAATGTTTCCACCTCAGTGGATTTTAGTTAGTAAAAATGCTTAAAATAAATAAATAGTCTCCTGGGTAAGATTTTTGGGTTCAAAATTAGCCTCTTAGTTCTCATTAACATTCATAAGGGAAAATAAAAGTACAAACAGCTGAAAGTTTCTGATTATAAGTACAATCCCTTATGAATATTATATTAACATTAAAATAAGGAAAATCAGGTTATAAATCACTTCACCATAAATCACTTCACTTTTAACTTTTCAAAACTTACGTTTCTGAAAGATTAAAAACTCTCTGGGGGTCTCCATTTTCAATGGCATAGGTTATTGGGTCTCCCTCCCGATCAGTTGCCTTAAATAAAAGAAACAGAATTCAATAACCAAGTGGTTTATGTAATATTGAAACTAAAAGAACCTAAGTCCAGCTCACTGTTAAAGAATAAAGGTTATGACAGGAGCGTGGCTCAGTAGTACAGCAGTTTCTATGCTACTCAGGCCTGGAGTTCAAATCTCAGTTTCACCAAAACAAAATAAATAATAATATGTGGCCAAATGACAAGATGAAGAATAAAGGATTGTATATTGGATGTCAGTATTTCTGAAAGTTCACAAAAATCTTAATGAAATGATCGGGATAAAATTACAATTTCTTTAATAATGGTTTGCAAAACAAATAACATGTTTATTAATCAAAAGCAATTACTCCTTGTAGTCAACTCAACCAAATTATTAAGTGCATCTGATTTTGAGTCAGAAACTTTTCAGAAGCAAAGGACAAAAGTTTATCTAAGTGAGAAGTGTTCATAGGAACCAGGAAAAGAACTTGTGAAATAGAAAACATATCTCTAAACTATCATTCTATTCATGTAAAAAAATGAACACATCCATGAAGCGGTACATGGTAGAGGATACACTGTGCATGGAGAATCATGTTACACTTTTCATAGCACATTGAGACAAAGCACTAGCCTATAGGAATTCTTGTATAGATAATATCAAAGGATTTAGATGATCATCTCTTTTGTCACTTAGACAATGTATTCTGATATATGATTTTAGGTAAGTTGAGAGCAAGAATTAAAGTTTGCTATTCAAGACAACAGTGTTTCAAACTATATATTTGCACATGCACATACATAAACATATGTACATATATATACATGCACATATATATATATGTACTCTTAATGTTATGTAATTGGGATGCCTTGCAATAAAAAGGTGGTCATGAAGAATATATTTTCAGTGTCAGTTAAAAAATATTTTGTGTCCATTAGTGTTATTCTGTTTTTTTAAATTTTAATATACAATTTGTTCTTAAAATGAGGTTAAATGAAAATATCAGTTAATTCAAATTCTCAAAAAAAGTCATAAGATGTAATATATAAACCTGAAATTTGGAAATGTAGCTAAATATGAGTGTGTGTGTGTATGTATGTGTACTCTTGGATATACAACTCTCTTAGTTTTGATGTTTTTATTAATAAACAGGAATAGTCACACATTAAGAGGAGAGGATAATTAACACATTGACTACTCCATGATTTTTGAGATTGAAAACCTAAGTCTCTGCACAGTAATAAATTTCTGTTTTAGGCATTTCTTGGTAGATAAATTTAACAAACTTAAAAATGCAAATTATCCAGAATATGTTTTGTCCTTCAATCAACAAATTGATGAAATTTCTTTAAAAACAATCATGCTATCCATTCTTTCTCCTTTCCCTCCTATCTCTCTCTCTGTGTGTGTGTGTGTGTGTGTGTGTGTGTGTGTGTGTGTGGTATGTGTCCTTTCCTTGAAACGATGCTTACATAACCCAAGCCTCTATGTGTCTATGTCCTGCCAAATTCTTTGAATCAATATGCCCTTTTCTGTGTGTACATGAAGTTATCTGTCTGTCTGACTGTTGTCTGTCTCTCAGCTGCGACCAAAATTGTGATAGAAATGGTTAGAGGAATATTTGGTTTATGTGTAAAAATTCCGACCCCACCCCAGAAACCAGAATTTGATAAATGGTTAGTTCTAAGAATATAAATTTTAAAAATATACAATATAAAAATATACAATATAAAAAATCTGGAACATCTTGTTAAAAGACAGCATAGAAGAATACTCCAAAAGTGATGGTTATGTTCTTGAAGAACATGTGAATTGTTGGAATGGAGTCAGTAAGATCAATTTGGGGACAATTTAAGCACTGAAATAATAGGAATAGTGTTTTGTATTGAGTGTGTTGTCTCAAAATTCATAGCTTTGCACCTGATCTCCAGCATGATGATTTAGAAGGCAATGAAGACCTTTAGGAGGATTACCTTTCTGGAAAGAACAGTACTAGAGAACTGGGGAAAATAGCATGCCACCCAATGTTGATAAAATGTAGGAGCATATCAAGATTACTTTCTGCTTTTCATGACTGAGTCACATTTATACAAAAGTCAATGTTTTATGGGAATTACAGTTGAAATATTTGCTACTAATGTGATATGATGATATTTCTTCATGGAATTTTTTAATGTCAAGCTTACATGTTTTCTGTAATTTTTATAGAATTTCCAAAGACAAGTTAGCATAAGTAAAATTGTGTGTTTGTGGCTGTGGAAAATCTACTGTGTATCTTGTGTATATACAGATTATGTGTGATATGTAAACATACACATACACATGCATGTGTCTATAATTATTATTGACCAGATATATCCCCAATACATATCTGTTTATTATAGGGAAACATTTATGAACGCACATAGATTAATTTCAAAAATAAAACAAATCGAGGTAAAAGGATAAAGTAGATAAATATAGTTAGCTTGCGATTTTAAGCATTATTCATTGAATTTTCCATCATGTCTCATAGAAAGAGCCTCTGATTCTAAGTCTTTGCACTGTAGTTAAATTAGGACTATGGGTCATGGCAACCAAGGTTTATTGCTCTTTCTCACCATTTGTTTATTGCACTTTCTCACCATTTGTTTATTGCACTTTCTCACCATTTGTTTATCAAAACCAAAACAAACTGCTTTTATTTGGGGAAGGAGCAGAAGAAACTCTTGATGTGCTGAGTCAAACTTATTGGTAGATAATTCTTCCTCCACCTCTGAAATGTGTTTTCTGAGTCTAAAGGTCTCTTGGAGGACAGCTTTCCTTTTTTGTGTGTGAGACATGTATATGTGAGCAGGAAAAAATTCAGGGATGAAAAAGACATGTTTAAGTTCATGTTTTTCTAAGACCATTATTGGATTTAGTGAATCCATGTTTAAGGAAAAAAAAAAAGTTATTCAAAACAGGAATAAGAAATCTATAGTCAAATTCTTCAGTTTTCTTAAGCCTTCCATTGTAAATATTCTGTTTCCTATTTATAATCTAAAATAAATTGTTTTCTCAGCTGCAACTCAACAAATGCCTGGTAGTTAAGTGAAAAACAAAAAAACAACAAAATAAAACCAATCCATAGGCATTTCTCAAGATCAATTGGCTCTCCTGTTGTTTTCACTCAAAAACTGCCTCTGATTAGCTATTTGTTGAGTGTGCTTCAGGAGCATAGTTTCTGTTTCTACCTCTTCATCACAATCTCAGGAAAATCATAGCATTTGCATGTTTAAGCTATAATCAACAAGAGTTGGCAGTATTTGGAACAATAAACAGCTCAGGACATGCAGTAAATGGTGAGGTTTTATTTTAAAAAACAGCACAGTAAGAACCATTTATTGCCAAGTTACCTAAGGTAGTCTTAATGACTGCTATGAAAATATTAGTAGCTAGTTTATAGTTGCCCAAACAGTATGTACATTCCAATTAGTCCTTTGTTAAAAGTTAATTTTAGGGATAGCACAGCTATTTAATCCTGTCCAGTTAAAAGGGCAGGGAACCAAACAGAACAGCAAGAACAAAAGTTCCTTATGTCAAACAGGTACAGAGGTTTCAAATTATTCTATTAATCATACAGAGTCATCTATCTTCAGGAAAAATGAACATGGTCACTTTTACCCAAAATCATAACCCTATCAAAAGATGATGTTAATTAGTAAAATTGATCATCATTTTCTACAAAAATGAAGCCAGAAATGGGAAGTTCCCAATTTCTCTTCCTACAACCCTGAAAACAACTGTCCTTTCACAGCAGAAATGACAAAACTTAAAACAAGACAGGAAATAGGTCAAGACACATTTGATGTGTGTCTTCGCAACCACCCCCAAATACAGCTCCATTGCTATACACAGTACCTCTGCAGTTGTTTGTAAGATTCCATTGTTCTTGTGTTGTAATTTGTTGTTCTGGTGACCATTTCCCCAAAGCCCTTATTCTTTGTTTGTTGCTATAGTTCTGAATGAATTGTTCTTTTGTGGGAATGCAGGATGTACTGATGGTGCTGAAGAGCATCACTGGACTCTATCTTCTGTCATTCACAGGTGTCAAAAGTAGCTGCTTCCTAATAGTGACAATATAGACCCTAAAAAATGTCTATAGAAGAGCCAAAGGAGATCAACTCCTTTAAATCAACTTCAAAATGTGTCATCTAGCACTCAGTTTAATTGGAGGTGAAACAAAACACATAGTTTTTGAAATTAAGGCCATCCCAGGAAATCCATGTTGTATGCTTCCCATAGCCAGAATCACTGTATCAGATAGCGTGTTACTCACTTAAAAACCCACTTACTGATTTCCATAGTTTACTCCAGGTCTATTGATTGGGTTTTCTAGTCTGGTGGGGAAATACATTCTCATTAATATCTAATGTGCTAATTTCCATGAGTCACAACATGTTCCAATTACAGATCCCAATATTTCAGGGCAGAAAGAAAAGCCCATTGTTTTAAATTGGGAATGCATACTTACAGGTGCTGTAAACCTAGGAGACTCAAGGATATTAAAGTCAGTGTTACAGTTCATCTGCAGTTCAGAAAGCCTCATATAAATTTGAAAGTGGGAAGGTGACTACTATTGCTAATGACATAGTTAGGGTGAATTTTCCTTAGTACCTGATGAAAAGCTTTCTTGTTGTTGTTCCTCACAATGAAAGTAATTTAGGCTAGCTGGGAAACTGAAAACCTTTTCTAACACTCTAAATCCTCATGTCAGAGTTTACCTGTGACTTTAACATACTTCATACTGTTGAAAGTAGCAATTTGGGCTGCCATTTCTCAGGGAGGAAAAAAAACACTTTAGGCAAAATTGACTCTTGTATGAGTCGAGAGCTGGACATACACTGGGATTTCTCAAAATCCAAACTCAACCATTCGTAACAGTCACTACGGGTTCTGTTTAAGGACAGAGATTTAACATGAACTGTCCTGACTGTGAGACACATTTTATATGTATGTTGCGTAAAGGCAGAAATGCCATTGTTGAAGATGTGCTGGCTCCAAATCATACAATAGTCTATCGGGTAGTTTCAGCCCTTGTTGAGTCCTCTCACATTCCAGAAGCATATCTTTCCCTGAGGGCAGCAAAGCATGTAGCCCACTGACCCAATTTTGACAGTCTCTGAGTCTCAGAACAGTATAAGCTTGCTTTGAGCATTGTATACTTGGTGTGGAGAAAGGTAGCTAGATATTGTTTATGTATACCAACATGTGTACTTTCTCACAGGACCCTTCAGCATTCCCCTACATAAAGTTGACATATGCTATTGTATACTATGCTAACTACTCATCTCCCAACACACACATGGACATGCACACACGTACATACATTTTAATTTATAAAAGGACAGCAATAAATTATAAAGGTATGCAATTATAGGAACATAAAAACATCACTATTAGCCTAAATGTTAATATAAATCTTCTTAAAAGTGCCCTTCATTTATAAATCTACTAATTTACTTTAAGTTGACCTTTTGGATCTTGAAAAGGGCATTGCGGTACTTTAGAATTTTTCTATGTTTTCATACAGAAAATTCAGAATTTACTCACTACCTTTACCATATAGATATAGAAAGGGTGGAAGAAAATGCCAGAAACTGATGGTGCTGTTTGAAACCTTAGCTGTAGCTGACCTTGAAATTAGATGAATCTATGAATTGTCCCTAAAAGAGAGAAATCAGATTATGTTGACAGCTATCACATTTTTGTTTTATATTAGCATATGTTAGATATACAAAGGCATTTCATTTTGATTTTCCATATACGCATACAGCATCTCCTGAGAAATTAAACTCATTTATCAGTCTTCTGCATCTACCTTTTTCCCCCTTAAAGAATTGTAAAAGGCTGCCTTTTTCTATTTGTGTGTGTGTGCGCGCGCGCACACACACACACACACACACACACACACACACATAGTTATTCACCTTTCTTCACTTCTCCATTTGCTTTCCTCTTGTTCACTACTCACTAGTGGACAAAAGAACCTGTTACACAATCCTGACTAAGTGCTTTAGTGAGATTAGTACACTGTATTCTCTCTTATTCAACAGCTGTAGAGAATTTTCTTATTCCATTTTCGTACAGAAACTTGTGTATTTCTTTTCTTGTATTTTATATTTTACTTATGCTTATTGTGTTCTTTACCTTTATTTATTTTTTAATATAAAAGTTACAGCTACATAGTTCAGGAAATGAGTATATTTCTTTTGGAACAATGTTAGCTCCTCCCTAATTTCTCCCAGGTTTTTCCCACCCAATCCCCATTCCCTCAAGTTATATAGTTCATTTCCAACATAGTATCACAACTGAATGAATTCACCCTTTATCCTGCCCCTTCCCCAAATCAGATAAACTTACATATCAGAGAAAGAGTACAGAAATGAAAAAGAAGTAACAATTGGTGCCCCACATCTTCTATATACATTTTTCTAATTTGGGAAGGGGAAGGGAAATAACAAAATGCTGAAATAAGGATACAGGCTGTCCCATTGTAACAATGAAATGTACAAGACACTATGTTGAAAACAAACTTTACAACTTCGGAGGGGTGGGGAGGAGGAGTTGGGGAGGTGGGGAGGGAAGGGATGGTTGGGGAAAAACAAAAAAGGGCATAACAATGCTCCAAAGGAAATATACTCATTACCTTACTCATGTAACTGTAACCCCTCTGTACAGTATCTTTACAATTACAAATATATATATATATATATATATATATACATGTGCTACAAGAGGTGTGTGTGTGTGTGTGTGTGTGTGAGTGTGTGTGTGTGTGTGTGTGTGTGTGTGTGTGTCTCAGTCCTGGGGCCTGAACTCTAGGCCTGGGCGCTGTCACTCAGCTCTTCAGCTTAATGCTAGTGCTCTACCACTTGAGTCACAGTGCCACTTCCTGCTTTTTCTGCTTATGTGCTGCTGAGGAATCAAACCCAGGGCCTCATGCATGCAAGACAAGCAAGCACTCTACCATTGAGCCAACTTCCCAGCTCTTATAAGAGGAGCTCCTCCCTCCCAACCAAAGTTGTAAAGTTCATTTTCAGCATAATATCTTGTATATCTCATCACAGTGGGTCATCCTGTAATCTTATTTCAGCATTTTGGGAAATAACATAATAGCACGTGTGTTTGGATGTTATTCACCTTTCATCATTTCTCTTATTTCCCTTTACCCTGACAAACAGTCTCACATAGTCTTACAGTTCCAATTATGTCACACATATGTTCGCTCTCTCTTTCTCTGACTAGATTGTGTATATGTGGCCTTTGTCCTTCCATACTTGGCTTACTCATTTAACATGATAATCTCAGACAATTCTAGATAGAAGTACATAACACCAATGCATTCACAAAAATATGTTTGATATCTTTTGTCTTAAAGGAAATACAAATTGAAAGAACACTGAGATTTCATCACTCTCTGGGGTCAGAATGGTGATCATCAAGAAAATAAACAGTACATGATGGTGAGAGTATGGAAAATGAATCTATATATAAAGCCAGTATGGTAGTTACTGAAAAAAATAACAAACAGAATTGAAATTTTATTCACCAATACCAATTTGAGCATACATCTGATAAAAAAATATGCCACATTACAGTAAAGACTCTTGCATGCCAATGTTCACTGAAGTATTATATATAATAGCTAAGCTAGGGAAGTATCCTAGCTTCCCTAGAGTTAATGAAAGCATAAAGCAAATGTCATTTATGTAGGTAATATGTCATCGTTTAGTCATAAAGAACAGAATCTGTCTTTTGCAGGAAAACATATCTGTACTTACAACACAGCATTCTGTCTGGCACTGGTCTAGTTGCCAAAGACTGGGGGGGAGGGGTGAAGATGGGAAGGGGTGGGAAGGGGTAACAGAGGAGGAGGCAACAATTCTTGATAAGAAATGTACTCATTACCTTGCCCATGTAATTGTAACCCCTCTGTATGGTATTTTCACAATAAAAAAGAAAAAGAAAAAAGAAAAAAAGGCAAATCAAAAAAAAGTGAATAAAATAATGCCTTTGGTTTTTCTAGACAGCAAACAGGAAAAAGTGTGTAAGGAAAGTATAGTGTTTCTACATGTTATGAATGTTTTTTTAATTGTGAACATACTGTACAGAAGGGTTATAATTACATAGGCAAGATAATGAGTATATTTCTTATCAAGCATTGTTATGAACATTTATGTAGAAGAAAATTTCCAACTATAAACCTGTAAGCAAGACAAAAGCAAATCATGTGAATGCTTGGAAAAGGAACATTTTAAGCCATGGGAATTGGAAACGAAAGGCCCTCAGTCAGGCATCTCTCAAAATATCAAGTTACCAATGTACCTGTAATACCAATTTCATCGTTCCATTTTCATATATGTCCTTATTTATCTCAATTTGTGCTCTCTTATTTTCCCTCATCTTCCACTTACGCTCCACCCCGAACAGAACCTTTTTACTTTCCTAAGAATCATTTCTTATTCTGTGCGTACTAATTTTACCAAGGGGTTTCATCATGGCATTTCCAATAAGTACCTCATACTATAGTTAAAACAATCCATTCTGTTGCTTTCCCTTTCCTCATTTCCCAAAAGAGTTGGAAAAAATTTTGGATACATCAATATATTTACTTTAAATAAGAAAAGTGTTCACCATTAATCTAGGCCGATTTGTGCAAAAATTGGATAATTGAAATGAAGAGATACCCTCTCTGTCTTTTTCCTTCTCTCTCTTTTCCTCTCCCATCTTCTATATATCCATATATACCTATCCATACTTCATACAAAATGTAGACTTATGCTGTAGAATTAGATGAACAATGTCAATGTTCACTTATTTATGCCCTGTGTCTCATTGGAAAGATATACAAAGAAATGTCCTACTAAATAAACAGAAAACAAAGAGGAAAATCAATGAGATTTTTATTCCTGATACTTATCAATGGCAAGGTCACATATAAAGTTGGATAAATCCTATAATAAGTAATTAAAGGGGGATTGACTTTCCCATAGTACAATCTTCAGTGTTCATCTATATGGTAAGACTTTAGCTTAGAGAAAAGCTTCTTAGAAGATAGAAGATTAAATCTCCAAATAATGTATTCAAAGTAATCACTATAATATAAATGACAGTGTAAATTCTGAAGTATGAAACCTGTTGACACTGTACCTACAGCAGGTGTTCAGCATTCATGAATCATAAACTCCTGTATCATCTTCAGGACGAACATATGTCCTTTTTTTCAAATGAAATGTTAGTGAAAAAAGTAAGAAAAATAAACAGGAAGGTTCCCTTCTGTCGACATTCCCTCCAGCATCTGTTGTTGTTAGAGTTCTTGATTATAGCCATTCTAACTGGGGTGAGGTGGTATCTCAATGTTGTTTTGATTTGCATTTCTTTTATGGCTAAGGAAGTTGAGCACTTCTGCATGTGTGTATTGGCCATCCTTCTTTCCTCTTCAGAGAAGTTTCTCTGTAAGTCTTTAACCCACTTATTTATTGGGCAGTTGTTTCTTTGAGGATTTGTTGTTGGGGGATTTAATTTTATAAGTTCCAGGTATATTTTAGATTTGAGACCCTTGTCCATTGTATGACTAGTGAAGATCTTCTTCCAATCTGTGGCCTTTCTATTGATCTTGCTAGTTATGTCCTTTGCCATGCAGAAGTTCTGCAATTTCATGCAATCCCATTTGTCAACCTTTTTTTTTTTATTTGTTGTGTTTCTGAGTCTCTTTTAAGAAAATTTCAGCCTGTGCCAAGGA
>NW_012267250.1:5006222-5023326 GCF_000151885.1 Dipodomys ordii
TGTTCCTCCCCCATGGTATAAACCTTGTTTTCACTGTATTTGATGTTGGTATAATTTGTGGAAGGGAAGGGAAAAAGCAAATTGTTTAAATAGGGATACAGGTGGACCCATTGCACCAATGAGATGCACAAGATGTTATGTCGAAAATGAACTTTACAACTTTGGCACAAGAGGGGTAGGATTGGAGGGGAAGGGATAGGAAGGGAAAACAAAGGAGGAGGTAACAATGCTTGATAAGAAATGTACTCATTACCTTGCCTATGTAATTGTAACCCCTCTGTACAGTATTTTCACAATTAAAAAAAGAATAAAAAATTTAAAAATTTAAAAAAGAAAAAAAAGTGGAACAAAAAACTCAGGATATTAGATGTTAATATACAATTAGCACCTCCAAAAAAGAGCTGAGAATGTAGAGTAGCCTGTTATAAGTTAGCTTGCCTTTAATTAAAACCGTTCTGGCGAAGAATTGATTCTGTAGGGAGATCAAGGCAGCAGGAAGTTTTCTTCAGGACTATGAATAGTAATTCCCTGAGGAGCATAGGTTAAATTCTAAGGATTTGAAATTATTATTTAGAAAACAAGAAAAATACATAAAGATAAAAGAAAACATAGAGAAGCAGATGAAATATTTTCTACCCTTATATTCAAGTAATTAATGGTTTGTTTATTTTTGTATCCAGTTACCAGAGATGCTAACATTAACACTTTGGTCTGACTTGCTATTTTCTACATTCTCCTGTTTTTTGTCTTTGAACTACTTTTCCTGAGATTGCAGTTTCTAGCAGAAAGAAGCCAGGAAAACTAGCAAAGTCACTCAATTCACTGTACGATGTAACCAGAATTCCAAAATAGTGGCTAAATTAAATCTTCCCAGAATCAATGGACTTAGTAAAATATTTATTGACAGCTGCTGTAACATTTTCCTTCTGTCTTAAAAGCAATGGTAAACCATAACCAAAATAATAAAATTAAGTTTAGAAAGAAAGAGAATATCTAGCTAGCTTCAGCTATTAAAAGTATTGCTGGAAATTCCAAGGCAAGCTGAAGATATTTAACAAACATCAGTGGTTCAGAAAGGCAGTGCTGGACAAGGGCAAGCTCATAGACTCTAGGATTAGATGTATGAAGAGAGTACCTGGAATTTGACCTCTGCAAAAGTTTTCTGCCTGACACTGAAAAGTTGTTTCCCTCCTTTTATGGGGTCATTGAAGTTAGGGAAACTTCAAGGCTCTCTGTAATTACTGAAGTCCTATTAAAATTTTAGGTTGATAATTTCGTTAAAATAATGATTTCCTTGACATCTATATCTTGGTTTCTAGAATGTGATATCATTTACTAAATCATAAGTGGTCATTTTTCTTCAGTGGAACCAGTAAAGGTAATGAAGGATCATCTATGGAATATACCTATTGTCATGTATACTCTGACATTTTATTTACCTATGTGGTATTCCAAGTTTCCAGAGTGTCTTCCTCAACTTTAGTCACACATCTCTTATGTGTTAACTCACATAAGAAAAATGTTATTTTTCTCTTGTAGGATAATTAAAATAACTAACGTGAACTAATTCTTTTCTTTATCAGCACTATGTCCTTTACATGTTATCTCAATTGACTTTTTCCAAGAGCAGAGTCTCCTGGGGCTTATGCCTGTATTTCCAGCTGAGGAAGCTGAGACCTGGAGGATCATAGTTTGAAGCCAGCCTCATCAATAAAATCTGGGAGATGGTGACCTCAATTACTCAGCTGAAAACCAGGCTGCATGTGTGGTTCCAGGGGTAGAGCCAAACCTATGAGTAAGAAACCTAAGCAAGAACTTGCACACTGAATTAAATCCCAGCACATGGAAAAGACAAAGAACAAAGACATGAAAAGAGAGATAGCAATGCTATTGGCTTTGAGATCTACATATAGATTCTACATATTATTGTTTATGCTGATTTTTTCACAAATTACTTAAGTAAACCTATAAAACAACAAAAACAGTTGTTTAATCCCTTTGTCATTTAGTACTACAGTTATTTTTATTTCCTTTATAAATCAACAATGACATACATAAAGTATAATGGCTTTCACTGCCACTCAGTTTCACAAATAAGTACATGTCAATAAAAATAACAAAAGTCTAGTAAAATGTGAGAGACAAGAGCAGTATATATATAATGGGTATATAATGGGCTAAAACTATTTTTAAGCATGTTAACCTATTACAATTGGTAAGTGAAAACTTGATAACAAAATCATAAAAATAATCAAGATATAATATAGTAAAGACAAAAAATCTACAATTAAGAAAAACGTGTTCAAAATTCTGATTCATCAAACTCTGCCTAATCAACTGATTTTGAATGTATGCTATTATTTATTGTTAGAAAATTTTCCTTGATAAAAGTTTCATCATTTTGAAAGAAAATGGAAATCATTAAACAACAACAACAAAACAGAAGGGGGGATATAACTTATGGGTGTGCAGCTTAAAAGTGATCTCTCAAGCTCTTCTTATTGAAATAGTAAATTTTAAAGTAAGACTTTAAATAGTAGTCAATTATTAAGTACCTATTAAATATTAGCCATTTTTATTTTATGGGAATGATAAGGGTGATGATGATGATTAAGGGTAATTTTATCTCTAAAAAAGATGACAACGCTAGTAGCTTTGATGAAGACAATGATACACATATACAGACAATCTGAAAAGAAATAATTTTCTTACAAGTTCAAAAAGGGTAACATGTATTTGACTATAGCATATGATCTTATTTGATAGCCTTGCTTTAACTTTAGTATGTGTACATTTGTATGTCTGTGTGTTTAGCTAAAAATGCAAAGACACAAAGAAAGAAGAGCCTGTTATAGAGTTCCCATACTTGATTGATTTCATAATGGAAAAAAATTAGTTCAATGTCTAAAATGTGTTGACAAATGCTAAGCAACCATATCAGAAGTGGAAGACAGTAATTTTTGTTGTTGTTGCTGGGGTTTTTTGGGGGGGGCAGTTACTAATGTCTGTGGAATACCTATGCACACTTTGAACAAAGTCAAGCAGAGACTTAGAAGGCATTGATAGCTAGCTCTCTGGTGCTATTTGACAACATTGTACAACATTCTTACAGGCTTTACTGCTAAGTCAAGAATAAATACAGTCAAAATTTTAAGTAAGATCTGACCAATCCTGGATGAAAGCAATTAAAACAATCAAAACTAGTTCTCATCAAAAGAAGAGGCCCAAGAAAGCAGAGGTAGGGTACCCTTTTTTTCCTATGGAATGCCATCACTTCAGAGCCTACAAGGTTGTATTAATAGAGAGGGAAAAAAATCACAGACCCTCAAGTAACTTGCGGATCAAATAAATGGAACATACATAAGGAACAAAACAAAAATTGTTGTCTGAAAAGAACCATGTCAATCAAAGCAGATAATTTTGAAGGCAGCTTCTTCTCTTCTATGTATTTCTGGGTCACTCGAAAGCAAGTACTGCCTTGGCTGTAGGTAATACCACTGGAGAGGGGCCTCTGGGCAACCAGCGTGTCTCTCATGTGTTCTCTGACTACAAAAAGTCTTTGGAAGGTAATTTGATGGAAGCTTTTCAAATTTTAGGTCACTAGTTTAAATTCTTTCTAAGTTGTTCATGAACAAAAGTGGGTGGTTGCAGGCTTTGAAAAACATTGTTCAGGTGTCATTCTAATTCTTCTAATAGAGATTGGCACTGCAATTGATGCCCTTTCTTTCACTCCTGCCAGCACCACAAAGGGTGAATAGAAATGCCATTCCAAGTGGAGTGTTGGTTCTTTTTTTTCTTCAACTTTTGTACACAAGAAATGTGAGACAAGAAAAGGCCAATGCCTCTTCATCTTTAGAGCAGAGGTAGCTCTCCAATAATAAGGCTACTAAATCTTTCTGAGATTTATTGAAACAAAATCTAGGGTACCTTATAAGTAATATGTCTTACCTCATAGAAAATTAAATTGCATAAGAAAACATAGTTAAGGAAATTTTACTTATAACCCATGTATAATTTTGTTGACCTGGACCTTAGAAATGAAAGGTTTATTTTGTTTTAATTTCTTTCTGTTTTCTGTTTCATCAGATGAATCAACCTATTTTCTCCCTTCTGAAGAAACAGTATCATTTCTGACATTTAATCTGGTCATTGACATCTGTCAATCCTCTGTGTGTGCAAGCGCCCCCCCCCCCCACACGCATGAACACAAGTACCTGTGCTGATCCTGGAGCTTGAATTCAGGGCCTGGGCACTGTACTGACATGTTTTTTTTTTTTAATTTTGTTTTATTTTGTTTCGTTCAAGGCTAGAGCTCTATCACTTGAGCCACAGCTCTACTTCCAGCTCCTTTAATAGTTAATTGGAGATCAGATTCCTACAAGTTTTCTTGTCCCAGCTGGCTTCAAACTCTTGATCTTCAAAATTCAGCTTCTTGAGTAGCTAGGCTCACAGGCATGATCCACTGGCACAAGGCTGGGTTCTTTCAAACTCTTTGAGTTGTATGTGTATGTGTGTGTGTGTGTGTGTGTGTGTGTGTGTGCATGCATGCAGAAATGCACACTAGTATTGGAATTTGAACTTGGGGATCTTTCACTTTTGAATACACATCAGTTATGGCTGGTGCTCTATACCCTGAGCCACACTTCCACTGTCTCCTTTTTGTTGGTTAATTGGAGGTAACAGTGGCAATGGTATTTTCTTCCTAGGCATATTTTGAACACTAGTCCTCAGATCTCAACCTCCTGAGTAGCTAGGATTACAAGTATAAGTCACTATCACCACAAATTTCAGTTTTTTTATTGTTAGTAATATTTTTGAAAAAATGTTGTTCCCATGTGTTCTAAGAGCAAATAATCAACAAGAGCAAACTCGAGTAAATTAGGGGGAAGCAACAAATTACCAGAGGAAAGTCATTCCAAGCCTCTTCCTGAGGAGGCTGAGGAACAACATTATAAAACTTCCCCATAGTTATAGAATTAAAGTAATATCTACCTATGAATCTGAATGCCTAACATCAGAGTTGGAGTGGAAGGTTTCTTTCTTTCTTTCTATCCAAAACTCTAATAAAAATAAATCCAGCTGTGTACAGACATCCAAGTCAGAAAATTATAGTCAGCTCTTGACTGTTCATTTGCAAAGCAAAAACATATTCCACTGCATGTTTCCAATCCCTTCATTCTCTCCTGTAATGATTGCAGCTAATCCCTGACAGCAAAACATGAATTCTTCAATTGTGGAAATCAATAGAATAAATGAATGGTAGGAACCCTCCATCCCTCTCATTTTGCTTTTCTTTCCAGTTGGAATTTTTATTCAATAGAATATAAGAAAGCACAGATGTCCCCGCCTTATATCCCCTTCACACTCATGAACATCCCAGGGAGCTTACCTGTAGATTTAACAAAACAGCACCAATCCTCATGGCTTCACTAACTTCAAGGCTGTACATCAGCTGTGGGAAGCGGGGAGGACTTTGATTATTTGGAGGAAGTACTTCAATGTACACTGTGCAGATGGAGTGCCTGCAGAGAATGAGAAGAGAACACAATATCAAAAGGCTGTATCACACTTAAAGTTTGAATGCATCCTTCATTCATTTCTTGGGTTAGTAGGCTAAAGCATTCGCCAATTTTATAGGAAACAGTAAAAACCTGCAAGGATAAAACATAAAAAATTACCATCACCAAAATAAAATGCTTATGAAATTAGTCTAGTAAAAGGGAATAAAAAACCCTACTGCATCTATTTTTCCTACTTAAATTAATCATAAAATTGTAAAGGATGACTATATAAAGAGCTCACAAATTATCTGGACTTGATTTTTGACTTTATTTTTAATACTTGTTATGATTTTTTAAAGTAAAAATATGTTCTGTAACCATTGGTAATGGGAACAGTGTTTCAGTCTCTCTTCTCAGGAAATCAACAGAGAGAGCAAGGATTAAAACAGCACAAATTAATATATTATGGATTCTCTTTCATTAATTCAATTGCTGACATTAATAGCTTTATGTGCATGTATGTCAAGATTCAAGATCATGAGATAATACTCAGAAAATACAGACAAAATAAAATTGTTTCCATCTCTTTTAAAGATTTAAACATGACAATAAAAATTTAGATTTAGTTACACCTTCTATGATGGGAAATCTTTCCTTGTAGAATATGAAGCAACTCTATTATAATAAGAAAAAAAATATCATTGGGAATAATGAATCAGCTGATATTGTTGAGCAGGGAAATTGTCTTAACAAAATGAAAGCTCAAGATCTAAGATGCCAGAGGTTTACAGAGAAGAGACACTAACTCAAATCTATGAACAAGACTTGCTATTTTACAGGCTATCCTCTATACTGAGATTAATATATATATATATATATATATATATATACATGCATATATATATTTTACACAAATACAGCACCATTTCCTCTCAACATCATTTTCACAAAATTGTATGTGTATGTTTCTGTTTAAAATCATGTGTTATCATTTCTATCTTGGGATTAGACTTTTCTTCAAGTAGAATAAAACTCTTGTCATTAAATGCTTGAAATAAAAGCCATGGTCTGCCCAGGTACCAGTGGCTTCCTTGTTTGGTTCTACTTACATCAGAGACTGAGATTGGGAAGATAATGACTCAGAAAAAATGATTCTTTTCAGGCCTTGGTAGAAGAGTTCTAGAGACCACTTCTCATCAAAAAGATGGATGCAATGGCCCATACCTTTAATCTTAGCTACACAGGAGGCCTAATATTGGTGGATCTGGCCCAGGGACATGGTTTAGCAAGGAGCTACAACCTGTCTCCAAAGTAGCCAGTGGCAATATGGTCTAGAGGTATACATAGATCTATGGTAAGAGCACTCACCTATCAAGTACAAAAAACTCACATCAAGATTTAGTATTTTGGTCACATGAATTTTTTCCTAGAATTAATTAAAGTTAATAAATCATTCATATTCTTAAAAGCACTTAAACGAGACATAGATTATGAACACTGAAATTTGGTTTACAGCTTTTTTTACTTTTTTTTTCCCTCTGCTTCTTTTCAAATAAGTCAAGGTTGCGATTGGTAATTACACGCTTTTTACCTCTTGCACTCAAATGTTAGCATTACTTGGGAAAGAGGGGATTTCAAGGTCTTGCCTGTTCTTCAACACTTTCAGCTCTCTAAAATGTATTTAAATACAAATTATTATTCTTGAGTGATGCTGATTTTGAACAACATATTTTTTCTGTTCCCCCTATCTGAGTAATGTCAGAAATGACATTCCTAAAACTGAATATCAATAGTATTAACAATAAAATGATAAAGCTATTATAAATAGTAGTAATTCAACAGCATTATTTAAGCACATAATAAAACAGGGCACTGACTAGGTACATAAAAATACTTTATGTGAGCATTTCATATTTAAATTTTATAGAGTCTTAAATGCATAAAACCGAGCATCTATCTAACCAAATTTTATTTGTGTAATATCATCAGTATGATGTAGATAAATCTTCATTTCTATCAGTGAGAATCCTAAAGTATTCACTTTTTCTCATTGTATAATAAATATTAATGTGGAACAAAAGACATTGCATATATAACAGAAAATATTATAATTTTAAAGACACTTGAAAATTTCTAACCGGACTGACTAGTTTTACAAACAGTAAATTAAAACATTTTAAATATTAAGTGACTGTATTAAAGTTATAAAATTAATCAACAACAGAAGATAAGGTAAACAGCAAGGTGGCTGAATTCAGAATCCACCTGTTCTATCTGCTTCATCTGTAAGAACAAATAGAAAATTTTAACTTACCCAGTTGGTTTAAATATAGAAATATCTCAGGTTGTAACAAAGGATGTTACCTTATTGAATCTATAAATTATTTGAAATATTGGATTCAGAATATGAAATAAAAATTTTCAATAATTTATATCATGAATGAAAGGTTGAAACAATGATTATAAGAATAAAAAGATGGATAAAGCAGAGTTGGAAAGGCACATTTTGTCTAATTTGAATTTAAAAATGATGTAATTTCTCCAGTATAATAATCAATAATAATAATATTGTAATAGTGATATGTAATAATAATTGAGAGGGTGTTGATGGCTTTGAGAGGCCTGTAAACTCTGCCTTGCAGTTTGCTATTAAATATGTCAATATGTGCTACAATATATCTGCTTCATTTCTGCATTTCTACTTTGTTTGAATGGCAGAGGTTATAGGCATTTCTATGGTTTTTCCTTGTAGGCTTAAAATACTACAGGTACTGTGATTTTATTTCCCTTTGTCTCTTAAAAATAGCATGCTATATAAGCTGTATTTAGAGTTTGTGCTCACAAGTTCTATTCTATATTTTAGAAACACAACAACACAACAATCTATAGGAGCAGAGACTACAAACCATCATAAGAGGCCAAGAAAAACAACAGATAAACCAGCAAACAAATGAGCAATAACAACAAAAATCTTTCAAGGGTTATTACAGGGAAGAGGGAAGTGTATGCCAGATGCATTTACATTCAAAACAGGCCCAGAACACCCGTGTATTCACAGTAATAAACCCTAAACTATAAGTTCTATACAATTAAAGAGGAAGGAATTAATAAAAGAAGAATCAATACTGGAGAAGGAAATACATGAAAAATAAGTGTTAGTTTTAGAGCTGCTCATTGATATGATCAAATGCCTCATTCCTTTCAAACTTCCACAATGATTTGGTTTCTCATGTCTCCTAAGCTTGGCTCTTGTTTCCTCACTTGGATTTCTGATTACAGTGTTGGCTCAAATCTTCCTGCACTGTATTATCTCTGATCACAAGCCTGGATTCCACTGTGGTGCCAGCTGATGACAGGAATGTGGAGATACCATCCCACTAATCTTATATACCCACTGCCTCCCCAGCAAAAGAAGATTTGTAGAAGCACAGTACTTTTGTTGTGGTGGTTGTTGTGTTTTAAATTATTCTTAAGTACTTGTATATAGGGATTTTAATTGAACAAATCAGCTTGTAAGTATGATGCATCCTGGTCAATGTTACCACTTCAATTATTCTTCAGCATATTTTAGGGCTTTTTTTAATTCATGACGATTCATTTGTTTATTATCTATTTGTTCATTTATTGAGTCATTTAATGTTAAGTGTAGGATGCAATGTTATGTATGATAACATTTATATATTCACAGGCAAAACAATTACTTAACTGGAGAGAGAACTATTTAATCATGTGTTAATTAAAAGCTGCCTTAGATTCTGTGAGAAAAAAATAGGAATACTAAAATGATACTATATCATGTATCAATCTTTTTGTCAGAACTTTATTAGAACCAAGGTAAATTTTCTAAGCAATCATGAATACCTAAGTATTCATAACAGAATTAAATAAGTATATGCTCAATTTAACTGAATTAAGTTAAATGATTTACATGTACCATTAATTCAAATAATATCCTAATATATGTTAGAACATATTTTAATTTTGCACTTTTTGTCTCTCCTTTATAAACAAACCACACTATTGTGGCTATAAAATACTCCTAATCTCACTGACTCATTATTTTATATCACCTTTCTCCCTTCCTTCCTTCCTCCCTTCCTTCCTTCCTCCCTCCCTTCCTTCCTTCCTTCCTTCCTTCCTTCCTTCCTTCCTTCCTTTCTTTTTCTCTTTTTTTCTTTCCTTCCTTCTTTCTTTGTTGTGGGGATTGAACTCTGGACCTGGGCACTATCCCTCAGCTCTTCAGCTCAAGGCTAGAACTCTACCAGTTGAACCACAGTCTTCTGGTTTTCTGGTGGTTAATTGGAGATAACAGTCTCATGGACTTTCCTGTCCAGGCTGGCTTTGATCCTCAGATCTCAGCCTCCTGAGTAGCTAGTATTACAGGCCTGAGCCACCATTGCCAGGCTTGCGTTTATTTTGAAAGTCATTCTTATTGAAGTTTGTAAACACAAGTTGTCAACCCACAAAGAAATATGGAAAATTTTCTACATTATGAAAGTTGTTACCATTGCTTTTGATGGCTACTAGCCAATTTTATCAAATTTCAACATTTATGACTTATCTCTTATTTATTGATAATTACATCTCCCCACTATTGACAATAACTTGCTTGATAAAAGACATTTCTGTCAACCTGTTCCAATAGTGGTATTGCACACAATTGTCATTTCCATTGCTTTGCCTTTCCCATGTTATTTGGTACAAGGGCACTAGAGTCATTTTGCAGAGAGAAAAATATATCTCACCTGACTATGTCTCATAATGATAAATGACCAGAAATGAATCTAAATACATAGGCAATATTTGATACAATAAATATAACTGTGAATTAAGAGAGGAACCGTTTCATATTTTGTATTGAGATAAGCAGATAGCAGATGGAGAAAATGAATCAGTATCAATATCTTGCAGTACAAACTAGGATGTTTTCCAATGGCAAAAAGGGTTTACATTTACTATGTGATAGAAAATGTAGAGTAATAGTGACCTAGAGTCACCATATCAGTAGAAGAATTACATAATTTGCAAACAGAGAATGCACAGAATGTAGTCAAAGTAATCTATACATGTGTGAAAATAGAACAAAGCCTGCTGAATTGTTTCATGAAACACGGGGAGTTGGAGGAGTATTGAATTAATTTATGAAAATATCACAATGAAACCTCTTTTACAACTATTATAAACTAATAAAAATAGAAAAAATAACAATGATGGCTTTTAAATAGAGAAAATATATTCACGTTTACTTACAATAACAAGGACAAAATAATAGGTATTCTTTACTTGTCAACTTGCCAAAAATCTAAATGTGTGATATTACAAAAAACTGGAGAGACTGTATAAAGTCTCCAAATATTGCAGTTGGAATTGTGAATTGTTACTTATAGAAAAGCAACTTGGCTGTTATATAAAAGTCTTATAATTACATAAAGTCTAAAAGTCTTATAATTATGTAAAGTCTTTTATGGGTCTGATGGGATTTTAATATAGTGATGTATTTGCACATGTTTAGAGTGATAATTAATATGTGTGTTTCTCCACTGTCACTAAAAGAAAGAGTATCACTTAATAAAACATTAAAAGAGGAGTTCTTAAACAGACTCACATGAAGAAATAGTAGATTACTCTGAACAAAGATTTGAGGTAATTATCCAATATTCATATAAACCCTTAGATGCATTGTGAAGGAAAAAATAATCTCACAAGTCTGACTAGTAGATATTCATTTATATTTTATTGGGTACTAAAGTCTGTCAAAACCCAATAAATTAATACATTTCAACTGGAGAATAGAAAATGTGCAGGATATATGTACTTTATATGCATGTATACATGGGTGGATATTACACATGTATTTTAACAATTCTTAGTAAACTGAGAGATGTCTCCAAAACCCTGAGATATGACATGCTGCTCACACCCCTGTGACTTCGTTTGAAGAAAATAGCCTTTGTCTCACTTTCTGGCCAATTGCCATTCAGTAATACATAGAAAACATGCCTCTAACATTACCCATTTCTTGCACCAGAACAGACCTGCCTCTGCTGTGAAATCAGAGTTAATTATTTTGTGGCTTAATCTTGACTTATTTTCCTATTCCCAAAATTTAACCAAATAACAATATCCAGTTCCTGAGAATTCACCCTCTGATTTTCGGATCTAATTTAGTTGTTTATAGGATAAAAGAATGCTGGCTGAGTTTCTTAAATTTAATTATGGGGTTAAACGGGAGCAATGAAAAGACAGTATTGGATCTAATATAAATTACCTTCTCTCTGCAGGAGGAGCATTATCCGCTGCTTGGACCGTCAGCGCGTAAGTACTCCCGACTATCAATTCCACCCCAGGAGCGATGCTGATAAGCCCTGTTGTTTTATTGATGATGAAGTCTCCCTTAGCCCCAGCCAGGATTTCATACGTGATCTCTCCATTTGACCCTTCATCTGCGTCGACTGCAGTGAGCTGGAATTGAAAATCGCAACATAAACATCCTCTTCGGATTCAACTTTGCACCACTTTGTCATTCTCCATTAAAAAAAAACCAGAAGCTTATGTTCAAAGACAAAGCATAAGCTAAGAGTTTTCGGCAGGTATGCCTTTGTCTTCCCTGAATTAAGAAATCACAGAATTGAGGTGTTGCCTTTTCTCATGAGACTCATAAGGAAAAACGTTGTTGGACCTTGAAGACTGTTTATATTTAATAATATAAAAGAGGAAACCGCTAACAATCTGATAGCCCTATAGGAAATGTAATATTGTCCTTGATACAAAAATACATAAAACCAAGGGGATAAATAAAATAGAAAAGGCTTATGTTTATTGCTCCTATCCATCTATTTGCCTTAAGGCCTTACATTTATAATGCTTTTCTGTATTATGTGGGGCAAATTGCCTTACAATGGACCGATAAGGCCTAGCACACTACAAATAAGTGCCTCTCTTATTAGAGAATATCATGGCAGGTGCAGCCCAAGAAAAAGTTTTGTGGAGAAAAGAATCTATTTCAAGCCTCTAAAATAATAAATGTGAATAGAGGTGGTAAACACATATTCAAAATCCTTTCCAAGCAATTGGTGTCTAATAGAAAATATTTGAATGATGGAGTGTGATAGGAGAGTAACTATTGTCAATTCCAGAAGTCACATTGAAGTGAAGCAAATTTGTTAAGCAAAATAAGACTCTTGGACTTCCTGACTCATATACATTCACTAATGTGCATTCTAATGTAATGAATGGTGTGCATTTTACATACATTCCCAGAATTTTCTGTTTTCACTACAGCATAATGATGAATGCAGAGGGAAAATGGCTTATTTCACACATGGTGAAAGTTTTCCTTTGAATAAAGAAAACATGTTTTGGGCATAAATTGACCTGTACAGTTATTTTCCAGTTTATAATTACATTTTCTTATGTATTTCAGCCCATTTTACATCTATTCAGTAGCATTTGTTTATCATGTACAGCTTCTTCCAAGAATCTGACAAATTCTTTGGTGCTTGCTATTCAATAAATCATGACTTTGCCTAGAAATTTCAGTTTAAATGCATAGTAATTAATAGCCCTATAAAAGTTTATGCTTAATGGCCCTAATAAGTGCAAATAAAGTTTTCATACACACTAGCTTGCTTGCTAAAGGTGATGCATGGTGTGTATTCTCTTTCTGCCTTTTTATTATATTTTGCATTTAGAATCTAATGCATGTAGGAATATCAGTAATAGAAATAATTGAGAAGACAAAGGAAATTTGTCAGCCAATAATGAAGCTAAATAATTTGCTTGGATATTTTTAGGTGGACAGATGTGGCTTCCAGAAAGGAAGACATTTCATAACACAAGTCTGGGATTTATATGTAGATGACAGACATAGGACCTAAAAGCAAAAGAAAAGAGAACTATTTATGGAAAGAGTTGAAATGATGTACACTTATCAAGAATTATTCATGTCAGAAAAATTCTTCATCTTTTTGTTTGTGGATCACACTGGAGGGTTGATGTCATAGGAAATATCAATTTGATTAGAGTAAATCATTTAAAATGTCTCAGGAAATCTTAATTAAAATTTAGCTCAAACTGGATTCAATATGAACATACTTCCTGGGACTTAAATTGGCTAAAGGGATTTAGTGATAAATGACAAGGCATCAAGCAAAAATAGGGAGTGAAGAGAGTGCTTCAGGAACATAGGTATTATGGCTGGTCTTATTTAACATTTTCATAAATGAGGTTGGAAGGGAGGATAAGCTGGATGATAATTAAATTGAGGTAGACACCCATCTGGGAGGCACTGTGAATACCAAATCCAGCTGCAAAACACAGGCAATATAAACACCCCTAAAATTATATAGTCAACCAACCACATATCAGAGCACTTATTCAGCGAACACAGGAAGCCATAAACAGGAGGAATGCGTAGGAGATGAACCACAAATGAATTACATGTGTTAGTTATTTAATTAACTTTTTACTATTCTTTTAAGTTGTACTAAAGAATAACAATGGGGCTGGGGGCCGGTGGCTCACACCTATAATCTACAGCTTACGAAGCTGAGATCTGAGGATCATGGTTTTAAGCCAGCCTAGACAGGAAAGACCATGAGACTCTCATCTCCAATTAACCATGAGAAAACCAGAAGTGGCACTGTGGTGTAAAGTGCTGGAGCGCTAGCCTTGAGCAATAAAGCTCCGGGACAGCAAACAGAACATGAGTTCAAGCCCTAAAACTGACTAATAATAATAACAATAATAGTAATGGTAATAAAAAATAAAAGAATAACATAATGAGCTAAGTATTAACAATTTTATTTGCCCATATGCAAACAAAAGTATCATATATGCAAAGCAAAAATATCTCAAGTAAATTATCTATACTGCAGATCTAGAAAGTAGAGAACAGAAAATAACTCTTGAATTCCAACCATTAATAATGTGTTCATCCAAGTACCTAAAGATGGGTGTTGATGGCTTATTGCTATAATCCTAGCTACTCAGGAACCTGAGATCTGAGGATCATGATTTGAGGGCAGCCAGGGCAGAAAAACTCCATGAAATCTTCTCTCCAATAAATTACTCAAAAAAAGCCAAGAGTGGTGCTGTGGCTCAAGTGGTAGAGTGCCAGCTTAACCCAGGACTGAAGCACACATGCATATGTGTGAGCACAACCCCCCCCACATGCACACAAAGAAAAAAAAGAACCTAAAATCAAGAAAACTTTAAAGTAACATTCAATGATGCAATGCAGAAAAATGCTTAGTTCATGTTACCTTTTTATCAGACTGTAGGGTAGATATGAATATCAGGCACAAACTTGTGTTGAAGATAGGATCTTAAAGATGAGAATATGCCAGGGAAAAGGGACTGAGAATGACTCACAGAAAAGGGAAATACGCAAGTAAAGATAGCTATGTGCTGCCTAATGACATCATAGTCAGCAGTTTATTGCACTGAGCATGGTGGATTCTTGTGTTTATAATGGAGCTGGAACATTCCCGTTACCTGGTGATGTAGCTGTTGTAGCATCGCAAAGCAATCCATTGCTTACATATTAGTGGTCACACTGGGATAAGCAAACTTTGCCCTGCATGTCACGGTATACACAAATCTGTCAGTACCTAATGCTTGATAATGGTAGCAAATGATTATATTAATGTTGCATGAATTATTATAGTAGTTTATGCATACTTCCCAAAATATACTTCCTTTCAATATTATAGAGCTATGTCTATGCAGTAAATATAAAATTTACTGTAAAAGAGTATGCCATGTTATTACAGAAGTTAACTTCATATATTTTGGTTGCAATATCCCTCAATGCTGTTTCAAGTAATGGGTCCTTATCTTTCATTTTTGCATGTATGAACTCTATGAGAAAATTATTTATTTCTCATATCTCTGTGGTTAAGCAACACATGACTGGTCTATAAAAATGTGGGTAATGCTGGGCACGAGTGGCTCACACCTGTAATCCTAAGTAATCAGGAGGCTGAGATCTGAGGATCGTGATTCAAAGCCCAGGCAGGAAAACTCTGTGAGACTTTTATCTCAATAAACCACTAGAAAACCAGAAGTGGTGCTGTGGCTCAATTGGTAGAGTGCTCACCTTGAGCTGAAGAGCTGAGGGACAGAGCCCAGGCCTAGAGTTTAAGCCTCGTGACCAAACCAAAGGAAAAAATAATGTGTGCAAAAATAAGCTAGCATACATTGAATCTGAAAAGAAAAGTGGAAGCAAGTTGATTAGGGATTGATTCACTTGTGATGAAAGTTTGAAAACCATTGCATCAGCATAAATTGATGAATAGATTAAACTTATTGATTATATATATGTACTGAACATTTTTTCTCTTTTGTTTGTTTTGTTTCAATATTTCAATGTTTCTGTAAGGTAGAAAGGAAAAACTGGGCAAGGAAGGGAGTAATATTGTCTTTTGATGAAGATGTTGCAAGAGAAAATAAGTGACATTGTTTCATACTATTGGTTCTTATGTATGAAGAAAATTATGACTGAATTCTCTTGGTCTCCAAAATGTGAATCAAAATATTTCCTATTAGATTTGAATGATAAAAAGAGATATAGTAATATAAAATGTTTGGAGGAAAAATAAAAAATAACCCAATCTCTCTTATTCTTGATTCATGTTATGGGCATGCTATGTTTATACCATAGTATTCTGATATAATGGAAGCATATTTTCTGATTTATGTAGACACAATTTTGGGTATGCTTAATGAAAACAGTTCTTTAGACACTTTACCATCTGAATTTTTCTTCACCAAGGAGGGCATTCAATGAGGAGGACAGAAGAATTAATAGTAGGATGGAAATAATCAAAGTGCATTGCATGCAAGTCTGAAACAACTACTCATCTATTCCACCGTGTACAATTAATATACATTACAAACCTCTGCCCCTTGCAGAACTTGAATCATTGTTTGGATTTTTATTTGGATTTTAGCCACAGTAAAAAGTAACCAATGTGTTTGCTTTCTGTTCCTAGATATTTATTTCTGTGTGTTCCTAAACATGTCATACTGATGACTCTCATTTTATTTGAATTTAATTGCTTAAATATAGCAGTTTTGCATATTTGTGAGAATAGAGAGAAATGATACATCATGATTTATGTAACAAGTTGTAAAATTGCTTTTATATTAAGGAATGTATGACATTCTAATTTTCTCTGCCAGTTGCTACTTTGATTATTTTAATTCAATAGAAGAAGAATTAGTACACCAGCATACTCTGGTCTTATAACTTTAATAGACATATACATTACTTCCTAATATAAAATTTACAGTCATAAAATGAACAGACTTGCCTAACAGTAATGTGAAAACATGGGAAATTCCTTTTATGAGGACAAACCAGACTCTAGAATACAGAATTGATGAATTAAGTTATTCATTTATATTTGCATATAAAGTAATAACATGTTCATATAATGGCATGTTTGCTTAATTTGGTTTATTATCTCCTTATATTTTATCAAAGGACTGATACTTTAAAAATTCTATTTCTGGGGCTGGGAAGGTGGCTCAGTGGTAGAGCGCTTGCCTTGCATGCCTGAGGCCCTGGGTTCGATTCCTCAGTACCACATAAGCAAAAA
>NW_012267250.1:5023376-5038219 GCF_000151885.1 Dipodomys ordii
CAGTACCACATAAAACAAAAAGAAAAAAAAGCCAGAAGTGGGGCTATGGCTCAAGTGGTAGAGCGCTCGCCTTGAGCTGAAGAGCTGAGGGACAGCGCCCAGGCCCAGAGTTCAGGCCCCACAACCGGACCCCCCAAAAAAAATTCTATTTCTCTTATTTTACTATACAGCTAGTCCTTACACTAACCAACCCCTGACTTGAATTACCCTTAATATTAGCAAAGAGGAGCACACTGGAGGCAGAATTTTAGCAATGGTGAATTTACTCTATCAAACAATTATTTTTCAAAATAAATGTAGGAATCCCTGGTTTCACTTATGCTAAATAGAAGTAGAGTTGCTCTTGAAAAGCTAGACTGAAGATCAAAAGTAAGAACTAATACAAAAATAGAGACATCATGGGTTTGCTACTTAAAGAAGACAAATGAAAACTAGATACATAATAAAAGAAATACCCTTTGGGGTCTAAGTTCAAAATCTTGTGTTATCACGATGAATGTAAATATCATTATGGAAAGCATTTCTAACATTTGTTTAAATGATAAGGAAAGCTTTGCTCAGGATTATTAGGATAGGTGTTAAGTGTCAAGACAGACATGATAGGGAAGAGACATTAGGCTCAACTCCAAATAGAATTTAGACATCAGGGGATATTCACAGAGCACTGAGAGGGGTCTCACAAGATGGAGAACTACAAAATTATCCATCAAAGGTATGAAGGTTTTCTTTTCTTTCTTTTCCTTTCCTTTTCTTTTCTTTTCTCTTCTTTTTTTTTTAAGATAACTGAACAGATTTCGTGGTGATGACAGGCAAGAAAGGCCATCAAATATTTAAGGTGCTGTGTATGATCTACTTGATTGTGACTTTTAAAACTGTCCTAGATAGGTCAAAGATATATATCTCATTGGAAAAAGACTATCAGAAGACCTTACAATTTGATAAACAAAAGTGTCAATATCAAGATCCAAGAGTTCAACTATCTCAAAAAGTACAGACACAAAAATATCATAGTCAAGTTGATGAAAGAAAAAAATGGATATTGAAAGTAACACCAATTATGGCTGATTTTACAGACATATGATCTGTGATGTTCTTCTCAGATACATATCCTATTTTTCATTTCACATTTAGTCCAAATATCTATCCTAACAAATCCTTTCCTGTCTTGTCAAGTCAAAATTAATTGTTCTTTTACCCCGTTTCCAAAAATTTATAGAATCTGTAAATTCTTTTAATAATCTCTAACCATGAATGTTGAGCATAATGACTTGTGTAGTATAAGGACCCCCCTAAGTAGGGGATGAGTTAAATCTCCTCCGTTAATGAAACTTTAGCCAGTTCAGAAAGGGCTCATTCTAGGAAAGTGCTCTGTTTGACTTCAGAATTGCTTGTCATGAAGTGTAAGCATAACTCAAAATGACCTCTATTGTACAGCTTCAGTCAAACTGGCACCAAATGTTTCCCTGGTACCCTTGTCTTATGTACATTGGGGTCTAAGTTCAAAATCTGGAGTCATTGCAATATTCAATTTCAAAACAAACAGAGAAATGAATGTAAATATCGTTAAGGAAATCATTTCTGACATTTGTTTAAATGACAAGGAAATCTTCTCTCAGGATTATTAGGATAGGTGTCAAGTGTCAAGATACCATAGATCATAGATACCATTTTGACATCATATTACTAAAGAAAACTTGAACCCTTGATATTCTGAAGGGTCCTTGGAGTCAAGGAAGGGGAGGTATAGAAGGAACAAAGCCATGGCTTTAAATGGAAGTTGCACATCCTAGTTCTCAATAAGTCATTTAGCTATAAATGTTTTCTCCCAATAAGAAACCTATTTTGTTTTATTTCTTTGCTTTTATATGATGATTTACCACTTCTTGCCACATACCAGGAATAACAATAGATGTGTTGATTAAAAACGCTTAATTTCTTGGCCTTTAAATAACTTTTAAAATTTGTATGCATATTGATAAAACAACCATCTATCATGATAATCTGCATAAATCATGAAAGTACATTAAAATATGTTTAAATGAAACATGAGATCAGTCTCAGAATGAGATCCCTAAGGGAAATTAACTTTGTAACCTTCAAATTCCAGAAAAAAGCTTTTGATCCTCCTAAGGCAAACATTTTTGAGATACAATTCAACATATAATTACTATTGCTTTCTTAGTTAAACATCCCTGGTCCCTGCTGGATGATTCTCTGCAAAAACTTACTTTTATTTCCAATTATATCATTATGGAGATGACAATCACATCTAATTAAATAAAAACATAGAAATAATTGTCATCCCTTTATCTGTCTAAGCTATAATTTTGCAGCCTGTGAAAGAATGACTCATGAAGAAAAATGTAGCTGTCTTGGTCCAAATGATAAGGAATAGAGAGGAATGTATTTGCCACTTCCTACTTATTCCAATCATTCATTTTCTAGTTGTCTTCATATCTTTTATCCTTCATTGAGTACTTAACGAGTATCTATCATGCTACTTATACAGAAAGTTTGAGAAGTACAGGTTCACATTAGTTATAATCTTGTCCTCAAAATAAGTGTGTAAGATCATTTCTTTAGTGGGAAAACTATGCCATACCAACATATGAGTAGAGCTTATGATTGTAATTTGAAAGTATTTCCTACCATTCTCATTATACATAGAAATGATTATGTCCACATGGTAGGAATATTCAGAAAAACTCCCAGTACCCCAGGAATCAAGTGTCTTTTTCTATCTAATCCCAAACAGGAACAGTACTGAGTCCTTTTGAATGTATATTAAATCATGGAATGTGGGCACTAATAATCCATTCTTAAAATAAGTGTTACTGTCTGATTCATCCTGTTTTTAAAACAGCAAATGAGAGAAAAAGATTTGCTGATCTCTTTTGGTATATAATTTGAGGGTCAAAAAATTAAGGTGATTTCCAATGGTTATAAATATAACCATGTTTATAAGAGAACTTTATGAGAAAGAATATGTTATAGAGAAAGCAAGTGTGTGTGTGTGTGTGTGTGTGTGTGTGTATTCATGTGCACATATGTGTCTCTCCAGGGACTGTGGACAGTAACCTGTTAAAATGTTTTCTCATTGTATCACTGCTTTGGCTACAAACTGCTGTGTTACTTATGAGTTGCAAGAAAAAGAGTTTCACCCGCTGGTGGCTCATGACTGTAATTCTAGCTAGTTGGGGAAAAGATCTGAGGACCTGGTGGCTGGAAGTCAGCCTAGGCATGAAATTCTTACCTCCAAGTAACCACCAAAAAGCCCAAACTAGAGTTATGGCTTAATTGGTAGAGTGCTATTTTGAGCACAAAAGCTCAGGGAGAGTACTGAATATCTGAATTCAAGACCCAGAAGCAGCATGTGTGCATGCGCACACACATGCACACATACAGAGTAGGAGTTTCTAGGGAAAATTAAAATTTACTGAAAACGACTAAAGGATGCTACACCACAGAAAAAATAATTATAAAAGATCAGAAGAGAAAGGCAAAGTACTTAAACAGAAATGAGAGAGAAAGAGATTAAGAAGCAGGAAATTCTCTTTATAAAAAATGAGAAAGTGTTTTGTTTTTTCCCTTCCCCTCCACAAATTATAACAACATCAAATACAGTGAAAGCAGGGGTTATACCTTGGGGGAGGGACATACACAGCAACAAATAAATAATCATTTAACTAGGGATACAGATGGACCCACTGCAACAATGAGACGTACGAGTCATTATGTCCAAAACGAACTTTACAACTTTGGTAGGATGGGGGGAGGAGGGTTGGGTGGAGGATGGGAGGGGGGAGGATGGGATGGGAAGGGGAAACAAAGGAGGAGGCTACAATGCTTGCTAAGAAATGTACTCATTATCTTGCCCATGTAATTGTAACCCCTCTGTACAGTATTTTCACAATAAAAAAAATGAGAAAGTGAACACCATGCTCAGGGATCTTGAGGCAGCTTAGTAGCACTGAAAGGTAAATGTAATCAAAGAGGGCCAAAGTTAAAGCTGGATACAAAAATCAAGCACCACTACATGAAGATTTATGAATATTGCTCAGACATTTGGCCAGCTTTTAAAATACCTTGGATATGCATGGACTCATTCACCTAAGAATAAACTATATGCTGTCAGATCATATTATGTATTTCTTTGTTGCTATTCAGCATATGTAAATATATTATAATAATTATTTGGCACATCTTATACTATATGTATACAGTCACCGATTTCCTGGCTTGTACATAATGTAAAATTATTAGGTCTGTCTCTCAAATTTAGAGGACTGTCTAGACCAATTGTTTCTCTGATGTTGAACATCTGAAAGCAGTGGAGTTTTCTATTTTAGTATTAATAACCTAGGTACTATTCATCAAGATCTGTATCCAGAAAGGTAAAGTGAATCTTGGTTACTCTGTACTTCTAAGCAACTCCTCAAAAATGTTGTTGCAAACTACTAGAAAGCATGAAAACAACCTTACCAGAGTTAACTCTATTTAAGATTGCTTAAAGCCACTAGGAAGAATATTGTAACCTTGTGATTGATACTGAGAATGTTAAAAATACAAAAATATTTAGTAATGAATTGCCACTTATTTAAGGCTACTAAGTACAAAACAAAATCATTACTGTTATTAAAGTAGACCTAGAATAAATATTTTCTGAGATTTGTTTCCAAATATAATTTGAAATAACAATTTTATATAAAATTACCATTCTGTATTGATTGTAACATTTTAATGCATTTAACTCCTAGCATATTTTACCAAAGGAAAGACAAATTACATAAAATATCTTCAAAGCTACAAATAATAGCATGGCTAATTCTTAATACTTCAGTACTATTTACTATTTAAAACTTAATTAGAAAATACTTTTCACTTTTACCGGTGACCAATAACCAGGTATTTTATCTGTCATTTTATTAATGCAGTCTGTTGCATTTATCATCAAGAGAAATTTATTTTATTTTATTTCCATAATAATTTGAAATTACTTTGATATTTAAATTATGTTCATTAAATTAAATATGCTTACTACATTAATTTTTAAATCAAGTATAAATGCATATATTGCTGTTATATCTGATAACTATTTAGCTCCAGCATCTATTTGGTTGTCTGAACACATGCACATATATACTCTTATTTGAAACATAATTTTTAATTTAAATATTCAATATTAATTAAACTATATAATTTATTTTCAGCTTAACAATTCTCTCTCTCTCTTTCTCTGTGTTTCCTATGCAAACACTCTAGCTCTTACCAATATCATAATAGCTCCAGCTTTTATCAGTATGATTTTAATCTATGGAGACAATTTTTCTTTGAGTACCTTCATATCCATGTGCAATTACCTGGATGACACTATCTCCAGGGCTCATGTCTGTGTATACGTAGACATTATAAGATATCTCAGGGAAGGTTGGTGTGTTATCATTTGCATCCATCACTCGAATATTGACCACAACTGGCTTACTTTCTTGTACACCATCAAATGCTGTTATCTTTGGTGAAAGGAAAAAAAAAGACACACAATTAGAGAAATCATTGAATATAATCAGTACATAATCCACCTCTACAACTTAACACTTTTTTATATGTACAGTTTCAAAGGGCACAGGGCTAGTTCATGGATAAAAGGAAAAAGTAAAAATACTACTACATATATTTGAAGGTGTTTTTTTTTTAATATGCTAGGTGGGAATTTGAGGATTTTGTTCTATTTTAATGCACTTTAACTCCCAGCACATTTTACCTGAGGAAATATAAATTACATAAAATGTTGTTGAAACTTCAAATAATAACATGGCTAATTCGTAAGACCTCAGTATAATTTAACTTTTAAAACTTAATTAAAAATACTTTTCACGTTTACTAAATTTGTATGCAATACAGTGTTTTTACCCTCAACATGGTTAAAATACGCTTACTTTTGAAAGACTCATTGACATTCACTATTAGTGATATCTTCATCACGTTATTAGTAATATAAAAGTACCTAAAACAAGATGAGTGTTACAACCACCAGACATCCATCTTTGTCTCTATGACTTCTGGAATCAATTACATATGGAAGTTTAACAGTCATGTTGGTGAAACTCTGTTTAACTGTTATATAAGCTTCTCCAGAAAATATGCCTAGATGACTTCTTCTTAAATTGTGTCTATGAGCTCAGTTTTCTTTTATATTTTATTCAAGAACTTGAATTACTTCTTCACTGTACGTACTACTTGCCCAAGCAGACTAGTCTATAGATACATATATAGAGAAACTGATAGATTGAGTCATATAAATCCATATGTGTATATGTGTACATATATATGCTAAATAGTGACTTTAATAATTGATGCTTATTTCTATGCTGATAAACCTAATCAGCATTTCTAAATCCCCATACTAGTGACATTATTAGGCAGATCATTATTTGCTGCTTGAACTGTTATTCACTTGGCAAGTTTCAGTGTTTTTCTGTCTACACATCAGATATATGTACTCTTTCACAGTTGTGACAACTGTGAAATGCAAATATTGCCAAATTTTCTCTACAGGATAAATATACCATTAAGAAACACTAGCCTAACCCTGTGATAGAAATGAAAGATTCCAACGGTGAGTGAGAGAAAAAAAATTTTGGTGTATGTTAATGTGTATTTATCATTCATGGTTGATAAAAATTGAGAAAGTGTTTCCTTCTGTGGGAAAATATATATTAACATTTCTACACAGACGTATAACTAGAAAAGGGAGGTATGCAAAGATTTTTTAAAATAGTTTCTGTGGTGTTATCTGACACATTGAATTTTTTCTCCTCAAATCATTGACATTGTCATTTTCTCAGATATCTCTTATCAGTTATAATGATACAGATGTACAGCCATAAACTTGTTTACCGAAAAGGTGTACGTCTGTTGTTCTTCTCTGTCCACTGGTTGAAGCAGGGTGAGGAAGCGGGTGATGCCGGTCTGCGTGACGGTGAACACTGACGTGTAATCATTCAGGAAAAGGTGAAGCTCTGGGTCTTTTGTCTTTAAAGAAAAAAAAAGTCCATTATCTATAATGCTGAATAAATGAGGCTGTCTTTGAAATTTATTATACAAATGAACATGGAAGCGTAATAAGAATTTCTTTGAGGGCGCTGATGGCTCACAAAGGCTGAGACCTGGAGAACTCACGTTTGAAGCCAGTTCAAGTACAAAAGTCTAGGAAACTCAAATTCCAATTAATCTGCAAAAACATCATGGTTCAAGGGTAGAGTGGTGAAGTGAAGCAAGCAAGCTGAGCAAATGCAAGTGCTTAAATTTATAACCTGATACTTCCAAGGGTGAGTGAGAAAGAGACCAAGAGAAAAAAGAATTCTTAAAGATAAAGAAAGATTAAGTAGATGTTTACTTGTAAGTCATTGAAAATATCCAAAAGATGGTGACCTATAATGTAGTGTATCAAAACACCGAAAGAAGTACTGGAATAATCAGTGAAAAGGGAAAATTACAAAAAACGGTAGAATAGAAAACAACACAACTGGATGTAGACTTGCTGAATACTTAATTACACTTTCCATAACTTTATTCAATTCAAGAAATAGCAAATGAAAACAAAATAAGAAAAATTGGAGCTCCAAATCTCAACCTGGGAGTTTAAGTAACTTCATTTACAGTAAAAGACCACTCATATGCATAATGCTATCTTGCTTTTCCAGTGTAAAAACAAAGGAACATTGGTATATTTTGTTCATTCCTTATAAGTATCATGCTTGCTTTCTTTCTCATTTAAATATTGTAAGGTTCCCCAAAAAGAAGTGTAATCTTTAATTAAATTATCATATTTGATATTATATATAAATATTAAAAGAGCTTAGAAGAAATAATATACACTTAGAGTTAAATATTTTAAAATTTCAAGACTAATAGAAATTATATTGGTATTATAAATGCTTCATGTTTTATTACCATCCATGAATGATCTGTAATTACTGAAATTCAGAGACAACAGAAATTTGAATGGTTGGATGGGTGCATGCAAAAGAGAAAGAAAACAAAGGTGTGACAAATAAAAATGAAAATGTTAAGAGAGTGGACTCTCAGGTATACTGAAAAGGGGGAATAAGGAATAATAGAGGGAGGTGGGTATCTGCAGATTCTTTTTTTTTTTTTTTGTCGGTCGTTGGGCTTGAACTCTGGGCCTGGGTGCTGTCCCTCAGCTCTTCAGCTCAAGGCGAGCGCTCTACCACTTGAGCTACAGCGCCACTTCCAGTTTTCTGGTGGTTTATTGGAGATAAGAGTCTCACAGTCTTTCCTGCCCGGGCTGGCTTTGAACCGCGATCCTCAGATCTCAGCCTCCTGAGTAGCTAGGATTACAGGCGTGAGCCACCAGCGCCCGGCGGTATATGCAGATTCTGACATGAAAATTTTTATACATGATATGATGGCAAAAGTGATTAATGAGGGAACACTATTCTAAGTTTAGTGTCAAAAATTCAGCAGAAAATCGCAATGGAAAATAGCTCACAATTGGAACAAGAAAGTTGTAATATGTATGCTCAATATATATGCAAGAAAATGATTAGTAAATATCATTTACTTGCATATGAGAAGGGAATATTCATTTACTCTAAAATATTAGTTCAGAATAAAGTACAATTATGATTTTTTACTCCATTTCATTGGTTGTGTATTTTTTGTAGAGGGTAAAATTCACTCTATCATGCTCACAAATACAGAGGAAACGAAAACAAAAGCAATTATACTAACATCAAGATAAACCAGTATATAAATGTAAAATAAAATTATTTTACCATATAGAACTGTATTTGTGAGATGTATTTAATAAGAATCAAATGTGTTATTTCATACACATAGAACATATTTACATCTATATGTGTACAATCAACATACTATACCTATGCATATACACATGGAAACATATGTACCTACGTAGGTACATAAATGACAAAGTACAACGAGAAGTAAAAATAAATTTTTTCTAATCTGCCAATTTTAATTAAACAGCATTTTGCTGAAGGATTTGGTTTAAAATTTTAAATCTTTTAGAAAGATGATGAATTACTCATTTCTGTTGTAGACTAAGAATACTTAAATAATGATACAATATTCAAATTCAAATATTGTCGGTTCATTTGAACCAACAGGAATTCCTATGTTCATTTGAACACAGGAATGTGTTCCTATTCTCATAAAGAATTTTTAGATATGTTTATATGTGATGAAATTTTATTAGGAAAAAAAGAACAAGAGGATAAAGCACAACAACTGACAACCAGACAATGCACAAATAGTACCTACAGGAACTCCACCAGGTGGAACCTAAATGTAAGTTAGACATTAAATACACTCTGTGAGTACAAGAGACCAGAATCACAGAACATGTGAAAACATACCTGTAGAAAATAAAATGATCAACATTCCTTGTTACATTTAAATTACAACCTTTTCTAAAAATGTATAAAATTTTGAATGTCATTGTGACCTATAAAGGATAGAACAATGATATTTACTTCTAATTACCATTTAAAATACATAATGTTTTAATGAATATATTAAACTAGATTCCAAGAACACTTGTATTTACAATACTTTACACAAATGTAACAGGTTGATATGGAACTAAGATTTACTATTTTTTTTCAAAACAGATGGGTAATCTTTCTTGACTATTGTCTTTCTTTATTTCCTATATCAAGAACTCCATTGTCAACTTTTGCTGGTTCTACACTCAAAATATGATATTCTCAGATATAATTCTTATAAATCTTGTACATTAAATTCTCTACTTCTAAATAGGCATTATTTTGAAACTGTAATGTGTTTTTAAGTAAGAATGCTTTTAAAGATATAAATATAAAAATCTGTATATATACATATATATGCATATCTCTATATGTAGTTATCTATGTGTCTTTAGAAAAGAAATAGTTTAAAATTTTTCTTTATTAATCAATGCTTCATTAGGTATCAAAACTGTGCTTTATTTTCACCAAATTGAGAGAGAAAAGAACAATTCAATTTTTGAATAATAGATTCAATTTATCCTCTTCTTGTCTTTGGCTGTCTTATAGTCATTCTTGAAACAACTCCAGAGTCAATCTCCTGCAGTGACACCTCTCTCTCTCTCTCTCTCTCTCTCTCTTTCGCTTTCACTTTCTTTTTCAAACTCCAGGTAGATGCATGTTTATCTGACATGTTTCTGTCTTTATAAAACAGTTCATCTTTAACTAATTATCTTTACTAATTTCAACTGTCATAAGAAATTTTATACCATATTCTTTTATTTTAAATTAAAACAACTTTGATGTTAATGAAGGTTTTTTATAATATTAACAGTAAAATAACTTATATAATCTAAAGAATGGTTAGTAAGAAAATAAAATAACTTGGAAAAGTATAATTCTGCCTTCAAATGCACTGATGACTAATTCATATATTTATTCTGTGTTCCAGTGACTAGAGAATTTTGAAGTTGCAAGTAGGCTTGTTTCATCTCAATATAATAGAGAGTTCTTTATGAATTAGATTTGTCCAGCCATGAAATGGGACATGCAGTGAGTGGATTGTTGAATTAATTCAGTATTATTAGAATTTCTGAAATATATATTAGATACCATAATTCCTTCAATCATATCTGAATTTATCAGCATGTTAAAGAATTAATAAAATCTATCAAGTATTAATGACTGTGGTAGACATTCAAAATACACTCATTATTAAGATAGCAGACCTAGTCTCAAGAGAATTAAACTTGTGAATGGAGAAATACACCTTATAAAGCTGAAAATACCACTTTAGATAAATCCATCAAGGAATAACAATCAATTTAATGAAAACTCTGAATGAGATTCTTGAACAAATAAATGCCTCAGTTGAAAGATATAAAAACACTAGTCACTGAATATAACTATCTACACTGATTTATATAAAAGATGAAATATTTCAAAACAAAAGAAAATTACTAAAATTATATAAGGTATATTTTGGCAGATGTGAAAAAGTACAAGTAATTGATAAATGTATTAGCTGAAGCATAAAGGATTCGAAATTGGTGATGAAGAAATATTCAGGTAGCAGGAAACAGAATAAGTACATGAAAATAAGTTTTCTTTCATAGAGAAATTGATGCTATATAATTATATTGGAATTTTGTCCAATATAATCAGATTTTGCTCTTGTAGCTGAATGAAATATATATTTAAGCAAGAAATGAGTAGAAGAAGACCAACTGGATAAATAGAGTTATATCAATATTCTAGGGATGGATTAGATGTTTTAGAGTGTGTGTAGGAAGCCAAATTAAACTATTCTTAATATTTTGTAAGGTTCTATAAATATATAAAAAGTAAATCTGTTAGTTTAGAAAATTATGTGACTATATGATTATATGTATTTAATTTTTTGGGTACTTAACGACAATCATTCCTCATATAAAATATTGGTCCAAACAAGCAATTATTTGACAATGTTTGCAAAACATTGCAATTATGCCACCTCTGTTTTAATAACTTAGGAAAATTATTTTCTTTCATGCTCACGCTGATCAGGCCCAGCTAAATAGAATTCCTGCTACCTACCCCATCCATAAATTCCTGGAGACTCTGGTCTTATTGATTTGATATCCTAGCTTTATATAGTATCGCTCTGAACACAGCAGTAACATTCTATTTTGCCTATTCTCAATAATTTTCCATTCTGGGAGGTAGGGTCAGTACCACAAAACCAAGTGACAGCAACCTGTGGAGTAAAGACGAGGAAATATCAAGACCTCCTGGTCTTGTTAGCTGTTTTGTTAGCGGTCCCCACATGTATGTTTTTAATAAAAGACCATAATCCTGGACAAAAATTCTCCCTAATCATACTCTAGGCTGTTTTTATATTCACTTTGTAACTTTTTTCACTATCCACAATTATATAAAATTGTTTTCAATTTATATTAATATAAGAGATTGTGCTGGTGATTTCACCAGCAACAAGTGAAATATTTATTTTCTTCCATATTCTGAGAACCTGCAGGTGGACTAAAGCACCCATTTTAAAATATCTCTGATATAGAATTAAATCATGATATTAAGATTCATTATAGTGACTTTATTTTCTGTTCTATAGTTTACAAAACTATGCTTAGCAAGATTTGCTATTAATATAAATGAACACGGTGAGACAAAGGACAAAGGGTGAACCAATACAACAGCGATACTCACAACACAATATGTTGAAAATAAACTTTAAAACTTGGGCAGGAGAAGAGTGGAGGAAGGGGGAAAGTGGGGAGAAACAGGGAGGGGGTAACAATGTTCAACAGATATGTACTCATTGCCTTACTTATGTAACTTTAACCCTTCTGATATCACCCTTAGAATAAAATAAAATAAAAACAAATATACAAAGTTATATATGACAAGATGTGAACTTACGTCTTCTATGTCTTTATCCAGAGCTACAATTCTTAGGGGAGTGGTTAAATTTAGACTATCACAAATGGTTGCTCCCACAGGAGCAGATTCTAGGATATAACCCTGATAACTGGGCATGGTGAAGTACGGGCTTTGGTTGTTTTCATCCAGAATCTCAATGTGTAGACTAGCGAAGGCAGGGAGAGGGTGCCCATTGTCCTGTTCAGCCTAAAAGTGAAAAAGAAAGACCAGTTCAAAGTTTACCTTCTATGTTATTCTTTGGAGTGACATTTTACATGCTCTGAGGCATAGTACATTTCATCATGCCAGTGCTGTCAATGTAGGATACAGTGCGTGAGATTTTGTAATATCAATTCCTCTGTGTCCTCTCTCTTCTTCCTCACCACACTGCCTCTTGTATTTTAACCTAAAGATGAACCTCTTCGAAGCACGCTTGTGTACCAAGTACAGTGTGTTTACCTTCACATCTGTCTTAAACTCTGGTAGGTTCATCAAGATTCCGAGCATACATAAATATTCCTTTACATACCAATTTATATTTACCGCTTAAGAAAAAGAGCATTGTTATGAATTTTACTAGAGGGCTACGTTATACTTTTATTCTCTCTGCTTTAATTAGAACTAAACACTTGCCATTAAAGACTTTTCTTCATCAGTTTACATGGTTAAAATATTTAAACTTTCAACTATTTATTGATTTACAATAACAATATTATTAGTTTCTATCCTTAATACAGCCTGACGCTTAGTTACATTTTTCTCAAGATCAGATACAATAAATTGTTTCTACTTTTAGTTTAAATCAGATATTGGCAACTCTCCAAAAATTCTTTAAAGAATATTTTTGAGTTTGTAGTTCATTTCTGCCACTAGTTGAATTCTTTCACAAATGAAGAAAACTTAATTTTGAACCTACACCTCCTACATTGATCAGAGATAAAAGTAGAATTGTTGGTTTGTTGGTTCATTAGAGGGAGGTATGATACCATGAAGATAGAACTTATTTATTTTGAATCTATATTCCTGTGAAAACTCTGTCATTACATATTTTCTATTTTATCAGTAGATATTGAATAAAACTATTACTTAAGAATTAGCAAGAAATAAAAAATAAGTTGTGTCCCTATCTTGGGGTTCATTTCACTTAACCTCATCTTATATGGTTATATGTACATAGCTTTTGACATTTTCTGCTTATACTTATGTGGGGAGGGAAGGGATGGTAGGGGAAAAACAAAGGAGGAAGTAACAATGCTCAATAGGAAATGTACTCATTACCTTATTCCTGTAACTGTAACCCATCTGTACACTATTTTTACAAGAAAAAACACTTTAAAAATTATTACTTGAAAAGAAAAAGAAAAAAAACTTACAAACTTACTCAGGAGGTTGACATCTGAGGATTGTGGTTTGAAACCTGCCTGGGCAGCAAAATTCCTGAGGTGCTCTCTCTTACTCTTTCGCTTGCTCTCTCTCTCTCTCTCTCTCTCTCTGGCTCTCTTGCTCTCTCTCCTCTCTGTCTCTCTCTCTTTCTCTCTGTCTCTCTCTATATATATTTAATTTAATTTTATAGTAAATGTGATATACAGAGGAGTTGCAGTTACATAAGTAAGGTAATGAGTACATTTCTTGTTGAACACTGTTACCCTATCTCTCAATTTCTCCCACTTTTCCTTCACCCTTGACTCTTCTTCCCACCAAATTGTAAAGTTCATTTCCAACATAGTGTCTATGTTACATTAGTTCACTCTTTTCCATTGTCTCAAGATTTTGTTATTCCTCTTCCCATCCCCAAATCAAATAAACGTATATACAAGACATAGGGTACCAAAGTCAAAAATAGTGACAGCACGGGATAAACCAAAGGAAAAGAAAGAGAAAAAATAACATAAGTCAATTATTTCACAAACAACAAAAACAACAACAACAAAAATGCCTCCCGAGACAATTATCTTCACTAAACTACCCAATAAATTTGGACATAGAGCTGTAGCTTAAGTGGTAGAACACTAGGTTTAAGGAAAAAGAAGCTCAGACCGAGAACTGGCACCAAAATAAACAAATATATAAGCAAAAAAAAAAACTATGAACTTCCCCCCCACAAAGTATAGAGTATCTTAGTCTCTTCCACTAGATTTTACTTGTCTGAATGCGCAATATAATGAAGCTTGCTCTAGGAAGTGAACTGAAAAATTGTTAAAATTCAGTATTTCTGATGCATATGACGTGTTCACATTAATAAAAGGAATACCTCTCCCTCCTCTAAGTAGTTGCAGCCTTTTGAACTTTTCCACAAATAGCTTTAGAAGAATTTATTTCCCAAATTCCAGTTCTTGTCTATAGGGTATATATATATATATATATATATATATATATATATATATATATATATATATATTATATTTTTTTGGGGGTCCG
>NW_012267250.1:5039299-5047797 GCF_000151885.1 Dipodomys ordii
AGGGGAAACAAAAGAGGAGGCTACAATGCTTGATAAGAAATGTACTCATTATCTTGTCCATCTAATTGTAAACCCTCTGTACAGTATTTTCACAATAATAAATAAATAAAAATTTTAAAAAATAAAAAAAGATAACTGCTAATGACACTTAAGGAAGTAACTATTACTCTTTTATACTTTGAACAAATTTTCAATCTTACATTGAACTTCAAAGCTGGGGGTTAAAAGGGAGGAACCTCATTTGTGTAATAAAATTCTCGGCAGGAACCTGCTCAACTCACTAAAGTTCTACAATGGCTTTGGGGCTCAAACTCCAAAAGGGTACATTTCTGTTTTTTTTTCAATGGACATGTATTTTTCTTTTGGAATGTTTTAAGGAGAAATCGCTTGTGGCAAATCTATGCTCCTTTGGTCAAAGATCATATTAAGAAAGCCAACTAACTAATAACTTAAATAATTCAATTCCATTAGTTCCAGACTTCTCATAAAATTGCAATTCTCTTTATACCTAGAGAGATTCATTTAAACTTTGATACTCAAACATTAAAAGTCACTTAAAAAGTTTGACAGTAAGTTACTAAATGTTTAAAGGAATGTTAAAACTAAAAAAAAAACCCTCAAAATGTAACCAACAAATTATAAAGAATTGTGTTGCATATAAGAAAATTATTTGCTTTTAAGGTTATAAATGCAATGAGTATTGTTTTCCTAAGAGGATGTAAATGTATTTTGTTTAGTAAAAAGGAAAAGATGTCTTTGCTAGATATAAGTAGCAATCTCTCAGAAGGCCTTAAATACAATAACAAAATAAAAATTGATATATTTTCCAAAAAGGAAATATTGTAGTAGACTAAAATATATTTTATCTCTACTTCAAGTAAAAATATACCCATTCTGTAAATGATTACAATGAAAGGAAGCATCCTCAAAACTCACAGAACCTTCCAATGATTAAAAATGTTTCTTTTTGTTTAGAATTTGAGATACAAACTAACATGAGAATGACTAGCACTTTTCCATAACTTGAAGAAGAGCTCCATCACTCAGGAAGCTGAGTAATCAGAGTTATGTCAAAATATTTGGCTGGTAATTGTGAACAGGAGAGCCATCATAATTCTGCATTAATGCTGAACAGAATCAAAATCTATTTCTTTGTAACTCTAAAATCTTTTTTGTTTCTCCCTAAAATTAGGTTAGTAATGCATAAAATTATATTGATGATGATGAAACAATGGCTATTGTCTTTGAGCTCATGTTATTTCTTTCAACTCATGGTATACAGCAAACCCACTTTGTCCAATTCTTGTTTCTGATAGATCCCTACAGTTTTTTTCTTTATCCATTCAAACAAAATTGCTCTCTGTGTATGGTAAAATAGAAATGACCCATCTTGCATTATGTGATTTTAAAGGCATCAGCAACATAAAAAGTCACAAAAAAAGTATTGATTTCATAATGGCAGTATATTTCAGAGCGTACAAGGTAATGAGGGTAAATTTAGTATATGTAGTTGTTCTTGTGAAGAAGCAAAATAGAGCTGATTGCCTACATATTTTTCATGCATCAACCAAGAAGCTTGTGACAAAAGAACACCTGGGAATAATCATTTGATGCACTTAGAAGGGGTGTGTGTGTGTGTGTGTGTGTGTGTGTGTGTGTGTGTGTGTGTGTGTGTGTGTGTGTGTAGTGGAAAAGTGGAAAACGGAGTTTTGTCAAAAACTACCTCAAAGGTGGGTTTAATTTGGGCATTTTACAAGATATTAACTTGCTAATGTGTTCTTTCATTGACCTTCAAGACATATGGCTTGGCCCAAATCAAGGTACTGTGATGACACTGGATAAATTGGCATTATATTTCAAGCAGTTGCAGGCAGCCTTAGGAAAAAGGAGGGTGGCCAAGTAAAATGTCATTTCTGCATGTCAGCATCTACAATTGCACAGCCTCTTTACTCATAAGCTGCATTGTATTTCTGATCTAAGTAATGCCACTGAGTGCATAGTGGCATGAAAAAGAGGACACTATCCATTCTTCCCTTGTATATTAATTTATTTAATTGACATAAGAGCTTATTCATTCAGCCTATTAGAAGTTTTAGAATATGCTGGAAGAAAATAAAAGGGTAGCTTTTTATACAAAGAAACAAAATAATGCTTTATGTAGTTACTTACTTAAAATAAAAAACAGAAGAATTGTTTGAACAAGCCAGACTCCAGTGTCTCATGTCTGTAAGCTTAGCTACTATGTGGGCCTAGACAACAAAGCTGTGAAACCCCCATTTTAACCCAGCTTGAGGCCTATAGTTGAGATCACGTGACAAGGTATGTGGGATGCTAAGGATGGAAGATTGAGATTTCAGAACTGCCTGGGTGGATAAGCCCATGAAAGTTCATCTCTATGGAGAAGCTGGGCCTGTTAGTCTACATCTATGATGCTTGCAGTGATGAGATGTCTACTATACACATACCAAGGCTCACACACATGTCCATATGAGAACCAATAACTGATTCTAAAAATAAGTAGTGGTAAACAGGATTAGAGGCATGGTTCAGAGGTACCTCAGCAATGTAGCAACTGTGCAAACCACGGTGCCATCAGAAAAAAAAAATAAGATGGACATTGCTGCTGATTCAAATAGATCAGTGGGTTCCAGAAAAGCTATGATTTATTCAGAAATCCATGCAGGTGTTTTTTTTCTCCTGCCTAAAATTTTGGATAGGATGATTTTCTCAATAATAAATAGATTGGTATTTTCACAATAAAAATTAATTACTTAATTAAACAAAGGAAAAAAACAAAAAAATAATAAACAGATGACTTCCAGTTTCCTTAGTGATCTTAGTGTGATGGCATTATAGGAAGATGATGTGTGAAGTGAATAGGTTGTGAGAGCCGCATGTTTATGAATGAGATGAGGGTCCTTATAAACAGTTACCTCAGCTGGCTCTTTCACTTTCTCTACCCATTATAGATGGAGAAATTGGCAGTTTACAACTCAGAAGAGACTTCACCAGAATTCAAATATGTAGTTGCCTTCTTTCAGAATATCAGAATATATGGAAATTAATTTCTATTGTTCATAAGTAAATTACTATATGTAATATTGTTGAACTAACTCAAATTGAAGAGAAAGCAGTGTTTGTATATTTCATTCATTCAAGAAGAATATGACTAGGAGTACATAACTAGACAATTGTAAGAAGTCATAGATTTGTAAAGTTTGTTTGCTATGCATGTGCCTTGTCTCTGTTGGCTGGGAAAAATGCTGAAATTTTGGTTTTGATTTGTCCTTACATTGGGTCACTGATGGTTCTTGTTTAATCTCTTCAAAAAGGAAGTTTTCACTCTTCCTACCTCTGTAGTTCTTTGCTACAAAATTCACAATACATACAGAACAGAGGGAAAATATGTCTCACAATCCTCTTACCAGATTTAATGAATTTAAGTGGTTCTTTCATTTTCATATGCGATCTCTTCTTTATTTTGAGAAAGGATGAGTGATGATGTGTGACAGTCTACTCTGTTTGATTTTTGGCACCTGTGATCTTTCCACATGGCATAGCCTCTGCTGGAAAGCCATATGCAGCTGTTTGATAGATTTCTGTTGTTGTTATAAAGATTCCCAATGAGCAGGGTGAGCAGATGAATGAGAGGTAAGGAAAAGAAGCTGAGGTTTGAGACACAACTGTATGAGATGCAAGCTAGGCAACCGTAGAGAATGTAGGGAGTTGAAGAAATACACAAACCCAATTCTTGAAGAATCTGGACAGTATATAGATGGAGACAAATAGGAACAGAGAGACTTGTGAGAAAATAAGACAGCTTAGCTTGGGTTGCTAGCCAATTGTTATACCGACTGGAAGAAAAATCAAGTTGTAGGAGGTGTGACATTTTTAAAAAGAAACTGCAAAGCTTCATGAATTTTTTATTTGACAACTATGAATAAAGTATGATCAATTATCTAGCCAATAATTGGGAATACAGTTATAGATATCAAATGGAAATGTGCCAGAAAACCGTGGTAAATTTATCTATGCCTGCCTTGAGAGAGAATATGTATATATTTCAGTCTCTTTAACACCAAGACAAATGTAAAGTGTCTAATAAGCACTCATAAAGAATCTAATAAATAAATTAAAAAAAACTAGCACTAGCCATGAACTTGATTGATTTGATTGAATTGAGGCCTCTGTGGAAACTCTGGAAAGTAAGTGAGTAATTGGCATCATCACACCAACATAGGCTACACATTTTATTGACTCTAGGGATGTAACTCTCAAATCAACATCAATATTTAAACTTACTAAATTCCATTCTCTGATTTATTTCCTACATTTAAAGATATTTGGGGGTGGGTGGGAAGGTGGCTCAGTGGTAGAGTGCTTGCCTTGCATGCATGAGGTTCTGGGTTCTAGTCCTCAGCACCACATAAGCAGAAAAAAAGCCAGAAATTGTGCTATGGCTCAAATGGTAGAGCGCTAGCCTTGAGCTGAAGAGCTGAGAGACAGCGCCCAGGCCCAGAGTTCAGGCCCCACAACTTACAAATATATATACTGGCTTTACAAGTAATGTAGATTGTGTGTGTGTGCAGAGGGTGGGGGAGGCTAGGTGCTGTTCCTGAGTTTCTTTTGTTTAAAACTAGCACTCTAACACCAGGTGCCAGAGGCTCATGCCTGTAATCCTAGCTACTCAGGACGCTGAGATCCAAGGATCGTGGTTCAAAGCCAGCCGGGTCAGGAAAGTCTGGGAAACATTTATCTCCAATAAACCAACAGAAAATCAGAAGTGTCTCAAGTGGTAGAGCACCCGCTTTGAGCTGAAGAGCTTAGGGACAACACCTAGGCCCAGAGTTCAAGCCCTATGACTGACAAAAACAACAAAAACAGCACTCTACCACTTCTATAGCTCTACTTCTGGCTTTTGGTGGGTAATTGGAGGTTAGAGTCTCAAAAACTCTTCTGCAAGGGTTGGCTTTGAATAATGATCCTCAGATCTCAGCCACCTGAGTACCTAGGATTTTAGGTGTAAGCCTGCAGGGCTTACATATCCCTTTTGGATGTAGTCCTAAGTGGCTGACACAATGCTGAAACATAAATCAGTCTTTTTATCCAAGTGTGGAAAATGATTGAGAATTTCACCACAGAATTTTTAAATCGAGTCAAAGATGCTAGAGACCAAGTTCATATATTTTTACTATATTTGTTTTATGTAGGGAAGATGCAAATATTCCTTAACTGTTTTAGAATACTTACTCGGCAAGAAGAAAATTATTACTCCAGATATTTACTGAACACCCTCTATGGGTTCTGTAGAGATAGATTTAAGCATAGGATATAGCATAAAACCAATAACGCACTCTCCTACCTGAAAAGATCAAGAGAAAGTAAGCACACAAATTCGTTGTAAAATGCTCTGGGCCACCGTGGACCACCATAGAGAAATGGGCTGCAAAGAGAGGATCCCACCCATGGGCAAGATTTTTCTAGAACAAGTCTCTTTTATTTAAAAGCTGAAAAACCATTGTTAACTAAACCTTTGACCTGGAGAAGGAGGTATAATTGGTTCAGAAAGAGGGGCTGCATCTGCAAAGGAAAAAAGACTGGAAATAACAAGATGAACTAAGTAGTTAATTAAGGCTGGACACCGAATGTACACAGTGAATTGTAAAATCTTAGGATGTGATATAGTAGGTCCATGAATTAGAAATAAAACAAGTTAAAGATCAGCCTGCTAGACATCCAATGGGTCTCTGAGTAACAGAATGACAATAAAGGAACTATGTTATAATATTTGCAATTTTGGTTTGACCTCTGGTCAGCTAAAGTTTAATCAAAGTTTTAGTCAAATAGATTTAAGTGAAAATGTAATTATTCTTTAAGGAACTGAGAGATAGGGAATTATTAAAACTTTTCTTGTTTATTTACCTAAATATTGAAGACAAGTAGATTTGTATTTGATGCCTGGACTACCTATGTGTAAACTGATAGCTCTCTAAAAATACTAAAAATGTGGCAATGATAGTAGATCATCTGTGCTTTGTTACAGATGTAACACGTGAATGAAACACAATACCATCTAGCACCTCAAATGTTCTTCTATATTTCTACTTTGCCAGCATTTTTGGTGTATAGTTAAGGTTACATGTGATTATCACTTGTCTTATCATCCAAACTGAAAGTTTTAAGAGTGACAGGGTAAGGGATTGTTGAAAGATAACAAGTAACCTGGACCTAGATGGCTCCTGCCTGGAATGCAAGCTACTCAAGAGGCTGAGATCTGAGAATTTAAAAAGCCAGAAATAGATGTGTGGCTTCAGTGGTAAAGCATCAGCCTTGAGTGAAAATCTAAGCAAGAGAAGAAGGCCCTGAGTTTAAGGCCCAGGGCCAGTACACAAAAAAAGGAAGGAAGGAGGGAGGAAGGGAGGAAGGGAGGAAGGGAGGAAGGAAGGAAAGAAGGAAGGAAGGCAGGAAGGAAGAAAGGAAGGAAGGAAGGAAGGCAGGCAGGCAGGCAGGCAGGCAGGCAAGAAGGAAGGAAGGAAGGCAGGCAGGCAAGCAGGAAGGAAGGAAGGAAGGAAGGAAGAAAAAGTCAGACATAAACATGAATGTCCTGTGTCAACTTCCATATATGATTCCCATTCATAAATTCTGTCATGTTTTTAAATATTCTCAAATGATAATTATTCATGGAAGGTTAGGTTTGTGAGGTGAAATGGAACATCCTTTGGTCTTCCAATTATGTCTTTTAATCCTTTAATATGCTACAATGTGCAAACTATCCAACTTTGTCTTCCTAGATTCACCTTTACATTTTTACTTGTCAGTACATTAAATCACTGGCAGAAATACTAAGAAAAAAGTGAAGATGATTAATCTTTAATTCGTGACAGTAACCAGCTGTTAAGTGTGCATGATGCTTTTTAAAGCAGAATTATTTTTCAAAGTCTAGGAATAGATATTTGATTGTGTTTTACTTTTTTCCCCCTCAGCTTTCAAAATTGAAACTTGGATCAAGCCCAATAAAACTTTTGTGGTGAGTGAAAAATGAAACATCATTAAAATAAGAAAAAGGGAAGGAACTGAAAGACTTACTGCAGAGGAGGATTGTTAGATTGTAGTGGTTCAGTGGGTCCCTGAACAATGCCACAATACACAGTTATTATTCAAGCAGGTGACCAATTATTATTCTTACAGATTGATATTTTGCTTATTATCCCTGTGACTGCACACAAAATACACAATTTGAATCTAATAATGCCTGCAAAAACTCCTATTAATAACGTAAAATGTTATTAAATCATTTTAAGAAATTATCTGTTTCTATTTCTAATTGACTTTTTTTCCCTATGTAATTGATGAACTGAACTATACTTTACACAGGTGTGCCACAAGAGCTGGCATTGATAGTAAAGGCAAATGATCAATTTTGTTGGCTTCAAATGAGGCAGTTTGGAAGCAGAAATTTGACAAATGTTTTCACTCCCTTACAGAGAAGCAGTATAATGCTCTAGTTAGATGACAGTAGATACTATTCATTTTTGAGTTATATATAATCCCATAAAAATTAAAAGAACATTGCCAATGTATGCTGATTAATCTCAAGCATGGTCATTTTATATAAATACAAAAACAGGGGCTCTTTTATGAATGGCTCCCCAAACCTAGCTAAATGAAATCCAAAGCACCTCTATCTGCCCATATCATATCCAAACTTCCTTTCCTGTTAACTGAATTTGGGTGTGTAATGTCCTCATGCTTTTATTTTATTTTTTCTTATGATAAAACATATCCCCTACTTTCTTTAATTGGGCATACTCTTTCAGTATAACACTTCTTAGCTTGGGGTAATCATCAAAAATCTCCCTCAACCCTGTGATTAATTCCAATGTCCCTTTTCTGTGTTTAGTTCCTTTGGTGGATTTTTCTTGTGTTTCTTGGTTAACATTTGGTGTCTTATCTATGGCTTACCTGTTTAAGACTCTCTCTCTCTCTCTCTCTCTCTCTTACACACACACACACACACACACACACACACACACTATATATATATATATATATATATATATATATATATACACTTCATGGAGTGTGTGTGTATATATATATATATATAGGTATATATATACTTCATGGACAAAATCTACTTAAAATAATTCTTTTATTTTGTTGTGAAAATACTGTACAGAGGGGTTACAATTACATGAGCTAGGTAACGAGTACATTTCTTATCAAGCATTGTTGCCTCCGCCTTTGTTTTCCCTTCCCATCCCTTCTCATCTCCTCCCCTTCCTGCCAAAGCTGTAAAGTTCGTTTCTCCACATAATGTCTTGTACATCTCATTGTTGCAATGGGTCCACCTGTATCCCTATTTAAACAATTAGTTTTTTTTCCCTTCCCCTCCCAAAATATTACCAACATCAAATACAGTGAAAACAGGGGTTATACCGTGGGGAAGGGACATACAAAGCAACAAAGAAATCATCTTATAAATATGTTAGAAACAA
>NW_012267250.1:5047847-5082817 GCF_000151885.1 Dipodomys ordii
TGTAGTTGTTCTTGTGAAGAAGCAAAATAGAGCTGATTGCCTACATATTTTTCATGCATCAACCAAGAAGCTTGTGACAAAAGAACACCTGGGAACATTTCTGAAATAAATTAGATTCAATCTGGTGTATGTGTGTGTGTGTGTGTGTGTGTGTGTGTGTGTGTGTGTGTGTGTGTGTGTGTGTGTGTAGTGGAAAACGGAGTTTTGTCAAAAACTACCTCAAAGGTGGGTTTAATTTGGGCATTTTACAAGATATTAACTTGCTAATGTGTTCTTTCATTGACCTTCAAGACATATGGCTTGGCCCAAATCAAGGTACTGTGATGACACTGGATAAATTGGCATTATATTTCAAGCAGTTGCAGGCAGCCTTAGGAAAAAGGAGGGTGGCCAAGTAAAATGTCATTTCTGCATGTCAGCATCTACAATTGCACAGCCTCTTTACTCATAAGCTGCATTGTATTTCTGATCTAAGTAATGCCACTGAGTGCATAGTGGCATGAAAAAGAGGACACTATCCATTCTTCCCTTGTATATTAATTTATTTAATTGACATAAGAGCTTATTCATTCAGCCTATTAGAAGTTTTAGAATATGCTGGAAGAAAATAAAAGGGTAGCTTTTTATACAAAGAAACAAAATAATGCTTTATGTAGTTACTTACTTAAAATAAAAAACAGAAGAATTGTTTGAACAAGCCAGACTCCAGTGTCTCATGTCTGTAAGCTTAGCTACTATGTGGGCCTAGACAACAAAGCTGTGAAACCCCCATTTTAACCCAGCTTGAGGCCTATAGTTGAGATCACGTGACAAGGTATGTGGGATGCTAAGGATGGAAGATTGAGATTTCAGAACTGCCTGGGTGGATAAGCCCATGAAAGTTCATCTCTATGGAGAAGCTGGGCCTGTTAGTCTACATCTATGATGCTTGCAGTGATGAGATGTCTACTATACACATACCAAGGCTCACACACATGTCCATATGAGAACCAATAACTGATTCTAAAAATAAGTAGTGGTAAACAGGATTAGAGGCATGGTTCAGAGGTACCTCAGCAATGTAGCAACTGTGCAAACCACGGTGCCATCAGAAAAAAAAAATAAGATGGACATTGCTGCTGATTCAAATAGATCAGTGGGTTCCAGAAAAGCTATGATTTATTCAGAAATCCATGCAGGTGTTTTTTTTCTCCTGCCTAAAATTTTGGATAGGATGATTTTCTCAATAATAAATAGATTGGTATTTTCACAATAAAAATTAATTACTTAATTAAACAAAGGAAAAAAACAAAAAAATAATAAACAGATGACTTCCAGTTTCCTTAGTGATCTTAGTGTGATGGCATTATAGGAAGATGATGTGTGAAGTGAATAGGTTGTGAGAGCCGCATGTTTATGAATGAGATGAGGGTCCTTATAAACAGTTACCTCAGCTGGCTCTTTCACTTTCTCTACCCATTATAGATGGAGAAATTGGCAGTTTACAACTCAGAAGAGACTTCACCAGAATTCAAATATGTAGTTGCCTTCTTTCAGAATATCAGAATATATGGAAATTAATTTCTATTGTTCATAAGTAAATTACTATATGTAATATTGTTGAACTAACTCAAATTGAAGAGAAAGCAGTGTTTGTATATTTCATTCATTCAAGAAGAATATGACTAGGAGTACATAACTAGACAATTGTAAGAAGTCATAGATTTGTAAAGTTTGTTTGCTATGCATGTGCCTTGTCTCTGTTGGCTGGGAAAAATGCTGAAATTTTGGTTTTGATTTGTCCTTACATTGGGTCACTGATGGTTCTTGTTTAATCTCTTCAAAAAGGAAGTTTTCACTCTTCCTACCTCTGTAGTTCTTTGCTACAAAATTCACAATACATACAGAACAGAGGGAAAATATGTCTCACAATCCTCTTACCAGATTTAATGAATTTAAGTGGTTCTTTCATTTTCATATGCGATCTCTTCTTTATTTTGAGAAAGGATGAGTGATGATGTGTGACAGTCTACTCTGTTTGATTTTTGGCACCTGTGATCTTTCCACATGGCATAGCCTCTGCTGGAAAGCCATATGCAGCTGTTTGATAGATTTCTGTTGTTGTTATAAAGATTCCCAATGAGCAGGGTGAGCAGATGAATGAGAGGTAAGGAAAAGAAGCTGAGGTTTGAGACACAACTGTATGAGATGCAAGCTAGGCAACCGTAGAGAATGTAGGGAGTTGAAGAAATACACAAACCCAATTCTTGAAGAATCTGGACAGTATATAGATGGAGACAAATAGGAACAGAGAGACTTGTGAGAAAATAAGACAGCTTAGCTTGGGTTGCTAGCCAATTGTTATACCGACTGGAAGAAAAATCAAGTTGTAGGAGGTGTGACATTTTTAAAAAGAAACTGCAAAGCTTCATGAATTTTTTATTTGACAACTATGAATAAAGTATGATCAATTATCTAGCCAATAATTGGGAATACAGTTATAGATATCAAATGGAAATGTGCCAGAAAACCGTGGTAAATTTATCTATGCCTGCCTTGAGAGAGAATATGTATATATTTCAGTCTCTTTAACACCAAGACAAATGTAAAGTGTCTAATAAGCACTCATAAAGAATCTAATAAATAAATTAAAAAAAACTAGCACTAGCCATGAACTTGATTGATTTGATTGAATTGAGGCCTCTGTGGAAACTCTGGAAAGTAAGTGAGTAATTGGCATCATCACACCAACATAGGCTACACATTTTATTGACTCTAGGGATGTAACTCTCAAATCAACATCAATATTTAAACTTACTAAATTCCATTCTCTGATTTATTTCCTACATTTAAAGATATTTGGGGGTGGGTGGGAAGGTGGCTCAGTGGTAGAGTGCTTGCCTTGCATGCATGAGGTTCTGGGTTCTAGTCCTCAGCACCACATAAGCAGAAAAAAAGCCAGAAATTGTGCTATGGCTCAAATGGTAGAGCGCTAGCCTTGAGCTGAAGAGCTGAGAGACAGCGCCCAGGCCCAGAGTTCAGGCCCCACAACTTACAAATATATATACTGGCTTTACAAGTAATGTAGATTGTGTGTGTGTGCAGAGGGTGGGGGAGGCTAGGTGCTGTTCCTGAGTTTCTTTTGTTTAAAACTAGCACTCTAACACCAGGTGCCAGAGGCTCATGCCTGTAATCCTAGCTACTCAGGACGCTGAGATCCAAGGATCGTGGTTCAAAGCCAGCCGGGTCAGGAAAGTCTGGGAAACATTTATCTCCAATAAACCAACAGAAAATCAGAAGTGTCTCAAGTGGTAGAGCACCCGCTTTGAGCTGAAGAGCTTAGGGACAACACCTAGGCCCAGAGTTCAAGCCCTATGACTGACAAAAACAACAAAAACAGCACTCTACCACTTCTATAGCTCTACTTCTGGCTTTTGGTGGGTAATTGGAGGTTAGAGTCTCAAAAACTCTTCTGCAAGGGTTGGCTTTGAATAATGATCCTCAGATCTCAGCCACCTGAGTACCTAGGATTTTAGGTGTAAGCCTGCAGGGCTTACATATCCCTTTTGGATGTAGTCCTAAGTGGCTGACACAATGCTGAAACATAAATCAGTCTTTTTATCCAAGTGTGGAAAATGATTGAGAATTTCACCACAGAATTTTTAAATCGAGTCAAAGATGCTAGAGACCAAGTTCATATATTTTTACTATATTTGTTTTATGTAGGGAAGATGCAAATATTCCTTAACTGTTTTAGAATACTTACTCGGCAAGAAGAAAATTATTACTCCAGATATTTACTGAACACCCTCTATGGGTTCTGTAGAGATAGATTTAAGCATAGGATATAGCATAAAACCAATAACGCACTCTCCTACCTGAAAAGATCAAGAGAAAGTAAGCACACAAATTCGTTGTAAAATGCTCTGGGCCACCGTGGACCACCATAGAGAAATGGGCTGCAAAGAGAGGATCCCACCCATGGGCAAGATTTTTCTAGAACAAGTCTCTTTTATTTAAAAGCTGAAAAACCATTGTTAACTAAACCTTTGACCTGGAGAAGGAGGTATAATTGGTTCAGAAAGAGGGGCTGCATCTGCAAAGGAAAAAAGACTGGAAATAACAAGATGAACTAAGTAGTTAATTAAGGCTGGACACCGAATGTACACAGTGAATTGTAAAATCTTAGGATGTGATATAGTAGGTCCATGAATTAGAAATAAAACAAGTTAAAGATCAGCCTGCTAGACATCCAATGGGTCTCTGAGTAACAGAATGACAATAAAGGAACTATGTTATAATATTTGCAATTTTGGTTTGACCTCTGGTCAGCTAAAGTTTAATCAAAGTTTTAGTCAAATAGATTTAAGTGAAAATGTAATTATTCTTTAAGGAACTGAGAGATAGGGAATTATTAAAACTTTTCTTGTTTATTTACCTAAATATTGAAGACAAGTAGATTTGTATTTGATGCCTGGACTACCTATGTGTAAACTGATAGCTCTCTAAAAATACTAAAAATGTGGCAATGATAGTAGATCATCTGTGCTTTGTTACAGATGTAACACGTGAATGAAACACAATACCATCTAGCACCTCAAATGTTCTTCTATATTTCTACTTTGCCAGCATTTTTGGTGTATAGTTAAGGTTACATGTGATTATCACTTGTCTTATCATCCAAACTGAAAGTTTTAAGAGTGACAGGGTAAGGGATTGTTGAAAGATAACAAGTAACCTGGACCTAGATGGCTCCTGCCTGGAATGCAAGCTACTCAAGAGGCTGAGATCTGAGAATTTAAAAAGCCAGAAATAGATGTGTGGCTTCAGTGGTAAAGCATCAGCCTTGAGTGAAAATCTAAGCAAGAGAAGAAGGCCCTGAGTTTAAGGCCCAGGGCCAGTACACAAAAAAAGGAAGGAAGGAGGGAGGAAGGGAGGAAGGGAGGAAGGGAGGAAGGAAGGAAAGAAGGAAGGAAGGCAGGAAGGAAGAAAGGAAGGAAGGAAGGAAGGCAGGCAGGCAGGCAGGCAGGCAGGCAAGAAGGAAGGAAGGAAGGCAGGCAGGCAAGCAGGAAGGAAGGAAGGAAGGAAGGAAGAAAAAGTCAGACATAAACATGAATGTCCTGTGTCAACTTCCATATATGATTCCCATTCATAAATTCTGTCATGTTTTTAAATATTCTCAAATGATAATTATTCATGGAAGGTTAGGTTTGTGAGGTGAAATGGAACATCCTTTGGTCTTCCAATTATGTCTTTTAATCCTTTAATATGCTACAATGTGCAAACTATCCAACTTTGTCTTCCTAGATTCACCTTTACATTTTTACTTGTCAGTACATTAAATCACTGGCAGAAATACTAAGAAAAAAGTGAAGATGATTAATCTTTAATTCGTGACAGTAACCAGCTGTTAAGTGTGCATGATGCTTTTTAAAGCAGAATTATTTTTCAAAGTCTAGGAATAGATATTTGATTGTGTTTTACTTTTTTCCCCCTCAGCTTTCAAAATTGAAACTTGGATCAAGCCCAATAAAACTTTTGTGGTGAGTGAAAAATGAAACATCATTAAAATAAGAAAAAGGGAAGGAACTGAAAGACTTACTGCAGAGGAGGATTGTTAGATTGTAGTGGTTCAGTGGGTCCCTGAACAATGCCACAATACACAGTTATTATTCAAGCAGGTGACCAATTATTATTCTTACAGATTGATATTTTGCTTATTATCCCTGTGACTGCACACAAAATACACAATTTGAATCTAATAATGCCTGCAAAAACTCCTATTAATAACGTAAAATGTTATTAAATCATTTTAAGAAATTATCTGTTTCTATTTCTAATTGACTTTTTTTCCCTATGTAATTGATGAACTGAACTATACTTTACACAGGTGTGCCACAAGAGCTGGCATTGATAGTAAAGGCAAATGATCAATTTTGTTGGCTTCAAATGAGGCAGTTTGGAAGCAGAAATTTGACAAATGTTTTCACTCCCTTACAGAGAAGCAGTATAATGCTCTAGTTAGATGACAGTAGATACTATTCATTTTTGAGTTATATATAATCCCATAAAAATTAAAAGAACATTGCCAATGTATGCTGATTAATCTCAAGCATGGTCATTTTATATAAATACAAAAACAGGGGCTCTTTTATGAATGGCTCCCCAAACCTAGCTAAATGAAATCCAAAGCACCTCTATCTGCCCATATCATATCCAAACTTCCTTTCCTGTTAACTGAATTTGGGTGTGTAATGTCCTCATGCTTTTATTTTATTTTTTCTTATGATAAAACATATCCCCTACTTTCTTTAATTGGGCATACTCTTTCAGTATAACACTTCTTAGCTTGGGGTAATCATCAAAAATCTCCCTCAACCCTGTGATTAATTCCAATGTCCCTTTTCTGTGTTTAGTTCCTTTGGTGGATTTTTCTTGTGTTTCTTGGTTAACATTTGGTGTCTTATCTATGGCTTACCTGTTTAAGACTCTCTCTCTCTCTCTCTCTCTCTCTTACACACACACACACACACACACACACACACACACTATATATATATATATATATATATATATATATATATACACTTCATGGAGTGTGTGTGTATATATATATATATATAGGTATATATATACTTCATGGACAAAATCTACTTAAAATAATTCTTTTATTTTGTTGTGAAAATACTGTACAGAGGGGTTACAATTACATGAGCTAGGTAACGAGTACATTTCTTATCAAGCATTGTTGCCTCCGCCTTTGTTTTCCCTTCCCATCCCTTCTCATCTCCTCCCCTTCCTGCCAAAGCTGTAAAGTTCGTTTCTCCACATAATGTCTTGTACATCTCATTGTTGCAATGGGTCCACCTGTATCCCTATTTAAACAATTAGTTTTTTTTCCCTTCCCCTCCCAAAATATTACCAACATCAAATACAGTGAAAACAGGGGTTATACCGTGGGGAAGGGACATACAAAGCAACAAAGAAATCATCTTATAAATATGTTAGAAACAATAGCAAGAAAGAAAAAAACATCTGAGTCCTTTCTGGGGTTCTTTTCACCTAATATCAACTTAATCTGACCGTTTCTCTTTGTCTCAGACACATACTAGTTATTGCAAATAAGGGAAACCATGGGATCTATATTTCTGGCAGTTGTACTAAACAGTAGTATTTCAAGCTAAATTAAATGTATTTATATATAGTTAACTTAGCCTGATAATTAAACTATTTTTAAGCAACTACATATGCTTATGAAGAGCATTGTTTAAATAATGCTATATCAAATACCATTTTTACCTCCTCTTAATCATCAAGGATCTTTTAGCTCTGTCTTCCAAATTTTGTACAAATGAGCATATGTTATATAAGTTGGAGTAAAGGTATCTTGGGAAATATACAGAAAACAACATATATGCTCAGGAAGATTTCTTACTTCACTTCCTTTAATTATTCTAAATGTAAAACAGAGAAGATATCATAAGTGTTCATTTCTATGGCTAATTATTTAGTGTGCACAGAGTAGAAAACTCATGAAATATCTGCTTGACTCATTCCATGATTTTGCTGTTGTCTTGTCTATTCTTATGATGACTTTCTTTCAATCCCATTAATAGGTGCCCAGTCTTCTTCAAAACCAAACTCAATTCTCACCTCAAAGAAGCCCACTGGATTAATTGGACAAAGATTTGTCTTCCACGGCATGGATATATTATTTAATTATAACATATTAGTTTTATTAAATCTTAATTGAAGTTCCAAATATTTAGCATGGATTTAAAGTTTTTGTTTTAGCAAGGATTTATTTTAGTATAAAAGGGTCAAATTAAAAAGAGATAGAAAAAGATAAAAAAAAAATCCCCTGCTCCCTCTGAATGAAATGCCAGTTAAAAATTTCCAGATCTGAAATTTTTTCCGGGCCTATGATCATCTTTTTGTTTAATTGTGAAAATACCATACAGAGAGATTACAATTACATGCGCAAGGTAATGAGTACATTTCTTATCAAGCATTGTTGCCTCCTCCTTTGTTTCCCCTTCCCATCCCGTCCCATCTACCCCTCCCCCCAAAGCTGTAAAGTTTGTTTTTCAACATAACCACTTGTACATCTCATTGTGGCAATGGGCCCACCTGTATCCCTATTTAAATGATTTGTTTTTTCCCTTCCCCTCCACAGTTTATACCAACATCAAATACAGTGAAAGCATGGGTTATAAAGAAAGTAATGAAATATTTATTTAAAAATCTCTGGAATAGTGATACTTTTCATGTTTGCCTTTGAGAAAGCAGCAGCATTAAGGAAATAAAAATTAAATCCCCTAACAACAAATCCTCAAAGAAACAACTGCCCAATAAATAAGTGAGCAAAAAACTTAAACAGAAACTTCTCTGAAGAGGAAAGAAGGATTGCCAATAGACACATGAAGAAATGCTCAACCTCCCTAGCCATAAAAGAAATGCAAATTAAAACAACATTGAGATACCACCTCACCCCAGTTAGAGTGGCTATAATCAAGAACTCTAATATCCACAGATGCTGGAGAGGATGTGGACAGAAGGGAACCTTACTGCGTAGTTGGTGGGAGTGTAAACTTGTTCAACCACTTTGGAAAGCAGTATGGAGGTTCCTCAAAAAACTCCACATAGAGCTCCTCTATGACCCAGCAATCCCACTTTTAGGCATTTACCCAAGTGATCACAAACAAGACCACACTAAAGCTACCAGCACAACTACGTTTATTGCAGCATTATTTACCATAGCTAAGATATGAAACCAACCCAGATGCCCCTCAGTAGATGAATGGATCAAGGAAAATGTGGAATATATGCACAATGGAATTTTATGCCTCCATCAGAAAGAATGGCATTGCCCCATTTGTTAGAAAATGGAGAGACTTGGGCACTCATGGCTCAAGCCTGTATAATCCTAGCTACTCAGGAGGCTGAGATCCAAGGATCATGGTTCAAAGCCAGCACGGGCAGGAAAGACCATGAGACTCCTATCTCCAATAAACCACCAGAAAACCAGAAGTGGCGGTGTAGCTGAAGTGGTAGAGCACTGCCCAGAGTTCAAGCCCCATGACTGACAAAAAAAAAAAGACTTGGATAAAATTATATTAAGTGATGTATGCCAGGCCCAAAGAAACATAGGTTCCATGTTTTCCCTAATTTGCAATAACTAGTATATGTCTGGGACAAGCAGAAAAGGTCAGATAAGATGATGTTAAGTGAAATGAACTCCAAGATAGGGACACAATTGTTTTTTTTTCTTCCTTGCTATTGTTTCTAAGGTATTTATAAGGTACCATGTGATTTTTTTTTGTTGCTTTGTATGTCCCTCCCCCAGGTATAACCCCTGTTTTCACTGTATTTGATGTTGGTATAATTTGGGGAGGAGAAGGGAAAAAACAAATTGTTTAAATAGGGATAAAGATTGACCCATTGCAACAAGGAGAATGAGATGTACAAGACACTATGTTGAAAAATGAACTTTATAATTTAGGCAGGGATGGGTGGTGGGGGTGGAGGGGGGTAGATGAGGAGGTGGGAGGGAAGGGATGGTAGGGGAAAATCAAAGGAGGAGGCAACAATGCTGGATAAGAAATGTACTCATTACCTTGCTCATGTAACTGTAACCCCTTTGTACAGTATTTTCACAATAAAAAACTTAATAAAAAAAGAAAATAACCCATTATTAAATAATATAAATAAAGTACTACTTCATAAAGGTCATCCTTGTTTACTTTTTGTTGAAACAATCATTGCCATTTAGTGAAAATATAAATTTTACAAGATAGAATGTATTATATTATCTATATACTTCATATATTTGATCAGAACATTTGTATTATATTATCTATATTTGCTTCATATATTTAATCACGTGAGATATTACTGTTTTTACTAGTACTACTAAAGTCACCTTGATACTTAACAATAAAGTGTACTTAACAGAACTTGTTAACTAATTTATATATTGTTCATCAGTTATTGTTATTATTGTTGTTGTTGTTAACCAAAATTAGCTGGCTGAATTAGCTTTTGTTCTATGCCTTAAGTCATACTTCAAAAAACCCAGTATTTTGCTGATTGTTTTAGAGAGAGTCTCACAGACTTTTCTGCCCAGGCTGGCCTTGAATTATGATATTCCAGATATTAACTCCACCAGTAGTTAAGATTATATACATGAACCACTGGCACCTCACTGAACTTGGTCTTCCTGAAAAATGATTAATTTATTTTCACATTGATGTTAATTCTTAAAACATAAATGTAGCCACATATGTTTCTTTAACATTTCATAAATATAAGGAAATACAATGTTAGTTTAATTTACCTTAATAACCAAATCAAATTTCTGATGGAAGTCTCTGTTTATGGGCTCCAAGAGATTGAGTTCTGCAGTCCTAGGGTGCATGTGGAAAAATCGTGGGAAATCCTCAGGAGTGCCTGAAAGACATTGAGATTTCAGCTCATAATTGAGAATAAAAAGTTATATGGGTATCTGCTTCATCCATTTCCCTTCATTAACTGAAAAAGAAAATTACATTTTCATTAGTAAATTAAATTTCAAAATTATGCAGTCTAGGGAAAGCAGACAAAATGTGGTATATAATTAATTAACTTCTAAGTAAGAAAATAGAAAATATTTGTCTGTATGATTTTCAGAGTTTTTTTATTAAAAGAGCTCTTTAATTAATTTGGAACTTTTTCATATGAAAAGACATTAAGTGAAGTGAAAGTGAATTTGGATTATAAAATTGTATTTTAATGGTGCATAAATCTTAATTATAGCTTGTGTTTTTCAACATATCTAGTAATAAATAATGACTAGCAATTTAAACCGCATATCTAGATGCCTGGAAACAACTATGAACATACTCTGCTCCATCTGGAAGGATTATTTGAAGATAAGTGTTTAGCTAATTATGCCAACCAGAGTAAATTCAAATATAGTCTTGATAATATTCTTAGTATCAGGGTAGCATTTCATAAATGTAGCATTGTAGTAACAGTAAATAGATTTCTTCCTAGAGAAATTCTCTTCAATTCTATTTTTTCTGTATTATGTTTTAAAAGAGAGAATCAATAATTTGTAGAAGTGAATTTGTTCAAAGTGTACTGTGTGAATGGATGGATATTTCACAATGAAACCCTCTCATACTACTAATATATATAATTAAAAAGATAAGGAAAAATAAAATAAAAATAAGGAATAAAAAATTTTATTATGGTACAAAATTGAATGACAAGATATATAAATGAAATAAATTCATGTGAGTAACTGGGGCAATATTTCCAAATTATATCAAGGACAAGAGGTCCATATCTCTGATATCTTTCATGAATTACATAAGGAGAAAGACCCAAGATGAATTCAAAATAGTTTGTGTGTCAGGCCCTAGTGGCTCACTCCTATAATCCTAGCTACTCAGAAGGCTTAGATCCGAGGATTGCTGTTCAAAGCCAGAAAAAGTCTGTGGGAGTCTTACCTACAACGAATTAGCAGAAAAACGGAAGTGGCAATATGGCTCAAATTGGCAGAGCACTAGCCTTGAGCAAAAGAGCTCGGAGACAGATCCCAGGCTCTGAGTTCAAGCCCCATGATTGACAAAAAATGCTTAACTATGGATGAACAAAGGGTTCAATGACAGAAAAAGTCAAATGATTCTCAGCCATATACAAAGACAGAAACACAGAAGTGCTGGTCAAAACGATGTTAAAGCCATGTACTAGTGGGTCACAACTGGAATTCTAGCTACTCAGGAAGTAGAGATGTCTGCCCTGGATCTTGGGTTTCTTGTCTATAATTTTTTTGTTTTGTTTTTATTGTGAGAATACCATACAGAGGAGTTACAGTTACATGGGCAATGTAACCAGTACATTTTTTATCAAGCATTGTTGCCTCCTCGTTGTGTGTCTTGTCTATAAAATTTTGAGAAGATAAATCTGTTATTGTTTAAGTTATGTAGTCTCTGGTGCTCAGTGATGTCATTCCAAAAGAGGCATATACTAATTATGAAATAATATTGAGAGGGATAAACAAATTCTCTTATTTGCTTACAGAAAATACAAAGGACAAAAGCAACATTTAAACTCATTCCAAGGAGAGCACAATGCAGTTTATAGTGAGCATTGAAGTGAGACTTATAAATTACATTCTTGTTTTATATTTTGTGCAGGTAAAAATGCCATATATTATAAATTAATTAAATGTTTAACCAAATTTCATATAATAAATAATTTCATGGCCAATATTATATCATAGGGAATATGTAAATAGAAAGGGAACTGGCATAGACTGAAACTGACTTCAGAGGAAGATTAATCACAATGAAATGAATATTGTGTAATTCCTAAGTCCCTTTCCTGCACTTTCAAAATTCCAAAAAAATTCCTATAAAATAATAACACTTATGAGAAAATGATGATAAAATGTGTGTAGATATTTGATGATACTAAAGAATGATTAATGGATGACACAATCAAATTAAATATTCTCTAACTGATCTATGATATGCAGCTATCATTTTTATAAATATTTAATTTTAATACATAGTTGTACAAAGGGATTTCAATTCTAGAAGTCATTTTATGAGGATAAAATATCTTGATCAATGTCATATCTTCCATTGTTTAAAACCCCTCATCTTCTCCCATCCTATCCTTACTCTCATTTTATGGAGTTTAATCTTTACATACCATACTATGAAGATAATGACTGTATTTACTAACTCTTTCTTCCTCCATTTATGTTCCAGTTATTACCCATCCCCTCCATGTAGGTTTATTTTATAGACTATTACAATAGATATTTACCAATGAAAATGTTATATCTAGGATAATCTTAAAATAGTATGACAAGAGAGATACATATAATTACAAAGGATAACTTTTGCATTGAATTTCTTCCTCAATTGAATTGCTTCTGTGTTTCGTTTGAAAGGAATGATCTGCTCTGCTCACTGACTTTCTTTTCTTTCAGCACATTGAACACGTCATGCAACTGCTTGCCAACATCCACCGTGTTTCTGAAAAACTAAGTGCTAATTTTATTGAGGTTCAATTGCCCATGAAAATGTGCAACTTTTCTTGCTTTCAACATTTTTTTTATTATATGAAGGTTTGGTGAGTCTATGTCTGGGGTTTATATCTTTGGGCTGATGCTCACTGGACTTTGTTGACTTCCTGGATGTGTACATCTAAATTAACTTGTAATCTATATATGTTGTGCCATTATGTATTCATACATTTATTCTTTGTTCTGTTTTGAAGTATGAATTTTATGTAGGCGAGTATAGCTAATGATGTCTTAGAGAATTTTGAGGTTAAATTCACTTTCTTTATTTTTTTTAAATTTCATCCTTCCCCCTTAGATTTGATGTAAGTTGATCTCTCAGTGCATTTACTGATTGTTTGCAGAAACTCTTATGGCACATAGTGCAGGGGGAAAAAAGGCTCAAGGTAACAGTGAACCACTTGATTGCAGAGGATGCTTAATTGCAATGTCAATAATTCTATTGAAATAATGGTGTATGACCAGTGACATCGTTGAATTGTCATTTCAGACAACATTCATAGCCTCTCATCTCATCAACAGAAACTATGGTGTCTAAAAGCAAGAGAGAAGTTTTCTACATTGTAGCTGAGAGTTTTCTCTGAGAAACACATATATGTCCTAGGTTATTAGAATGGATTTAAGGAAAGTTAAGGATTTAGGCAAAAAAAAAAAACCCCTGAAAGCAGAGGTATGGAAATCCTATGGATAGTGTGTGTTTTGTATTTTGTCTGTGTTTCTATTCATGCCAGTCTATTGTAATGAAGAGTACAAGCTTTAGTTTCCTTTATATTGATAACAACAGTATCATCTAGTTGTTTAGAATTAACTTTTCTACAGGACCTATGTAGTAGGATAATAATATTTTAATAAATAAGCAATAAATGTCGCATTAAGGAAGGGTGGAGAATGTAGCTAGAAGGATTCAAAAGGATTAGTTGAATAACATAGGTTTGGATGATACACATATTGTTTACAGCAAATGTTGTATATAAGATCAAATGCTCCAAACAAAACTATATATTTTGTCAATGTATTTTAAAGGGAGTAACTTGAGGTCAAGGAAGCTCTAACAATACCTCGAAAATTACAGTTAGTTTGGGTTAAAGTCATAATTTACACATGAACACTGTCATGTGTATGTTTTCAATACCTAGGATGTTCTAACATCTCTAAACCTAGAGAGCAAAGTTAGAATAGGAGGTTATGCTGATTTGGGGGAGTAGCAATTATCTCCTGCTTGTAGCTTGATTTGACATAACATCATCATGTCATTTTTTTTCTGATGAAAATTTGGATCCTTAATTCAATCAGAGTAAATGACAAAAATAGAAAAATTACCCACTGGCCTTTGTAGCTCCTCGTGTCATGGTTTCTGTTGTTTTTTCTGCTTTTACCTTATTCATTTATCTCCAGTGCAATGCGCTTCCTTGAGGTTTCAGAAAAGCTCAAATTTTTATCTGCCTAAATAGAGGCTCTTCACCTCACTCTCAGAAATGGGCATCAACTCCTCTGGTTTCTGAAAGACTTGCCAATGTCTTACTGATTCAAGGAAACACACACCAATTATCCTACTTAATCCTGCACACCAAACTCTGTGGTGTTTCTCTTCTTATCAAATTTACACCTTCTAACTTGTACATGAAACACTGAGTTAATATATTGTATTTATGTTACACTGATTATATATCACATATCCCACTGCTAGGAAAACAGTTTCTTACTCAGTGTCCTACTACTCTGAATATCTACTCCATAGAGTAGATAATCATTTATTGAAAAAATGTAATTTTAAAATTAAAAATAACAAAAATAATAATCAGTACCAGCACCTTTAAATAGTATGCTTCCCAAAGTCTACTCTTAATATTTTGTTCTGGGGCTTTCAAACATGCTGAATCATCTATTGAAAAACTGTCACTCACATCTTCTACCAAAAAACCCCAAGTCTTCTGATTAAATGTCTCTCTCAAGCAACACCCTTGGGAATAACTGGTGTTCCCTTCCAAGGAGCCTGTACAACATTTGGTGTAGACAATATGTTTATCATCCAAAAGTATGTTATTAAATTAAGTTTTTGACTCTTTCTAGTTACAAACTCTACCTTCCTTAATATAAAACATTTACTGCTATTTTTTAAGTATTTTTATTCTACTGCATTAAGCACAGTGATTGACATAATTTTGAGTCTTCAATTAATGAAGCAAACAATGCTTATTTTCTTTTATCTATCCCAAAACCTCTATAAAATTGAAAGAAGCTTATGTATGTACAAGCTTTTAAATAATTTAATTATCTCATTTATGCAAATGGCTAACAATATATGTGCTTTTCTGGAGATTAAAGTTTTGCAACAGAAAGTTTTGCTTGCTTTGTTTTTTTGTTTTGTTTGTTTTACTTTACAGAAAGCCTTGCTGAATTTGCTATAATATAATAGTATAGAATCTAGTGGGCATCTATTGTCACATAAGTATGTAGTCACACAGGACATATGCATAGGACAAAGTAGCTTAGAGGCTAACATTGAATGCCATTGAAGTATTTCCAATCACCCTTGCAAAACCAGCTTTCTTCAGACACAGATTCATGGTCTGACCCTGTAACCCAGTTCCCTGTCCCATGCACTGCTCTCTGCCACGCTTATAAACTATACAAAGCAGCCATACCCATATTTTAGTCAAAACTAAAGATGAAGAACAAAAGTCTCTTCATCTCTCTCTTTTTGTACAATTAGAAGTATATGCATTAGGGATGTATTTGGATTTTCAAGAAGAAATTAGTCACAGGTATAAACTATCAAGTGTCTTTTTGCTAAGCATAATTCTTTACTTTCTCCTACACATCCCCAAAATAACCCTTGTTTAATTCAGACATATTATAAAAATATTTATAGTATCTAACCAATTAAAATACCATTATTATGCTTAATAGATAATTTATGAGTTCCTATGAAGAAAACAGAAAGATACTAATAAATGTCCTGTTGTTCTTTGTTTCCTCTAATGAAAATATCTTAATTTATTTTCTACACATTAGTACGGAAACTAACTGTGAAGAGGAAGCATGTTTATATTGTTATTTCTAATTATTTATGTGAGTGTTTGTGTAATAATAATTTCCGGTGTTAAACACTTGTTACTAAAAGCTTTTCCTATAATTTGAGAAAACTTTTAATGTGATATGATAGTGTAAAATGTTAGCAGATACAAACCAACTAGGATGGAGTAGAGGATGCCTGGTCTGTCTGATGGTGGTTGAATATTCCGGTCCTGATCAGTGGCTTGGATTGGTGGGGTGACAATAATGGGATTCAGTTCTTCCTGGAAAAAAATTGATAGAGATTAGTTCAGCTTCATTTCTCATACTTGGTGGAGAATTGGCATGAGGAGATTTTAGTCTGGGCAACTAAATATCACCTGAGCCTATATTAGTCAGAGTTTTCAAGATTTGTAATTTAATGCCTCATACTGGTATTTTTGAGTTTTAAGAATATTTCCTTCTAATTCAAATGAAAAAGTCATGGTAATTATGTACACAGGAGTTCATATCAAGAATTTCTCAGGAAAAATTGGGGAAGTAATTTAACAATACCTTTGACTTTTTAAATTTTTTTTATTTTATTGTAAACATGCTGAACAGAGGGCTTACAGTTACATGAGTAAGGTAATGAGTACATTTCTTATCCAGCATTATTACCCCCTCCTTTGTTGTACTCCCACTATCTCTTCCCTACCCCACCTCTCTAACTCTCCCCCCCCCCAAAGCTGTAAAGTTAATTTCCAATATAGTGTCTTGTGGGTATCATTGTTGCAATGGGTCATCCTGTGTCCTTGTTTCAGCATTTTGTCGTTCCCCTTCCTTCAAATTAGACAAATGTATATACAAGATGCAGGGTACCAAAGTCAAGTGATAACAGATGATATAGCATAGGGGGGAAGAACATACAAAGGAAACAAAAAGAATCACATAGTACATTAAAAACAAAAAGAAGAAAGACCTCTTGTGTCCATATCTTGGGGATCATTTTACTTGGCATTATCTTATATGGTCATATGTACATAGCTTTTGAGCTTTTCTGCTCATCTGATAAAATGATCCTAGACATATATTAATTATTGCAAGTGAAGGAAACCATGGGATGTATATTTCTTTGAGTCTAGCTTACTTCACTTAATGCAATTTTTTTCTAGAGCACCTTAAACAAAATTAAGTCTATCAAATTACTTATGATGTAAAATGTAGTTTTTGTTTTAGTACTAATCTTTACAGTTTAATGTAAACTAATAATAAGAAAATTCTTCAAAAATAAATGCTGTATTTCAGTAGAGATCAAAATTATATTATTTAAACTTTATACAATTATATACCATATTTTCTTGATATATAATTAAAATTGATTTTGCATTATTAATGATACAAATTAATTTATTACACTGGGAAAAAAATTATGTTATTTTTTATTGTGAAAATGCCATACAGGGGTTACAATTACATAGGCAAGATAATGAGTAGATTTCTTATCAAGCATTGTTGCCTCCTCCTTTGTTTCCCCTTCCCATTCTTTCCCATCTCCCCCCCCAATCCTCCTCTACCTCCCTCTACCCACACACCCCCCCTCCGCCAAAGCTGTAAAGTTTGCTTTTCAACATAATGATTTGTACAACTCATTGTTACAGGGAGTCTACCTGTATCCCTATTTAAATGATTTGTTATTTCTCTTCCGCTCCATAAATTATACCAACATCAAATACAGTGAAAGCAGGGGTTATACCGTGGGGGAGGGACATACAAAGCAACAAAGAAATCATCTTATAAATGTGTTAGAAACAATTGCATGAAAGAAAAACAAACATTTGAATACATATCTTAGGGTTCATTTCCCTAACATCAACTTATCTGACCTTTTCTGCTTGTCTCAGACATATACTAGTTATTGCAAATAAGGGAAAACATGGGACATATGTTTCTTCTGGCCTGGCTTATTTCACTTAATATAATTTTTGCCAAGTATTTCCATTTCCTAACAAATGGGGCAATGTCATTCTTTCTGATGCAGGCATAAAATTCCATTGTGTATATATACCACATTTTCTTGATCTACTGAGGGGCATCTGGGTTGGTTCCATATCTTAGCTATGGTAAATAATGCTGCAATAAACATAGTTGTGCTGGTAGCTTTAGTATGGCCTTGTTTGTGATCATTTGGGTAAATGCCCAAAAGTGAGATTGCTGGGTCATAGGGGAGCTCTATGTGGAATCTTTTCAGGAACTTCCATAATACTTTCCAAAGTGGTTGAACAAGTTTACATTACCACCAACAATGTAGTAAGGTTCCCTTCTGTCCACCTCCCCTCCAGCATCTGTTGTTATTAGAGTTCTTGATTATAGCCATTCTAACTGGGGTGAGGTGGTATGTCAATGTTGTTTTGATTTGCATTTCTTTTATGGCTAGAGAGGTTGAGCATTTCTGCTTATGTCTATTGGTCATCCTTCTTTCCTCTTCAGAGAAGTTTCTCTTTAAGTGTTTAGCCCACTTATTTATTGTGTAGTTGTTTCTTTGAGGATTTGTTGTTGGGGGATTTAATTTTAATCGGAGATTAGATGGCTGTAGGTCCGTTGATTCATTTCTGGGTTTTCAATTCTATTCCATTGGTCCTGAGGTCTGTTCTTGTACCACTACCAGCTGTTTTGATTCCTATGTCTTTGTAGTAGAGTTTGAAATTTGGTATTGATATTGCTCCAGCACTGTTCTTTCTGTTAAAGGTCATTTTTGATATTTGGGGTCTTTTTTTGGGTCCAGTTGTGGGGCCTGAACTCTGGGCCTGAGTGCTATCCCTCAGCTCTTCAGCTCAAGGCTAGCGCTCTACCACTTGAGCCACAGCACCACTGCCGGCTTTTTTCTTTTTGCTTATGTGGTGCTGGGGAATAGAAACCAGGGCCTCATGCATTGCAAGGCAAGCGCTCTACCACTGAGCCACCTTCCCAGCCCGATATTTGGGGTCTTTTATTGTTCTATATGAATTTTTGTGTTGCTTCTTCTATTTCCTTGAAGAATGAGTTTGGAATATTGATAGGTATTGCATTGAATTTGTAGATAGCCTTGGGAAGTATTGCCATTTTCATGATGTTGACCCTACCCATCTAGGAGCATGGGAGATTTTTCCACTTTCTAAGTTCTGCTTTGATTTCCTTTTTCAGGTTTTTAATGTTTTCATCATAGAGGTCTTTCATTTCTTTGGTTAAGTTAGTTCCTAGGTATTTCATTTTTTGTGAGGCTATTATGAATGGAGTTGCTTTCCTGATTTCAGCTATGCTTTTCTCATTGTTGGCATACAAAAAAGCCATTGATTACCTTTATTGTATTGAGGAATGTTCCATGGATTCCTAGCTTTTCCAGAGCCTTCATCATAAAGTGGTGTTGGACCTTGTCAAATGCTTTTTCTGCATTGATTGAGATAACCATGTGGTTCTTAATCTTGCTTCTGTTGATGTGCTGAATTATATTAATTGATTTGCATATATAGAACCAGCTTTGCATCCCTGAAATGAATCCTGTTTGATCGTGGTGTATGATTTTTTGGATGAATTGTTGAAGTGTATTGGCCAAAATTTTGTTAGAAGTTTTGTATCAAAGTTCATCAGGCAAATCAAAACAACACAGAGATACCACCTCACCCCAGTTAGAATGGCTATAATCAAGAAATCTAATAACAACAGTTGCTGGAGGGGATGTGGCCAAAAGGGACCCCTACTGCATTGTTGGTGGGAGTATAAACTTGTTTATCCACTCAGGAAATTAATATTGAGATTCCTCAAAAGACTCTACATAGTGCTCCCCTAAGATCCAGCAATCCCACTTTTGGGCATTTACCCAAATCATCACTAACAAGACCATACTAAAGCTACCAGCACAACTATGTTTATTGCAGCATTATTTACTATAGATAAAATATGGAACCAACCCAGATGCCCCTCAGTAGATGAATGGATCAAGAAAATGTGGTATATATACACAATGGAATTTTATGCCTCCATCAGAAAGAATGACATTGCCCCATTTATTAGGAAATAGAAAGACTTGGCAAAAATTATATTAAGTGAAATAAGCCAGGCCCGAAGAAACATATGTCCCATGTTTTCCCTTATTTGCAATAACTAGTATATGTCTGAGACAAGCAGAAAAGGTCAGATAAGTTGATGTTAGGTGAAATGAACCCCAAGATAAGGACTCAAATGGTTTTTCTTTCTTGCTATTGTTTCTAACATATTTCTAAGATGATTTCTTTGTTGCTTTGTATGTCCCTCCCCCATGGTATAATCCCTATTTTCACTGTATTTCATGTTGGTATAATTTGTGGAGGGGAAGGGAAAAAAGAAATTGTTTAAATAGGGATACAGGTGGACCCATTGCAACAATGAAATGTGCAAGACATTATGTCAAAAAAGGAACTTTGGTAAGCAGGGAATGGGAGGGCAGGGATGCTATGGGGCAACAAAGGAGGAGGCAACAATGCTTGATGAGAAACATACTCAGTACCTTTCTCATGTAATTGTAACCCCTCTGTACAGTATTTTCACAATTAAAAAAACTTATTGAGAGGAAAAAACAAACAAACTTATATTAGCTGGGTGCCAATGGCTCAGGTCTTAAATCATATCTACTCAAGAGGTTTAGATCCAAGAATAATGGTTCAAAGCATGCCCAGGCAGAGTCTTATCTTCAATTAACCACCAGAAAATCAGAAGTGGCTTTGTGTCTCCAGTGGTAGGGCACTCCCCTTGAGCTGAAGAGCTGAGGACAGGACACATGCCCAGAGTTCAAGCCCACAAAAAAACAAAAACAAACACCAAAAACAAACAAGTAAATTAAAAACCTCATATAAACTAAAAAAAAATTATAAATAGTTCAACACATAGAAATGGCAATAAAAGACCTCCCACCCAAGAAAAGCCCAAAACCAGATGGATTCACAGCTGACTTCTATAGAGCTTTCAAAGGAGAATGCACTCCAATACTCCTCAAATTCTTCAATGAAATTGAAAGTGAAAGATCACTAGCAAACTCGTTCTATGAGGCCTCATCCCAAAATCTGATAGGGACCCATCAAAAAAAGATAACTATAGACCTAACTCTATAATGACATTGATGCAAAACTTCTCAATAAAATTCTAGCCTACCAACTACAACATCTAAAAAAAAAAAAAACTTCATGCAGTATGACCAAACATGATTCATTTCAGGGATGCAAAGCTGGCTTAATATATGCAAGTTAATTAATGTAATTCAACAGATCAATAGGATCAGGGACAAGAACCACATGATCATTTCAATAGTTGCAGAAAAAGCATTTGAGAAGACCCAACACCCCTTTATGGTGAAAGCTCTGTAGGGACTAAGAATGCATGGAATGTTCCTCAATATAATAAAGGCCATCTAAAATAGCATTATTCTTTTTCTTTTCTTTTCTTTTTTTGGGGGGGTCCAGTCGTGGGACTTGGGCTCTGGGCCTGGGCGCCATCCCTCAGCTCTTCAGCTCAAGGCTAGCACTCTACCACTTGAGCCACAGAGCCACTTCCGGCTTTTTTCTTTGTGCTTATGTGGTGCTGAGGAATGGAACCCAGGGCCTCATGCATGCAAGGCAAGTGCTCCACCACTGAGCCACCTTCCCAGTAGCATCTTAATAGTGAAAAGTTAAAAACATGTCCTTTAAAATCAGGAATGAGACAAGGATGTCCACTCTCTCCACTCCTCTTCAATATTGTATTGGAATTCCTAGACAGAGCAATAAGGCAAGAGACATTGCAGGGGTGGGGGTGGGGAACTCTCCCTCTTTGCAGATGACATGATCCTGTACTTAAAGAAACTCATATACTCCTTTCCCAAATTACTTGAGATGATCCAAAACTTTGGCAAAGTAGTGGGGTATAAAACTGACCCACAAAAAGCAGTAGCTTTTCTAATGCCAACAATAAGAAGAAAGGTTGAAATTTCAAAAAAGCAACTCCTTTTGTAATGGCCTCTGATAACATAAATATCTAGAAATAAGCTTAACCAAAGATGTCAAGGACCTCTATGATGAAAACTTCAAAAACTTAAAAAAGGAAATTAAAGTATATTTAAGGAAGTGGATAAACCTCCCATTATCCTAGGTTGGGAGAATTATTGTGAAAATGGCAATACTGCCCAAAGCTATCTACAAATTCAATGCAGTACCCATCAATATCCCCACAACATTCTTTAACAAAATAGAAGCAATCCAAAAATTTATATGGAATGATAGAAGACCCTTAATAGCAAAAACTATCCTTAGCAGGAAGAATAGTGATGGAGGAATATCAATACCAAAGTTCAAACTCTATTATGAAGCTGTAGGGAAAGGATGGTAAGGGAAAAATGAAGGAGGAGTCAACAATGCTTGATAAGAAATGTATTCATTACCTTGCTCATGTAACTGTAACTCCTCTCTACTGTATTTTTACAATAAAAACCATATACATTTTTTTAAAAAAACCTTGGTACTGGCACAGGAATCGGCCTGAGGGCCACTGGAATAGAACGAAAACCCAGAAATGAACCCAAAAACCTATGGCCATCTAACTTCGATAAGGGAGCCAAATGTTTCAGTTTGAAGAAAGACAAGCCTCTTCAACAAATTGTGCTGGCAGAATTGGCTATACACATGTAGAAAATTGAAGTTAGATCCTTATATGTCACCCTGAGCCAGTATCAATTCCAAATGGATCAAAGACCTTGAGGTAAAAGCAGAGACCTGAAAATACTACAGGAAGGGACAGGAGATATGCTAGGGCTTCTTGGCACAGGTCAAAACTCCTTTTTTGTCAGCTGTAGGGCTTGAACTCTGGGCTTGGGCACTGTCACTGTGCTCATCAGCTCAAGGCAAGTGCTCTACCACTTGAGCCACAGCACTACTTCCTCAAAACTCCCTTAATGAAGATCCAGAAACACAACCAATCAAAGAAAGACTGGTTAAATGAGATTACATTAACCTGCCGAGCTTTTGTATGGCAAAGGACATAGCTAGAAAGATAAATAGAAAGCCCACTGATTGGGAGAATATCTTCACTAGCTATACAACAGGCAAGGGCCTCATATCAAAAATATACCTAGAGCTCAAAAGATTAACGAACTCAATAACATATTCCCAAAGAAACAACGACCCCATTAATAAATAAACCAAAGAATTAAAATGAGACTTCTCTGGAGATAAAATTAAAATGGCCAATAGACACATGAAGAAATGCTCAACATGGCTGGCCATAAAAGAAATTCAAATCAAAACAACATTGAGATTTCACCTCACCCCAGTTAGAATGGCCATTATCAAGAAAACAAAGAATAACAGATGCTGGCAGGGATGTGGCCAAAAGGGAACGCTACTACACTGTTGGTGGGAACATAAGCTGGTTCAACCACTCTGGAAGAAAGTATGGAGGTTCCTCAAAGGACTAAACATAGAACTCCCCTATGATCCAGCAATCCCAGTCCTGGACATCTATGCAAATTATCACAAGCTAGGCCACACTAAAGCTACCACCACAACTATGTTCACTACAGCATTATTTACCATACCTTAGATATGGAACCAACCCAGATGCCCCTCAGTAAATGAATGCATCAAGAAAATGTGATGTATATATAGATATAGGTATAGGTATAGGTATAGATAATGGAATTTTATGCTTCTATCAGAAAGAATGGCATTGCCCCTTTTGTAAGGAAATGGAAGACTTGAATAAAAACATATTAAGTGAAGTAAGCCAGATGAAAGAAACATAGATTTTATGGTTTCCCTAATTTGTAATAATTAGTATATGCCTAGAATAGTCCTATCTGAGAATCATAATTACTCAATATTTATGTACATATGACCATACAAAATGATGCTAATTTAAATGAACTCAAAACATGGAATCAACAGTTTTTTTTTGTTTTTTGTTTTTTGTGTTTTTTGTGGTTGTCACCAATGTACTGGATCTAGTTCTTTCTTCTTATTTTAATTCATTTCTCTTTTTCCATTGGTTTATCCCTGGCAATCACTGTCTTAGATTCTGGTCTTGTATATACATGTATCTGATTTGGGGAAAGGAAAAGGAATAAGAAAATGCTGAAAGAAGGACAAAGGATGACCCATTGCAACAACTATACTCACAAGTCACTATGTCAGAAATGAACTTTCCAACTTTAGGGGGGGTTGGGAAAGGGGGGAGGAATGGGGGAGAGAAGGAATAGTGGAGAACAACAAAGGAGTGGGTAACACTGTTCAACATGAAAGATACTCATGTAACTGTAACCCCTCTGTACAACATCTTTACAATGAACTTTTTAAAGTATCCAATGTATATCCTACAAAATTATAAAGAGTGAAGGAATGGGTGGACAGGAAAAGGATAAGTGAGAAAATTGAAGAAGATGAAATTGATTAAGATACATTGTATTCATATGTTTCTTGGTTAAATGGCAAGTACTTAAAGGTAATCCTAGCTATTCAAGAGGCTGAGACCTGAACATCATGGTTCAAAGCCAGCCCAAGTAGGAAAGTCCATGAAACTCTTATCTTCAATTAACCACCAGAAAACCAGAAGTGGTGCTGTGGCTCAAGTGGTAGAGCACTGCCTTGAGCTGAAAAGCTCAGGGACAATGTTCAGGCTCAGAGTTCAAGCCCCACACCCGACCAAAAAAAATTAACCACTATGGAAATCAGTATGAAGATTTCTTCAAAAACTAAAACTGGAATTCTATATGATCCAGTGATGCTACTTCTCAAATATTCTCAAAAGAATTAAAATTGTCCTAATACAGAAATCTGTATACCCACATTTGCTGCTATTAAAGCCAAATTGTGAAGTCAAAAAAAAGAAAGAAAAAAAAAGAAAAGAGAAAAAAAGAAAATATCAACTCCACATAAAAATCTCTCCTTTAAATCCAAGAGATTATTTTATTTCCTCTCTCACACATAAAATGCTCTTCTCTAACTTTTCCCCTTTTTTGCTCTCTCTTCTCCCTGGGTTTCAACCTCTCTCTGCTTCTCTCAAACAACACTATTTCAGTGGTTTACCTCATGTAGCCTGCCTTTTTTCCCTAAACTGAAAATATCTGGTGCTCTTCTAAGTATGTATGATTAAACATTGGAGTTAAGGTTGGCATCACTCCTTCTAGCCATGTCTTTGATGAATGTCTATCAGCCGAAGTCAGTTTACAGTTAAGCTACTTTATCCCTAGTTCAACTAATTCAATCATTGGTAGCTTTTCCACAGCATAGCTCAACTTAGACCTAGAGAATACATTTCTAATCTGAGGGGTTTTCTGCAGCTCTATTGTGTTTCTCCATGTCAGAGAAGACTCCCAAGAATCACAAACAATCTTTGAAGCTTGAAATGTTTCTTATCTACAATTTAAGTAAATAGAATGTCTACTCTTCTGATAGAGTGTTAAATGAGATGAAATCACATTTTTTATTTTTTATGTTTTTTATTGTAAAAATACTGCACAGAGGGGTTACAGTTACATGAGTAAGGTAATGAGTACATTTCTTATCATCCATTGTTACATCCTGAAATTACATTTTTAAGAGTATCAATATTGTTCCCTGTCATAAAGCCTCCAAGTTGCTTACACATAAATTTTAGTTTGGGTAATTAGTTGTGTAATTAACAACCCACTGTTGATAATATCGAGGACTTTAAGGAAAATGGAGTTTTATTGGTATTACTCGGAGTTGTACAAACAATATAAAAACTAAAAATAGCTAGGCCACAATAACTCATGCCTGTAATCTGATCTACTCAGAAGGCTGAATTATGAGGATCACTGTTTGAAGCCAGATCTTCCCTGAGACTCTTATCTCCAATTAACCACACACATACACACACACACACACACACACACACACACACTCCAGAAGTAGAGAGGTGGCTCAAGTGGTGTAGTGCTAACAATGATTACAATAGTTCAAAGACAGCATCCAGACTTTGAGTTCAAATGCCAGGACCAGCCCAAACAAGAAAAATAAAAGAAAAAAACCAAAAACTAAAAATAACAGAGCAAACAAACAAGGAAAAAGAAGTGCTAAAATGCTAAGTTGATTAGTCATCTTGCAGGTGCTTATTAATAAGCTTATAGTTAGAAGTAAAAAATGTAAATAATCACATGTACCATTAAAATGTGTTAATGATCATCTGAGTAATGAAAAAATGGGAACAGTGTCTTAGGACACTGAATTTGGGAGTGAAAGAAGATGGAATAATAGATACTTTACATAAAGTTCTTTCACTCTTTCATTATGTCATTGCTAAATGAGTACTGACTTAAATGTTAGAGAAAGGAAGAGAAAGAGGGAGGGAGGAAGAAAGGAACAGAGGAAGAGAGGGAGGGAGATAGGGAGCAAGGGAGGAAGGAAAGGAGAGAGAGGGAGGAAGAGAAGGAGGGAGGGAAGAAGGAAAGAAGGAAGGAAGGAAGAAAGGAAGGAAGGAAGGGAGGGAGGGAGAAAGGAAGGAAGGAAGGAAGAGAGGAAGAGAGGGAGGGAGGGAGGGAGGGAGGAAGGAAGGGGAGGTATGAGGGAGAGAAAGAGGGAGAAAAGGAAGGGAGGAAGTAAGAGAGGAAGGAAAGTTTAACACTGAGAAAAAAATCTTCACTCTTGATAAAAGCTTCAATATGTTTCTGGAAGTTTTGGAGTGACATTTATAAATAACTTATTAGAACTGGCACACTTTCATTTCTTATAGACACTGGCAACTTACATTAAAAGAAACTTTTCCTTTTGTTACCATTAATCAGTTTGTCAGTAAACCTAGGCTAAAAGGTCAAAAGGAATGATATATCAAATACAACTTTTAAGATTATTTCCCAAGTAAATTTTGATGTTTGAAACTTACCTTAGAATTCCTGTAATATGACATTCTAGGATATTAAGAATTGTATTTGGTGCTAGATGCTGGTGCTCACACATATAATTCTAGGTACTTAAGAGGCTGAGGTCTGAGGCTGGAAGTTCAAAGCCAGCATAGGCAGAAAAATATGTGAGACTCTTATATCCAATTAATCACCAGATAAACCACAAGTGGCACTCTGGCTCAAGGTGGTAGAGCACAAGCCCTGAGCAAAAGACCTTAGGGACAGTACCCAGGTCTTGAGTTCAAGTCCCACAACTAACAAAAAAAAGTATTGTATTTGGCTTAGGATAATTCTTTCAAAATTTAATATAATTTTCAGAACTATAGGCATCACTAAACTAAGAATCATAATTGTGTGTATGTATTTATCAGAAGAAGCAATAAAATTAGATGATCTTTTGAGCCAATGAATTTTCTATGGTGGGTAGAAAATGGCTATGCAGAATATACATAGAGCCAAAAGCACCCACAAAGAAAATTACCTTACAATAAGTATGACTTTAACATTGACAATAGAAGCCATGGAATGTGTTTCTACATCAGTTGGGAATATTCTTACAGCCAAATTCATAGTTAACATTTTAATAAGATATTTAGTTCTAAAAACAATCCATCAGCATGCTATGGAATTAATTTCACACAGAAGACATTAAAAATAAATTTATAAATCAATCAACTAATGTTATAAAAGATACGTAAAATAACTATATTAATATAACTAAATAAGCCAGGTGCCGGTAGCTCATGCCGTAATCCAGCTAATCAGGAGCCTGAGATCTGAGTATCGTGGTTCAATGGCATCCCAGTCAGGAAAGTCCATGAGACTCTAATCTCCAGTAAACTACCAGAAAACTGGAAGTAGAACAGTGACTCAAGTGGTAAAATGCTTCCCTTGAGCTGAAGAACTCAGGGACAGCACCCAGACCCCAGAGTTCAAGCCCCATGATCAAACATATATATATATATATATATATATATATATATATATATATATATATATATATATGCATATATATAAGTAAATATATGAAACACTTTGGAAGGGTACCATGTTTAAAAATGAGTAGTATGCATGAAACCCTGAGTTCAATCCTTTGTGCATCTCTGCACACTCTATATAAATATGAATAAATGTGCATTTTTGTGTATTTGTATATATGAATGAGGTCCTTAGACATAACAACTTGTGAGATTCAGGTTAAATTTTAAACATATATAAAGGAGCTAAAAAACTGACAGTATTGGCTAAGCATTTGATTTATTCGCTTCTTAAATGAACAAGGTAAAATAAAGATGGATAATAAAATGAGTAAAAATTAATAAAGCTGAAATACAAAATACACCATATTGTAGTCAAGTACATAAGATGAATAGCCAAGTATTCATTTGTTTATGTTGAAGAACCAAAAGACTTTTGTCAATGATTCTCCTGAAACAACCATATCTTTATCATAAACTTCTTTGTGAGATAAAGTCCTAGGACTTTAACCCTCGAACACTACTGTCTATAAATGTGTCAAAAATGACTAATGAATATTTTGTTGTCTGTTGTAAAAACACTTTACATACTTTTCTGATAATCTGTAAACTCAGAAGAGAGTTCTGTTTATATACAAACGAAAAATTGTGTTATCACTTATAGACCTTGGCCAACAGTAGATTTGACACATTTTTATCAATTTTATCCTAATGAATTATCAAATCAGCAAGAGATCCCTGTGTTCAAGTGAATTGTGCACAATGGAGAAGCACCAGGGAAGTACTCTCAGTGGAGTTTGCAAAGCAAACTCCATAAGCACATGTGGAAAGGTAGATAATACAGAGATTTATTCATCTGTCTTGAAGAATGGGATGCCTTCAAAGAAATAGTGTTTATTGTCACACTTCTTGAATATCTTCCCTTCTCTTAACTTGTGATCATATGTTCTAGATTACAGAAATTAAGCAGCCACCCACAGTGCAACTATGTGCGTATAAAGGATCAGAATGGTGTTCCATCAGAGTTTAATTGCTATAATTATAAATAATTTGTTTCCTTGTTGGTAGAAACTACTTATTGGTGTTTATAAATCTATGTATAAATCTATGCCTAATATCTCAAGGATTTCAAACTATTCAAGGAGAACAACAGTAAAGCCACCGGAACTCTGCGAGTCTCTTTAATGTTTCACCTGTGCAGCAAACCCACTTTCCTTGCCATCTTATTTGTCTTTAAGCAGTCTGGTCTCGAGAATTCTATTCTAGCTTATAGGTTAGAAGTGGGCAGGAAAAAACATTTGCCTTCTGTTCCAAACGTCAGAGCTATTTTCCTGACATATTCATGGGAACACATACCTAAAACAAATTCTTTCCATTTACACAAACCCGGAGTATAAAACCATTGAAACTTTCAAATAACAAGACTTATCTCACTACAAAAATATTTTGTTACTTAGTCTATGATTATAAAACTAAGAGGGCTATATTTAAGAATACATATTTCATGTACATTAACTTTTCCAAAGGAACATTTTCTTTCTTGAACTGATAGAAAAACATTTTTATGAAAAATAATTTCATTTGTATTAGAAGATAACACTAAGCAAATTGTTTTATATACACATCATAAAGAAACATATTTTAGTGAGCACTTTTAAAACAATAATTCAGTAAGCTTTTTGGTAGGTTTCAGGGAATCTAAGCTGTTTTTCAGTTGTTCAAGCTATTTCCCTGCATAAAGCGGAAACAGTGAGGTTTTAAAGATTTGGTACTTAGACACTCTTAACTTATTTTGGGCAAGCAGGAGCCATGAGCCATAGAAATGAAACTCAGAAAACAATAAGACCAAATACTTAAAACTATTGCATTTTTATCATCCAACTATCTTATTAATTTTACATTTTCTTTACAAATATTATGTCTCCATAATATTCATAAAATACATATTTAACATTCATTCTGTATCCACTATATGTTTCCTTGATCAAGAGATTTAGAATCACGTAAGTCAGATTACTTTTTATTATAATTGTCCTGTTTTCCTGGAAGAATTTGAAAATTGTCAGATACTTGCTGGTTTGTGTGTGTAAAGTGGCACAAAAAGAAAGAACAACCAAACATGTTCTTATGCACATATTCACATATATGTACACATTCCCATGAGAGGACAATTATTCTGTCTTTATAGTTTTTTTCAGTGGTATAAATATTGGAGTGGTTCAAAAAGTGTCAGAAAATTTGGATTGTTCTCCTCCATATAAATATTTCACCAAAAGAAAATAATTAGGATGAGTAACAGGAGGCAACCTGATCACTTTGAATTTTTTATATCATGGACGATATACAGGTAGAATATTTAGATGTTTTAAAGTTTCTATGGTATATACCAAGCTTGGGTTTTATGTTTGAAAGAAGTCTTCCAAACAGAGTTGGAAATTATCATCCTTAGAACTGAAGGACAAAGAGCATTGGCACATTGGCATAATACTTTCACAGACAAATTCATGAAAATCACCTCAATTGATCACTGGAATTTCCTACCATAGTCAAACAAAATACCTACTGAGATAAGAAAAAGTATCTGTATCTCTATGAACAGACTTCATAGATGTTTCAATATTACACTCCTTGTTATTCTATCAAGCTATATGCGTTAACCTTGATTTTAGATATCAAATACATATGTTGGTCATGGGGCCTGAACTCTGGGCTAGCACTCTACCGCTTGAACCACAGTGCCACTTCTGGCTTTTTCTGCTTATGTGGTGCTGAGAAATTGAACCTAGGCCCTCATGCATGTTAGGCATGCACTCTACCACTGAGCCAACTTCCCAGAGCCAAGATATCAAATAAATATATTTTTTGAGGAGGCAACAATGCTTGATAAGAAATGTACTCATTATCTTGCCCATGTAATTGTAACCCCTCTCTAAAATTAAAAATTAAAAAAATCAAATATATTTTTAATTTAATAAACCAAGTACACATTTAGTTCTAGTGCACTAGCGAGATGCCAGTGACACATTCTGGTTATATTTAATCTGACATATTGTCATTTTTGTACCAGCTTCATGACTGGTGAAAAAGTGGTGGTTAAATCCTTTGCTGAGTGATTTCTCACTTTATCAAGATAGGAGATCCAAATGAAGGGGCAGCATCTTTATTTGTATCATATCCCTACTGAATTCAGATTTGGAATATGAATACCCTAAACTTCTTATCTGTTCCAGTTAACATTGGATGAAAAAGAAGTCTATGTTATACATAGTACCTATTGCCTTACCCCGGGGTTATTCATCATGGTTTACATATCATGGGTAAGAATGTGAACAGACTATACAAGCTTCCTTTTGATAAATAACACTAAAATAGGAATGTTATAAAAATAACCCTAAATTAGAACTATACAACTAGAATAACTCTGATAAGATCCTAATCCTTTCTAGTATAGATCTTATCTACCCAAGTTGCCTGCATGTACAAATAAAGGTTCATTTTTTAATATATAAACTTGGTGGAATTTTGCTTTGCTGCCTTGTTGAGCAATATAAAATATTTGGCAGAGTGCATAAAATAATTATAGATTGCAAGGTTCCCAGCCCATGACTAGATCACAAATGGGAGGAGAACTTCTCTCAATGAAACCATTCTCAACATGTAAATCCCTAGAAAATTGACAGAGGCTGGAAGATCTAGGTATGTCTGTTGTAATGCAAACTTTCAAAGGCTTGCTTCTATGTTTGAAAGAAGTAAGACCTAAACTGGTTTGTTAACTTCAATTTTGTCCTTGTAATAGAGGCTACTACTTTAGACCACAACAGGGTAACTGTTGATAACTCAGGATGCTGATACCTGCAGGGCACTGATAGATGCTTCATAAATCTTTTCCAAATGGCATTCTTGATACTTGCCCAGAGCATCCCTGAATACAGCCACTAAACTTCAATTTTCCTTCAGAAGTTTGATGTAATATATTATTCTCTCCCCTTCCAGGATCGGTAGCAATTATGTCTTCCAAATATGTTGTACTTATTTCCTATCATGTTCACATTTTTTTCTCCAAAGCAAAAATTGCATAAGAAACATCTGTCAAAGCAATCACAACTGTTGAGCCTTAACTTGTAAAAACAAAATAATCATGACACTCGAGAATAGTTCTGAGTAATCTGCATCCTGGGTAAACGTCTCCAGAAAAGAATATGTACAATATTTATGCAAACTACTTTACAATCTTATAACTATTCTATCATAGTTCTTCTACTCAACTTGTATTTCTTTCTTAGGTTCGTTTTGATGTCCATATTCTTGAAAGGAAAAAAAAGATACTATACCTGGTCATCTGACAGAGAAGTGCCTTATATTTGAACTCAAACTGCACTGGACAATTTGTTTTTCTCAGTGTGACTTAAAAACGATGCTCTCTCTCTCATCTTCTTCATGTTCTTCTATTAGGTGACTGAGCTCCCCCCTGCTGGTCTGTAGATGCCTGTCCTGATCCCATCTTCCCAACTGCCTATGAACATGTCAAATATGTTTTCCTTACCAATATATGGTAAGCTTGTCTTTTATCCATGGCTTCTGCATTTTCGAGTTTTTTGTCAGTACCAGGACTAAAACTCAGGTCCATGAACTTGCTAGGCATGTCTGCTACCATTTGATCTACAGACCTTTTATTTTGTCTTGATTCTTTTGGATGAAGTCTCAGTTTTTCACCTTGGATGGGAGACAACAGTCTTACTAACTGAGATACAGACAAAAACGACCATGCTTGGCTTGTTTGAGATGGGATTTTCATAATTTTCCCCCCAGGCTGGCCTGCAACCACAATCCTCCAAATCTCTGTTGACTAGTTGGGTTCAATCCATATCCCACTATGCCAGAACATATTTGCTATCTCCTTAAACTTTGTCTTCATAAAGCTCAAGAAAAATCATTGTCCTTTCCTGAGGGAATGCCTCCCTGAACATTCTCATTAACAAATCATATTATTCATTAATGTACAGTCTTTTCTTCTCAGTATTATTGCCTGAACTTTTTAATTGTGTGTGTGTGTGTGTGTGTGTGTGTGTATGTGTGTGTGTGCGCGCACGTGCGCACATGCTCACGTGCCTGCCTGTCCTGGGGCTTGAACCCAGGGCTTGTGTGCTGTCCCTGTGCTTTTTTGTTTAAGGCGAGCACTCTACTACTTGAACCACAGCTCTATAAAGAGTGAACCAGTTCAGCAGGGAAAACCACTAGACACTATGCTGGAAATGAATTATATAACTTTGGAAGGCAAGGAAGTCAGGAGGAGAAAAAATGGGAGAGAATGAGGGAGAGGTAACACTGTTCTAAAGGAAACATACTCATTGTCTGACTCACGTAACTGTAACTAATCTGTATGTCACCTTTAATATAAAATTTATACAACAAAATTCCCATCGACCTTCCTTCAAACCTTGGTTTGTTTCGAATCAAGTCTGATCTTCACCTCCTGAACAGCTATGGTGATAGTTTGTGAGCCATAGGGGCAGTCTAAAATTCTTATTTGTTGAAGCTTTAATTGCGTGTCTCCATACACTACAATACTAATGCCCTTGTAGTATATAATAATCTTTCTGTCTCTTGCAACTAAAGCACTATCATAACTTTCTCTTTCTCCTTCCCTCTCACTCTATATACAGAAATGTGTGTGTGCACACATGCACGTGTAATTTCTTTTCTTAAGGAACTTAAAATATAATGGTAATGTAAGAATAATTAATATGTAAGTTAAGTGATCATTTGAAATAATGCATAGTGTTTAGAACTAACTTTCTACTGAATTATTCAGAGAGAAGTGTGTTGCGTGATAAGGGAACTAGAATAATGTAAATATTTTGCCTATTTCTGCAAGGTTTCTTTAGGGTTTTGCTCTCATATGTTTTCCTTTATTTGATTCCCTTAGAAAAAGTATAAAGTAAGATAATTTATTAATTTTTTATTCTTATTGTGAAAATACTGTACAGATGGGTTACAATTACATGGGCAAGAAAATGAGTACATTTCTTATCAAGCATTGTAGCCTCCTCTTTGTTTCCCCTTCCCATCCTTCCCATCCTCCCCCGCCTCCCCACCCAATCCTCCTCCCATCCCCCTACCAAAGTTGTAAAGTTTGTTTTTGACATAACGACTTGTACATCTCATTGTTCCAATGGGTCCAACTGTATCCCTATTTAAATGCTTTGTTTTTACCCTTCCCCTCCACAAATTATACCAACCTCAAATACAGGGAAAGCAGGGGTTATACCGTGGGGGAGGGACATAAAAAGCAACAAAGAAATAATCTTATAAATGTGTTAGAAACAATCACCTGAAAGAAAAAAAACATTTGAATACATATCTTAGGGTTGATTTCCCTAACATCAACTTTACTGACCTTTTCTTCTTGACTCAGACATATATTAGTTATTGCAAATAAGGCAAGCCATGGGATCTAAGTTTCTTTGGGCCTGGCTTACTTCACTTAATATAATTTTTTCCAAGTCTTTCCATTTCCTAACTAATGGGGCATTGTCATTCTTTCTGATGGAGGCATAGAATTCCATTGTGTATATATGCCACATTTTCTTGATCCACTCATCTACTGAGAGGCATCTGGGTTGGTTCCATATCTTAGCTATGGTACAGTAAATGGTGCTGGCAAAATTGGTTAACTACTTGCAGAAAACTAAAGCTAGATCCTTATATATAACCCTGCACCAGAATCAACTCCAAATGGATCAAAGACCTCAGAGTCAAAGCAGACACCCTGAAAACATTACAGGATGGATTAGGAGAAACCCTAGGACTCCTTGGCACAGGCCCAAATTTTCTTAATAGAGACCCTGAATCATAACAAATCAAAAAAAGGTTGTACAAATGGGATTGCATGAAATTTCAGAGCTTCTGTATGACAAAGGACATAGCGAGATTAACAGAAAGCCCAGGGATTGGGAGAAGATCTTCACTAGCCATACAACAGACAAGGGTCTCATATCTAAAATATACCTGGAACTCAAAAAATTAAATCCCCCAACAACAAATC
>NW_012267250.1:5083044-5088242 GCF_000151885.1 Dipodomys ordii
GAGGTTCCTCAAAAGACTCCACATAGAGCTCCCCTATGACCCAGCAATCCCACTTTGGGATATTTACCCAAATGATCACAAACAAGGCCACACTAAAGCTACCAGCACAACTATGTTTATTACAGATAATTTATTTTTCATAGAGAAGTTAAATGATTCACAATCACATAATTCCAGTAGTGAGAGAAAGCTTGCTGTACGAAGAAAAAGTTTAAAATAACATAATTTTTTATTTTTTCTGATATATTAGTTTTCTACTCGCATTTGGGCAAATTAGGCTAAAATAAGAGATGAAGTATCTGCTGCTGCTGCAATTATCTGCATGAAATTTAGCTTCCTGAAAATATTATAGATCAATTTCTTACAATGAGAAAATTCTATGAGTTTATATGTGCATGTAAGTGAGTGCATACACTTTTGGTTTAATCTAAAGGTTCAGTAACCCTCCAAAAATACTGAAAATACTTTCAGGCATTTAATAAAACTTGTGATAGAAGCATTCATTTTTATACAGCATACATTCTAACTGAAAAAGCTAAAGGATAAATCTATATTTTCCCATTTTAGATGTGCAAGTACTTTTTAAATGATGAGTAGCAACTTTATATACACAAGGCATAAAGTCTGGCCTTGTCCACATTATACTAATACATCTGATAGTATCTGTTCAGTATTGAAAATGCAGGGATTGGAAGAATCTTAAATACTACACATAAAAAATGGTAAATTAGTAAATTCACAGTCGTTCAGAGATCTTTTTTTCTATTTTAGGGGACAGTCTCTGTGCTCTGATTTTCACCAAATATCACAGCCATTTCTGCCAGTGAGCAAAAACTGGAGATCAGGTTGCCTGGATACAGCAAATCCTGAACAGCCAAGGGGAAGATGAAGGTCAAAGGGAGAATTAGATTGATGTCTTGTTCCTCTTTGAAAACAGAACTTATTTGTTTTCCCCACAGAGTGGGAAAATATGGGGCAGTTTATGAAGACAAGATATTATTTTGCTGTAAAATGGATTCATGAAGAAATACAGGTATCAGAAGCAGCACAGGGGATATTACTGTAGGAATATGACACTTTAAATCTCTATTCAAATCTCTATGAGCCTGAAAACTTTGCTGTATCTTCTACTGAATTGGATCAGATGATTATCTCAACTAGAAAAAAATAGGGAATCCCAAACTAATCTGTTTATAAATGAGTGCTAGAGGACAAAGTAAAATCAGTCTTGCACTAGTTTAAAGACAGAGCTTGAGGTATGATGAAGCTAATCACAGAGTCCTTATGTAAAAAATGAACAAACAATATACATCTTTTTCAAGTGAGTGCTTAAACAGTTTTTCAAAACTCAGTTATTTTCTAGTAAAGTAAAATTTTGTGAGAAAAAGAAATAAAATCTATAAATAACTGATATGACTCCATAAATAACTGACAAAGTCCCAAAATTCCAAAGGAAGCTATTTCCCAATAAACATTAGTAAATTTTTACAAAAATCTTATTTAGCATAAATATTATTGAACATCAATCTATATTGCAGAGTTCACAATGCAGAATCTCAATACAAAGCATAAACTGTCTTTTTGATTTTTGTTTAGCATTTTCATTTTTTATTTCATGGTTTAAAATGAAGTTAAATAAAAATCACTCATCCTATGCCATCTATACCTTAAAATATTTTAGTCACTATCAGTCATATGTAATGCATGCATTATTGAAAATCCTTCTGAGGAATTATAGAACACTTGCCTTTTTTGAGTCAATGAACCAGAATGCCTTTAAAAGTAAAGTTTACCACAATAAATTGCCACAAGAGAACTCTGAGTTTCCCTTTCAGAAAAATAGCAGATTCCACCAGGTGCCCACAGCTCAAGCCTATAATCCTAGCTACTCAGGTGGCTGAGATCTGAGGATCTCGGTTCAAAGCCAGCCCGGGTAGGAAAGTCTGTGAGACTCTTATCTCCACCAGAAAACTGGAAATGTCACTGTGGCTCAAGTGGTAGGGCGTTGACCTTGAGCTGAAGAGCTGAGGGACAAGCATCCAGGCCCAGAGTTCAAGCCCCACAACCAACAAAAATTAATAAATAAATAAATAATAGATTCCATAGCATTTAACAAGCCTCATCTAAATGAGCCATAGATTTGGAAAGGGAATTTCTTTGAATATGGTCTTCATGGCTAAGTATTACATTCAATTTAGGTAAATACTTAATGTCTTCTGTTAGAAATCATGTCATGTCTACATAGAACTGTGTCTTGAGCATACAAAATAGATTTAAATGAGAACTCACTTTCTTTTTTGGTAGCAACAGAGAAATGAGAAGATGCTCTCATAAACAGAAAAACCTAGGAAGGAGATTCAAATCAATATGAGGCTGCAATGAATGGAACAGATCAGCATTCCCAAATGTTCAAGACAAAGAAAGTTGTTATCAAGCACAAGAGAATAGAGGAGATAAGATATGAGCAGAAAAGAGATGGATAGAGGGAGAATAGCATGGATTAGTCTTTGGGTAAGGCTTATCAATTTTTATGATTATTCTTGTTATTCTTTCTAATAATGCAATGAATCATGTGGTCAGTAGAGGAAGTGAGATAAACCAGCATATTTCTGGGAATCAACTTTTGTCTGTAGGGCATTGACTCATTCTTATAAATTGACTGTGTCTATCCTGATCTTGTAAATTCTACCATGTACTAGAAATCTTTAGTCCAAGAGGTAATTGAACTAATCACAAATAAACGTTAGGTTTCTGCATAAGCAGGGTCAAAATGCAGAATATTTCTTCATGAAAGGAAATAGGACCCTGGTCTAAATTCACATAATTTTTATAAAAATTTCTGACAATCATCACAGATTTATAAAAATATATAAAACACAATAGACATCAAGTTACCCTTACTTTAGCTACCAAATTTTATTATTCTTCTGTATCAATTATGAATAAAATTCATACACATATTTTTCCTAGAGAGATATCAGAGAAAAGGTCTATTAACATTTTGCTGTATAATTAATTTTTATGTAGTCATGACTTACCAAATTATGGTCATTTTGTTCTTATTAATTCCATTAGATCTTTAATTATAATAATCTGTTCAAATATAGTCATTGCTGCCAAAATTTACCTCTTTGTCAAGTACTTAAAATAATTTTTCTATGCTTAAAAGCTCACTATATAAGAGTTTGAATATTTGAGATTCAAATGAAAAAGTATTTTCTGTTTATTGACCAAAATTATTTAGTTATCTTTGATTTGTCTGCTCAATATTGTTTGCTTTTCTACCTAGTGATATATTCTCCATATAATTTGAATAATAGTTATTAATTCATATGATGATTAGCAATTTCCAAAAGATTTTTTTTTGGTCGGTTGTGGGGCTTGAACTCTGGGCTTGGACACTGTGGTTGCTCTCTTCAGCTCAAGGTGAGCACTTTACCGTTTGCGCCCCAGTGCCACTTCCGGTTTTCTAGGGGTTTATTGGAGATAAGAGTCTCATGGACTTTCCTGCCTAAGCTGGCGTTGAACCTCTATTATCAGATCTCAGCCTCCTGAGTAGCTAGAATTACAGGCATGAGTCACTGGTGCCAGGCTAAGATATTTGTTGTAAAAGAACTTTAAATTGATTTTTGAGGGTTAATTTTATACCCTGCTACTTTGCCAAAGTTTTGAATCAGCTTGAGTAATTTGGGAGTGGAGTCCGAAGGATTCTTTAAATACAAGATCGTGGCATCTGTAAAGAGGGAGAGTTTTACTTCATCTTTCTCTATTTGGATCCCTTTTATGTTTGCATCTTGTCTTATTGCTGCAGCTAGGCATTCTAATACTGAAGTGAAGAGAAGTGGAGAGAGTGGACATCCTTGTGTCATTCCTCAGTTAAGAGGAAATGGCTTTATTTGTTCACCGTTAAGTATAGTGCTGGATGTAGGTTTGTCATACACAGCCTTTATTGTATTTAGGAATGTTCTCATGATTCCTAGTTTTTCCAGAACCTTCATCATAAAGGGGTGTTGGATCTTCTCAAATGCTTTTTCTGCATCTATTGAGATAACCATGTGGTTCTTTTTTTTTGGGGGGGGTCCAGTTGTGGGGCCTGAACTCTGGGCCTGGGCACTATCCCTCAGCTCTTCAGCTCAAGTCTAGTGCTCTACCACTTGAGCCACAGCACCACTTCCGGCTTTTTTTTCTTTTTGCTTATGTGGTGCTGGGGAATGGAACCCAGGGCCTCATGCATACAGGGCAAGCGCTCTATCACTGAGCCACCTTCCTAGCCCAACCATATGGATCTTAATCTTGCTTTTGTTGATGTGATGAATTATATTATTTGATTAGCATATATTGAACCAGCTTTACATCCCTGAAATGAATCCTGTTTGATTGTAGTGTATGATTTTTTGGATAAATTGTTGAAGTCAATTGGCCAAAATTTTGTTGAGAAGTTTTACATCAACGTTCATCAAATAAATGGGTCTATAGTTCTCTTTGTTTGATGAGTCCCTGCCTGGTTTCGGGATGAGGGTTATGATGGCTTCACAGAATGAATTGGGTAGTAAACTTTCTCTTGCAATTTCATTGAAGAGTTGGAGGAGTATTGGTGTGAGCTCTGCTTTAAATGCCTTATAGAATATCACCTTGCACTAGAATCAACTGCAAATAGATCAAAGACCTTGGAGACAAAGCAGACACTCTGAAAACATTACAGGATGGAATAGGAGAAACCCTAGGTCTCCTTGACACAGGCTGAAATTTTCTTAAAAGAGACTCAGAAACACAACAAATCAAAGAAAGGTTGGACAAATGGGATTGCATGAAATTGCAGAGCTTCTGCATGACAAAGGACATATCCAGCAATATCAATAGAAAGCCCATGGATTGGGAGAAGATCTTCACTAGCCTTACAACAGACAAGGGTCTCATATCTAAAATATACTTGGAACTCAAAAAATTAAATCCCCAACAACAAATCTTCAAAGAAACACTTGCCCAATAAATAAGTGGGCTAAAGACTTAAAGACAAACTTCTCTGAAGAGGAAAGAAGGATGGCCAATAGACACATGAAGAAATGCTCAACCTCTCTAGCCATAAAAGAAATGCAAATCAAAGCAACATTGAGATTCCACTTCACCTCAGTTAGAATGCCTATAATCAAGAACTCTAATAACAACAGATGCTGGAGGGGATGTGGACAGAAGGGAAC
>NW_012267250.1:5089242-5117076 GCF_000151885.1 Dipodomys ordii
TTCTGGCTTTTTTCTTTTTGCTTATGTGGTGCTGGGGAATCGAACCCAGGGCCTCATGCATGCAAGGCAAGCACTCTACCACTGAGCCACCTTCCCAGTCCCCATAATGTTATATCTTGACAATTACATCTAAATATAAACACAATACAAACTCATACTTTAAATACAATGTATCCAAATTGTTAGAAGGTAATTTTAGACAAGTTTAATATGACTATACTCTCACTACAATCCATTCTTTGAAGCAAAAAGTAAATAATCCAAGAATAATTAGGTAATAATTTGATTATCATGTTTTAGTCATTTATATCTCCAGAGTCTGAGCTGCAGATGCTCAACATGAATCCCCAAATGTAAAAGTAAAAATTTTATAATATTGAGTAACTATGGTTACAATTATTTCAGACATCAGATATTCAAATTGTCTTAAGAATTCAATACCGAAAGAAGAGGGTTGGTTCAAGTGATAGGGTGTTTGCCTTGAGCAAAACAGCTATGGTGTTGTGCTATAGCCCAGAGTTCAAGCCTAAGTATTTGCACACAAAAATAATTTAATGTGCATAATTTGATAATAATTTAATATCACAAATATATAAAGCTTATATTAATTATATATATATTAATGCTGAGAAAATAGTATTGGGCAATGTCTTATGCTTTAATTAAGGGAAAAATTCTTAGTAATAGCAAATTTCTCATGAATGAGAGACGTGTCTTATCGACATTCTTTATACCATTAGTTATGATATAACATTTGTTTTCTATTAACATGTGAAAGTATTAGCAAAATTTATCTTCTATCTTATAGTGTTTCTAATACTAATAATATTTACTAGTGATCTAAGTCAATATAGTATTCATTTCCAAATACTAATTGTTTGGCAATAATCTATAATATTCTATCAAAATTACTGTGAGGTTCAGTCTGAAATAAACCAGAAATAGTTAAAAGTATAATTAAACGAATGTAAGAGCCATATATAGCCCTTGGAGGAAAGAAAATGTGGGATGATAGACACTGAAGAAAGTATACACAAAAAGATTTTTATAAATAAAACTATAGGTATGATAAATTACCCAATACAGTAATGGGAAAGAATCTATTAATAAATTATAATGAAAGATAAATGAATTTTTTATAAGTAAAAATAAATACTACTTTGTGCAAGAATTTCAATGTATTATATACTTTTCCATAACTTTATATATTAATATAAATCATTCATACTAACACAGAATAACAGCTTTTTTCACTCAGGAGAAGAATCAGATAACTTAGTCTACATTAAAATTATTTATTACTTGAATGAAAGTCATCTACCTACTCTCTCCTTTTATGGGTCTTAGGGGTTTATAGGCCCCCAACAATCCTTTTTCTCCTTCCCACTGTTAAAAATCTGTAAGTAAAATACAAATTGAGAGAATTGTGTTCTCTTATACAGAAAGAGAAAGAGAGAGAGAGAGAGACTTAAATACTTTGAAGGGATCTAGCCTTACAAACAGACAGACTTTTACATTTCCTTACTGTAGTGTTAAATATTGCATGCAGTGTACAAGATGTTGGACACTAATAAGCCCTGTATTTATTCTATCATGGATACAGAACTTAGAAAAAGGATGACTCAACAGAACTGTTAGCTCTCAGGTGCTACTGATACAGTTATGTCAGTGCAGCCATCCATGAACATCAGAGAAAGTGAACAGTCTCATGAGTTCTTTTCTTCTTTACTTGGAAGCTAATAAAATTTCCCATTTTAGTTAAGTTTATCTTCACTACAATAAAAGATCTAGACCTAAATTTCTATGTATATGTGGTAATACCCGAGTGAAAGATCACAGTCTCATTGGATAAGGCTGGCTGAGGCACTCCCATTTTCTATTAATAGATTCTGAGATGGCTCCAGAAAAGTTGAAGATTTTACAGATAATTGTACACATGAGAGAGAATTTAGTTATTTAGTCAAATAATCAATAAATGAGGCCATAATATACTATCCACAGGCCTGGATTCTGGGACACAAGACAAAAAGTTTTTAGCATATCCCATATCTACTTCTCAGTAATGTTTTCTTTAGTGACAGATGTCAGAACCTCTATTAATACAAAATTGTAAATCTGAAAATAATTCCAAGATAACATAAAAAGATAATAATTTTATCCATTTGTCAATAGCATTTTCATCAAAGAAATTATTTGATTTATGGCCTTTTCAAAAATCTACCAGAAGAATGTTGATAAATTATTTTTGATGAGCATTATCTTCATTAGATAACATATTCATCTCTTAACTACTTCGGGTATATATGGGAACTGACAAATTCTCTATTTGCCATGATCCTTAAAATATATCCTGCAGCTAAGGCTCTGGGTTCAATTCCTCAGTACCACATAAACAGAAAAACCTGGAAATGGTGCTGTGGATCAAGTGATAGAATGCTAGCCTTGAGCAAAAGAAGCTCAGGGACAGTGCCCAGGTCCTAAGTTCAAACCCCAGGACTAGCAATATGAATGTCACTATACTTCCTTAGACTTATAGCATTGTTACCACAGTGTCTCAATCTCATAATCACAAAAAAAATGAGCAACTGGAAATTAAATTGGAGAATATGTAAGAAACATAGTCAATTAGTTCAAGTTGCTGTTGGGCAGCATATGTTCAGCCTTCAGTGAAGGGAGGCAAATGAGGATAAATGAGAAAGTGAAAGAAAACAAAGCACTATGTGGTTATAAGACATCATATTATTAAGGAGCATGTGTTTTCTGAACAAAAAGAACCAATCTTTTCCTCAAATTGGTAGGTAGTGAGGTGTATCCAAACAAGTTTAAAAGAACAGTTAAGTATAGTTTAATGAGTCAGTTTGAAGAGGCAACAAAGCAGTTTATTCCAGCAATGATACCCCCACTGAAAGTTAAAAAGAAAAGAAAAGAAGAAAGAAATAGATCAAGGAGGAATTGCATAGATATTTGATCACAGTGTTTATGAAATAGCTTTTCCTATAGCAGAAAAGCTTTATAGAAATGTCTCCAGCAGAATAATGGTGTTGAAAGCCAAATGAAATGAATTATAAAGTATGATTCTTCACTTAGTATGCAGGAATGTTACAAACTCATGTGCAATTCAGACAAAAGTGTGGAGTTCGATTTGTAAGTTCCATTTGTTACAATTTGATGATTGTGATTAAAGAACCATAAAAATTTTCTCTTTGACATTTCCTTTTTCCTTCACAAAAGCAGACTACTGTAATTTCCTTGGGTTTCTTTGCTGTTAACTATAATGTCACCTACAGATAATGGGTTTCTCTTTTGTAAGTATAAAAAAACTACCATAAACTATGTCTGAAGAAGCATTTCATTTTACAAAAAGAGAAATCATAAATATACTAAATAACTGAAATATTTACAGATTATTTCTAAATGGTATATATGACAAATGATAGAATGAGTAAGATTTTTGCCTAAAAGTCTTCACATTATTATAAAATACACCTGAAATGAATTATTGTACATATTTACTTTAGGAGTATTCATTTAATCTCTGAACACATAATGCATTATTGTATGGGAAAATGAACAGACTCCTTGGGTATAGTCTTTAAAGTTTGAATTTACATTCTTTGATAGACTGCTATTCCATCAAGGGAATTTTATCTCTATCACTGCACTCAATGAAGCACTTGTCAGTACATTGGCAAGAACCTAGATTATATTTGGTTATTTTCTGTGGGTATACTCTACTTTGTAACATGTACATTCTTAGAGTAGTAAATCAAATGAATCCTCTATTATATACACTACCAGTAGGACGCAACAATGCTTGATAAGAAATGTACTCATTATCTTGCCCATGTAATTGTAACCCCTCTGTACAGTATTTTCACAATAAAAATAAATAAATAAATAAAATAACAAAAATAATTCAAAGGCACTCTTTTGAAAGAAAGTTGGGAATGAGCTATAAAGGTGCTGGTTTTTCTTCTAGCACCCCTTCAGAATACAATCATATTATTTGTTCATTTGCTTGTTTTAAAGAAACTGTGCATAGACAATGGAGAATCATATCAAATTTTCATATTTTAACAAATGATGTTCAAAAATAGTAGCAGATTAAAACTTCGAAAAACACGCAGACATTCTAAACAATAATCTGTTCTCTTATTCTTTCTTAAATAACTCAAAACTCTTTATCTAGAGGTTAATAGTTGAGAGACACTGTTTTAATTGTGAGTGTAACAGGACATTTACTACTAAAAAGCTTGATATAATGAGTTGCCGGTGGCTCATGCCTGTAATCCTAGCTACTTAGGAGGCTGAGATCTGAGGATCGCGGTTCAAAGCCAGCCTGGGCAGGAAAGTCCCTGAGACTCTTATCTCCAATTAACCACCAGAAAACTGGAAGTAGCACTGTGGTTCAAGTTGTAGAAGGCTAGCCTTGAGCTGAAGAGCTGAGGGACAGAGTTCAAACCCCACGACTGACAAAAAAAAAAAAAAAAAGAGTGGTGGGTTTGAATTCCAAAAATAGATTATAAGATTAAAATGTGGTGTGTCATGTGATAATCTTTCAGAGAAGATATAAAAACAACAAGTTTTTAAAATGATTATATATAGTATATGGTTATATATTATACATAGTATATGGTTATGTTACAGTTTCCACCATATTAAAAAGAGGGAAAAATAATCTGACAGCTAAGTGCTGGTGGTTCACATTTGTGATCCTAAATTCTCAGGAGGCTGAGATCTGAGGATCACAATTCAAAGCCACCTGGGCAGGAAAGTCTGTGAGACTCTTATGTCCCTTTAACCACCAGAAAACCAGAACTGATGCTGTAGTTCTAAGTGGTAGATTTCTATCAAGAATTCAACTCTACATAGTGTTTATATTCCTAAAACTTATTTTGAAAGGTAACTGAATGAAATACAATTAAATTTAATATATCTAATCATCTACATTTTAGAATGTATTTCAGAATATTCTACAGGCACAAGACAATATTGGTAAATGCCCAACATTTAATTCGATCATCACCCTTCCAGCTAGATTGTACTATACTAATTTGTGTACAAGTATTCATATTACTCCACTTCCTATCCAGAAGCAAAGGAATATTATTGGCAATCATTCCAGCTGTTGTTCATCACATTTAAGGAAAAAGAGGCACTGAGGATATGATTTTAATTTTATTTATAGCTGTCCACAGAAATATATTCTATTTCTAGCTCATGTTGATTCAGTTTGCTAGCCTGTTATTTGATTAATTGTACATATGTCTAATCATTCAGGACTCACACTGCTTCATCAACAACAGTGGAAAATATTTTTTAACCCATTACATATGCAGTTATTTATGGTTCAAATATTCTAGCCATAGATATTGATATTAGTATTATCTTTGTCACATATGGTATTTAGATAAGAATAGCTAATTATGGCAGGAGAGACATTTTAAGGAGATTGCTCAAGTGTTGTGAACTCACTGGTCATTCATTCCAAAGAATGTTATCAAGTAATAGTGATAGAGTGTGACCCATTTACATAAATAATATACACCAAAAAAAATTAATGATGATAATGTGTAACAGGTTTTATTGTTGTGGGAAATAGTGGGAAACAGGAAGGGCTAACAGAGCAAATATAATACAAATATAGTTGAAGTATTTACATACATGTCTGAATAGAACAATGGAACCTTTTGAAATTATTTTGTGAAAGGATGAATGAGGGAATGAAGAAGACTGATGGATGAGATGAATAGGATTAAGAGTCATTATATGCAAAATAAATCAGTGACGTTCCTTGTACAAACAATATATGCTATCAAAAATAAAAACATAGATTAAAATTGACACCCAAACATAATAAGTACAGAAGGTTCTTTTGTGAGCATATTCTTGTAATTTAACTGTTAAATTTTGTAATCTGACTGTATTCTGCTGGTGAGATGACTGCTTTTTATTGGAGGGAAATACAGTATATTGATATTCATTTGGATCTGACTTGTAAATATGTCTAAATAGGTATTTTTAGATATTCTTTATCTCTCAATAAAACACTGTTGTATGTATAAATAATTGTAATATATAAATAAATAATTTTATATATAAATAAATAATTGAATATAAAAATAAATAATTGTATATATAAATAAATATTGTATATGTAAATAATTTAAAATGTTTGGAATGTCACTTCTTCCAATGAAATAGTTGTACTTATGGACGGAAATTGTTTGCCATTGTGAAGGGGATACAGATATTTTGAATTTTAGATAATAAAGAAAATATTCACTGGTACTAACAATGTATTAATTTTCAACTAAACTATGAGATCATTCTTAATATGTGTTTTCTGATATACATTTCTTACAAAGGATGAAATAATGATTGACCTCTCAAATCTCATTCACTTTCCCATTAGAATTAGTAGCTCTTTCTTTTAATTATCTCTGCCCTTCTTGGAGCAGCCTAAGATGTATAAAAATTAATTGTCTGTAACACACATCTTTATAATTTTAACCTTTTTATGCCTCAGGTGTTTACAGTGACATTTATTTAAATCACTTATCAGGTGACTGCATGTAATAGATGTCTGATTTATCAGAAAAAGGGGGAGAAGAAAGTCATATGCTACATTAAGCTTTTTATTGTGCTTTGAGACTTTCCTTGAAAGCATCAGCTCATCAAAACTTCTTTTGACATGGCTGAAAGACATGTTTCATTAAAATGATATTCACGCAAGATCACTGTTTTCATTAAGCTATCACATTACAAATTAGACTTTTATGTTGAAAGTCTGTTCGAATTTACCCTACACTTCTCTTTTAATTGTGATTATAGATTTTATGGATTATAGTCAGTGAATTTATAGGTAATGCACAAAGCAATTTATCTCCATTCTATCTTCTCAGCACCATTCCTAGTGTCCTCATCAATCCCATATATATTTATATATGTATATATACACATAATATTCTGTTTTCTTTACTCTTAACTCCTAACTTCCTTTCTTCTACTATTCCTTTTTTGAACGAATACTCTGATAATTCACTTATCTATTTTGCTATTTTGCTTTGCAGCTCATAGTTCACTGTAAGTTTCAATCTTAGTGACAATATATTTATTACCCCTAACTTTCATAAGGTCTTAGTCCTTTTGGTTCCTTCTCAATTCTCTCTGTGTGTCTCTGTGTGTCTGTCTGTCTGTCTGTCTGTCTGTCTGTCTCTCTCTCTCTCTCTATATATATATATATATGAATCCTCAGTGTTATTGAATGTGCTTTACCTCCCTTAAATGGTCACTGTATGTTTCTTTTATATGCTCCTGCTCAAAGGAGTTCTTTCATGTCAGCACTTTAAATCAGGTCAGTTTCCTGTGTTTCAACTTTTCCTGCCAAGTACAAAATTAAAATACAAAATTGAAAATGGCGGACGAAGTAAACTGTATGTCTGTAGAGCCAACTTGTCTGTTTCATGATATTTACTACCATGAACTTTTATTTTAATATCCAGAACTTTTATGGGGCTTGAACTCAGGGTCATGGCACTATCACTGAACTTTATCTTCGCAAGGATAGCCCTATACCACTTAAGCCACAGCTCCATTTCTGACATTTTGATGGATAATTAAAGATAAGAGGCTCATGGACTTTTCCTGCCGAGGCTGTTTTTTTTTGTTTGTTTTTGTTTTTGTAGTTAATTGGAGATAATGAGTTTCATATGCTTTCCTGCCTTTGATGATTTTGAATAGATCTCATCTACCTGAGTAACTAGGATTAAAGGCATGAGATACTGGTGCTGGGACAACTTTTATAAAACACTATAAAAGTGCTTAAAACAAAAGCAATTGTTTACCATCACATATTTGCATATGATATTGTATAATATGTATGTATACACATATATGCATATATATGTGTATACATACATAATAGTTACACATATATGTGTAACTATTATGTATGTATATATTTATTTTGCCAATATGGCCCAAAACTTGACCTGAATTTCATTATCATAAAGCACGCAACCTTGTTTTCAATTAAATGTAGTGCTCAGTCTGTACTTAACTATTTCCAATTGGAAGGGATGAGCAATTAATTTTCTGATATTAAGAAATTTGAAATCTTTCAAGAAACTGTCTAATAAAAAATGTTATAATAATATTTATATAAAAACAGAACATAATAATTACAGCAAGGCCAGATTTAAATAAATACCACATGGATCTTGAGTATGTATAAAAAATGAAAATGTCCATATATAAAAAAAAGTTCTATTTGTTTCCCAAATATTGTAGTTTTCCTCTCTATCAAAATTTCATTAAGTGGAGATATAAATCTTAACAACATTAACACCTTGCTTAAACATCTAAAACACTGTTTTGTAATAATATTATTGGTGTACGCATTAGGAATTAACTCTAGTTGATTTTATGACATAAATCATAATTAATCTGCTTAAATGCAGTCATGGAGTTAAGAGTTTGACACTCAGAAATGTGGACCTTTAATTTTTACAAGTAAATCACCTATTTTCTTTGCTTAGTATTTTAAAATTATGTTTAGATATTACAGGTGCAAAGATAACTCTATGCTGGAGAGAATAATTTTAGCATTACCATCTGCAAATGAGATTAATAAATCTGGAAGTTATGCAGTCTATAATTAAACTGTAAATCTTGCCCATGGTAACTTAATATAACTATTTTTTAATTGAAGATAAATATCAGGTCCATAATGCAAAGTACTACTGCAAGTATATAAAGAAATAAAATACCCAGTAACTCATCAAACATACTCTTACCCAGGTAATAAAAACAATACCACCTATACAGGTAAGTAAAAAGAGATGTTCATTCAGTGTTTAAGCGAGAATGGTTTTTGGAATGATTTTATAATACTTAATTTTGTGGCAAAAGGCGAGTGTTGCTTGACATTTACTACTGAAAACCTTTGCTAAGTTTAGACCTCCTTACAGAGATTTGATTTGCTTTTTGTCAGCAGTAACATAAAAAGCCTAGCAGACTATGTCTGACAACTGCATACATTGTCAGTCTGGTCCCACAGCATTTAGAACTATGTATATTCACTGAATCCTTTTGCTCCCCAGTCTAAACAATCATCAACTCTTTGGTCCAACCACAGATGTTTTAACAAGTTCTCTAAACAAATGTGATTCACATTACAAGCACAGAATTTTCTTTCTCATTTACATTTGAATACAGGGATAAAAGAGTCCATCTCGTTCCTAAAGTCATATTTGATCATAATTTTCAGGTCCAATCCCTAGAAAATAGAGTTGTAATTTATAGTTCCCCAAATTTAGTTTCCATTCTTTTAAAGTTGTCAATCACAGATTCTCTGAAGTCACAATGAACTTCTAACACATCAAATGTCATGGAAGCCAGAATTATTTGACTAATTTCAAAATAAAACTATAAAAATTATATTTATTGCAAGCAGTCTCTAGATACTTGGAATGACATAAGTCAGCTTAAGAATTCTATCCTGGTGATTGGGCATGGAATATTGATAGTTAAAACTCTCTACATCCATGTGCAGGGCACAAAGGCAGAATTTCAGTGTTATAAAGAGTGAAATCCTGTCTTTACCTGCAGTTGGAGCATGAGGCTGCTCTTCAGGATAGAAGGCTCTGTGAGACAATCTGAAGATCTTCTATTAAAATCCTTTATTTTTATATTTATTTTTAAAAAAGAAGAACTGTGCCAATGAGTGCTTTCCTGGCTGACATTTAAAATGTGATTCATTGAAATATTTTTGGCTCACAATTTTATCTTGTGGCATTTTGCATCATCCATTGCTTTTCCCCAAAGCAATAATGTACTGCATAATTAATTTAGCATCATCAGGGACAATGCCAAATCTGGTTGTTAAAAAAATTGCTACTGTTCTTCTGAATAAAAGTATTTCTTTCTTGTAAAGGGCTAAAATATACTGAATTAATTATAAATAAAACAACTCATATGTACTAATAGTGCCAACATGTAAGACTCAGTACTTGTTGTGCATTATGTTTTTGCTGGTACAGAAATTTGAACTCAGAGCCTGATGCTTTCTTAGTCTTCCCACGCATCTCTAAGTCCACACCAAGATAAGTGATAGAATTTATGTAGAATTAATAATAATAATAATAATAAATAGTATTAAAAAGACCATAGTTTTGCCTGGAGGTAGCTTTGATACATAAATTGTTATAGAACAGATGATATATATATCATATATTATATACTGTAATATTATATACTATATATAATTGTATTCCCATTCAAGCATAAACTGAGAAACTTAGATTTAGAATTATTAAGCAATATTCCTAACATAACAGAGAATTTCCATTCTGAGTTCTTACTAGCTATCCTGCATTGAGAAAGTAAATAATGTTGAGTAACTGATGTAGTTGCTCAAATAAATAAATACAAAGATAAATAGTATCTTTATAAATTCTTCCCCCATATTGTAAACAATGAGCATTTTGGAATGCATTGTTATAAAGAGGAACGAATATCAAGTGCAAGTTGAATAACATGTCTTTTGTTTAACTGTTATGCACTTTTTGTAGGAATACATAGCTCAAATTTTCAAGTATGTGAATTTCTTTTTCAATTTTTGTGAAAATTTTTAACATTTTTAGAGTATGCTTTCTATCTCTTTAGTTTCCACTTCTCTTTCTATGCACATACTTTGTAAGTTGGACTACTTCAATCATTTAATTATTAAGTCATTTTCTTATTGTTTTAATTTTTATGTGGATGTTCTACTTTGTCTTCAAGTCCTGATAATTCATCTTCAACCTGATTCAGAATATTCATAAGGATTATAAATTATGAGATTTATTTGATATATCAAACTTTTCACTTTGAGAGCTTCATGTTTTTCAGAACTTCTATGTCTTTAATTTTTTTTTGTCTGCATTGTTGTTTGAATTCCCCTCAATGGTTGTTCTGCTTGCTTATTTAGCTAACACTATCAGTTGGGCTATATCTCTAACCAGGTGTTTGCAGGTTATTTTAGAAACTAAGACTTACTGACTTTTTTCTCCAGGCTAGAATTCAAATATGACCTTTTAGACCTATTTTTGTTGTTATTGTGGCTATTTGCTTTTGTTTTTGTTAATGGATTGCGGTCATGAGTCTCCGGCACCCAGCCTTAAAGCCTTTTCTGGAGGTATCTTATCCTGTTCTCAGAATCTGCTGAGCAGTGGATCACCTCTTTGTTAGGAAAACTTGGAGAAAACACATGATTGTCTGGTCCCCAGTTCAGAGCTCTCAGACCTGGCATCAAACTGATATAGTTAGGAGGCAACTCCTAGAGGCTAAGGTCTCAAACAGGTTTGGTTCTCTGTTTCTGCAATGATGCTCAGGTGAAGAATGTGTTCCTTGCTGGAGAAAGCAAGGACACCAAACACTGTGTCTTTTACTTTCTTAGTATATACACTTCCCTAGGTCTATGACAGAAGCTTTCTTCCTCCACAAGCATACCTCATATCCTTTCTCCATCCAGATTCTACAGAATGGTATCCCAGGTCTTCTGGGGTCATGATGTTTTCCTAATTTTCACATCCCTGGAGTAAGTTAGTCTCAAACATTACAACAGGATCTTTCTCTGTCTCTCTGTGTCAGCCTGTCTCTTTTTTTCTCTATCTCCCTCTCTTTGGATGCATCTCTTTAGAGCTCTGGCCTAGTAACTGTCATTGCCATTATAAATCTGTGCGTTATACTGTGGGGGAGGAACAGGCAAAAGAAACAGAAAACAATCACATAGTACAATATAAGTACAGTAAGAAGAACAGCAACAAAGATAAAATCTCTTGTGTCCCTATCTTGGGGTTCATTTCACTTAACATCATCTTATATGGTCAAATGTACATAGCTTTTGACCCTTTTGGCTTGTTCTATACATATACTACTTATTGAAGATAAGGGAAACCATGGGATCTATGTTTCTTTGGGTCTGGCTTACTTCACTTAATATAATATTTTCCACGTCTTTCCATTTCCTAACAAATGGGGTGATGTCATTCTTTCTGATGGAGGCATAGAATCCCATTGTGTGTGTGTGTGTGTGTGTGTGTGTGTGTGTGTGTGCCACATTTTCTTGATCCATTCATCTACTGAGGGACATCTGGCTTGGTTCCATATATTTTTTAAATTATTATTGTGAAAATACTGTACAGAGGGGTTACAATTACATGGTTAAGATAATAAGTACATTTCTTATCAAGCATTGTAGCCTCCTCCTTTGTTTCCCCTTCACATCCTATTTTCTTCCACCTCCCATCCCCCCTTCTTTCCCCCCCACCAAAGTTGTAAAGTTTGTTTTCGACATCTCATTGTTGCAATGGGTCCACCTGTATCCCGATTTAAACAATTTGTTTTTTTGAAAGTATGACATTGCCCCATTTGTTAGGAAATGGAAAGACTTGGAAAAATTTATATGAAATGAAGTAAGCCAGACCCAAAGAAACATAGGTCCCATGGTTTCCCTTATTTGCAATAACTAGTATATGTCTGAGTCAAGCAGAAAAGGTCAGTTAAGTTGATGTTAGGGAAATGAACCCTAAGAAATGTATTCAAATGTTTTTTTTTTTCTTTCATGAGATTGGTTCCATATCTTAACTATGGTAAATAATGCTGGGAAAAACATAGTTGTATACAAGATTTAGTATGGTCTTGTTTCTGATCATTTCAGTACATTACAAAAAGTGGGATTGCTGGATCATAAGGGAGCTCTATGAAGAGTCTTTTGAGGAACCTCCATACTGCTTTCCAAAGGGGTTGAACAACGCAATAGGGTTCCCTTTTGGCCACATCCCCTCTAGCATCTGCTGTTACTATAATTCTTGATTATAACCATTCTAACTGGGATAAGGTAGAATCTCAATGTTGTTTTTATTTGCATTTCTTTTATGGCTAGTGAAGTTGAGTCTTTCTTCAGTTGTCTATTGACCATTCTTATTTCCTCTTCAGAAAAGTTTCTCTTTAAGTCTTTAGCCCATTTATTTATCGGGCAGTTGTTTCTTTAAGGATTTGTTGTTGGGGGAATTAATTTTTTGAGTTCTAAGTATTTGAGTCCAGTGCCCTGCATCTTGTATATACACTTTTCTAATTTGGGGAGGGGAAGGGAAAAAACAAAATGCTTAAATAGGAGTATAGGTTGAGCCATTGCAACAATGACATGTACAAGACACTATGTTGAAAATGAACTTCACAACTTCTCCAGTGTGTGTGTGGAGAGTAGTTGGGGAAGTGGGGAAGGAAGGGATGGTAGGGGGAAAACAAAGAAGGAGGCATCAATGCTCGATAGGATGTACTCATTACTTTACTCATGTAACTGTATCCCCTCTGTACCGTATTTTTACAATAAAAACATATAAAAAATCTGTGTGTTGAGTTTAAGGCTGCAGAAGTACAGCATAAGTTTGTATTGTGGCTAGAATTACCCATCTGTCAATCTGTGGGCACAGTTGCTTACCTGTGGTTATTTCTTTAATTATCCTTCCTATTCTAGAAGTGGTGTTTGGAGTTTCAAATCCTTTCTGGTCCTCTCTGTCTTTTTTTCTTTTTCTCTGTACTTTTCAGCAACATTATCACCTCTTTCCTGAATTCCAAAGCTCTTCTCTCTCATCAGAAAACAGTTTCTCTTTTGTTACACTGACAATACTTATTCACTGTCATATAGATGAGCTTCTTGTGGAAGAGTCCATGAAAATGTAATTCACTTTTGTTATTCCACAGAATAGCTGCTTCGTAGTTTGAGACATTTAATCAAATACAATTATTCCTTTTTTCATACATTAATTTTCCAATGATAATAGCAAGTATCTTCACATTCCAATTACCTAAAGCTATGCCATATTTCTATTTTGACCAGTGACAAGAAGAACAAAAAATTATTATTCTATCTGATCATTTCACATGTATTACTTTAAGAATTTTTTCTTGTTTTTTTAAATTTTATTTTTTAATTTATTTTTATTTTTATTTTTTATTGTGAAAATACCATACAGAGGGGTTACAATTACATGAGCAAGGTAATGAGTACATTTCTTATCAAGCATTGTTGCCTCCTCCTTTGTTTCCCCGTACTATCCCTTTTCATCTCTGTCCCCCCTTCCACACTAAAATTAGGAAATGGAAAAACTTGGAAAATTTATTATTTTTTTGGGGGGGTCCGGTCGTGGGGCCTGAACTCTGGGCCTGGGCGCTGTCCCTCAGCTCTTCAGCTCAAGGCTAGCGCTCTACCACTTGAGCCACAGCGCCACTTCCGGCTTTTTTCTTTTTGCTTATGTGGTGCTGAGGAATCGAACCCAGGGCCTCAGGCATGCAAGGCAAGCACTCTACCACTGAGCCACCTTCCCAGCCCCTGGAAAAAATTATTTTAAGTGAAGTAAGCCAGGCCCAAAGAAACATAGGTCCCATAAACGATGGGACCCTTATTTGCAATAACTTTGAGAATTTTGATACCAGTTCCTACTGAAAATAATACTTGATGGGCTGGGAAGGTGGCTCAGTGGTAGAGCACTTGCCTTGCATGCCTGAGGCCCTGGGTTCGATTCCTCAGCACCACATAAGAAAAAAGAAAAAAGCCAGAAGTGGTGCTTTGCCCCAAGTAGTAGAGCGTTAGCCTTGAGCTGAAGAGCTGAGGGACAGCGCCCAGGCCCAGAGTTCAGAGCCCACGACCGGACCCAAAATAATAATGCTTGATAAAACTTAGTTAAGTTTTACTTATTTATTTATTTTATTTTTTATTGTGAGAATACGGTACAGAAGAGTCACAATTACATGGGCAAGATAACGAATACATTTCTTATCAAGCATTGTTGCCTCCTCTTTGTTTCCCCTTCCCATCCCTTCCCATAGTCCCCCCACCTACATTTTTAGTGCTGTGGACCTACTTTTTTATGTATTTTCACAACTTGAATTTAAAGATTGTTTTGAGTATTTGTTTCTGTTATTGAGTAGAAAAAGTAGATGATGCATCTACTTTATCTTGTTGACTTTATATGTATTATTTATGATTTATACCTTCAATACATTTAGATTAACAACCCTCTCATTAAACGGTTGTGTGGCTAGTTTGAATGCTGTTTCCTTATTCACAAATCGTACATCAGTCTTCAAAGGAGTTCCACAAGGAACATAGTGGAAATAACTAACATGAAGACTATTTGAGAATTTAACTTAATATTTGTAACACTATTGACAGGAACAGCACACATTTTAAACAATGTGCTAGAACACCAATGAACTAAAATGCTCTATGACAACTGGAAAGCATAGTTACTTGGCTGATATTACCTATTAAACTCTAATATATGGAATTAATCAGGTGTGGTACTAATTGGCATTATCTTACTTAATGGAGTGTTGAAATGTATATAGGTGATAGAGTTTTCATCATACATAATCATATTTTATAATTAGGCAATATATACACATATTTTTGTATATACTTATTAAAGATGAATACAAACTGATTGCTATTGAGGGGGCAGGAACCTTACTGATTCATTCATACTCATTCAGTGCTTTCTTTTTTTTTGGTGGGGGGGTCTGATCATGGGGCCTGAACTCTGGGCCTGGGCACTGTCCCTCAGCTCTTCAGTTCAAGGCTAGCACTCTACCACTTGAGCCACAGCGCCACTTCTGGCTTTTTTCTTTTTGCTTATGTGTTGTTGAGGAATTAACCCAGGGCCTCATGCATGCAAAGCAAGTGCTCTACCACTGAGCCACCTTCCCAGCCCCCAGTGCTTTCTTTTATAAATGAATTTCTTCCAATTTTAACTGATGAATTAATTCAGTTTAACATTTACTGAGTATCTACTATTTGATGCCAGTGTGTTTCAAATTAGAATAAAATAAAAAGAAATAGAAATATAAAAAGAAATGCACTAGCAGATACCCAGTATTTAAGAAAGCTGATACAGCAAAATAAAGAAATCCAGGTCAGCCTAGACTACATAGCAATTTATAGTCCAGACTGAGCTACACAATGAGCCAACAAAATAAAGAAGGAATTAAGGAATAAAAAGAGAGAAAGAGCAGCAGAGAGAAAAAGAGAGACAGAGAAATTCAGATAGTGAAAGGGAAATGTGTAAATACCCATGTACAACTAAAAATTGATATTTGTATTGGCAATATTTGTAGAAATATAAGCAAAAATCTCTTAATTTGTTGGTTCTAACATTTTAGGATGAACCTTGAATAGCAAATGTATGCTTAATATATGAAACCAAGTAGAGAGAAGGACAGGACATTTCTTGAAAAGTTGAGAACCATATGTAATGTTTTGGATGCCTCGTTGTGTTATTTATTTCAAGTTAGAAATGCTCATAGAATTACTTCAAAAATAAGTTGAACGCTTGAGGATTTGTTTGATATATAGTTGAAAACACTAAAGGTTGTATTTTAAGTAGCAAATGTTCAGACAAGAATTATATTTGAATAAGTAAATTTGGCTTCAATATGAGATGATTAGAAGTAGAAAGCTGGGAAAGCATGCATTTTTAAATAAGTAAATTGGCATTGGAAATAAGACAGTTGTCCAAGCTATTTGAACAATATCAGCTCTTACAATATAGAATATGTCCTCAGAGATTCATTGGGACTGATACCACTTCTGGTTTCCTGGTGATAAGTGGAGGTAAGAGTCTCATGTCCTTTTTTGCCCGGGCTCCCTTTGAGCCTCAATCCTCAGATCTCAGCTTCCTGAGTAGCTAGGATTACAGGCGTGAGCCACCAACGCTGGCTGAGAGGGGTTTTTGTTGTTGTTGTTTTAAGGCATTAAATATTTAAGAAAATGAACCCAAAGCCATCAAATTAAGAAGTACAAGTGGTACTATAATGACCATGAAAGGAGGAATTCCTAGAAGATAACACATTTAAGGAATGTATGAGACTAGGAGAAAGTATAAGTGTTGAAGATTGCTACAAATTCTCAGCATTCTTTTAATAACTGAAAATATTTCATGGAGAGGGAGATAATGATAATGATAAACCAAAAGAACTACCCCTGACAGTTACATAAAAATTAGACTTTATTATGTCATAGACTTAATTAAAAGTATTTGTGCCTGTTGGTTATTAGGATTAAAAACAAGACTTGAAAACAGAACTAAGGAATATTTCTAGGCCTGGTGAGAAACTATTCATATATACTGAAAAACATGTGAAATAATAATTCAAGGAAAGAAATAGCCCCCCCCAAAAAAACCCTTATAGAATATCAGTGTTTTTATTTAAGAAAAGATAAACTACACTATGTATTCATGGACTTATTTAAGGATAAATTAGTGTTCTCAGTTAGCAAAAGATAATCTACCTATCTACCAACAATTTTAACAAAATTTACTATATCTGGGACTATGCTGTGTTACAAAATAGAAAAACTATCTATGGTTTTATTTTCAAAAATATAAAGACTTTTCTCATAATACTAGAAAATCTACTATTTATAGTCATAATAAAATTTTAATGAGCCACAAAAATGAGCATAAATTTACATAATAACATATTTTGATAAGATTTTTTTCTGACTCAATTATATAGGTCTCTAAGAAGAAATTGTGACATATATTATATTATGATCCAGTAGATATTTATTGAATAAATAATAGAAAAATGGCAATGGATATGAAAGCTATGAGATTCCAGATATGTATTTCTACATCTAATATATTATAAATCTTATGTCTATGAAGATTTTTTTTTTTTGCCGGTCATGGGGCCTGAACTCTGGGCCTGGGTGCTGTCCCTCAGCTCTTCAGCTCAAGGCTAGCGCTCTACCACTGGAGCCACAACATCACTTCCGGCTTTTTCTGCTTATGTGGTGCTGAGGAATCAAACCCAGGGCTTCATGCATGCAAGGCAAACACTCTACCACTGAGCCACCTTCCCAGCCCGTCTATGAAGATTTTAATTAGTGTTAAGGATGGTTATTTATGTTAAAAATAACATATTATCTATCCTCATAAATAATTTTATTAGTAAACATATCATCACATTTTTTTTTTTGTCATTCGTTGGGCTTGAACTCTGGGCCTGGGCACTGTCCCTCAGCTCAAGGTTAGTGCTCTACCAGTTAAGCCACAGTGCCACTTCCAGTTTTCTGAGTGTTTTATGGATTTTCCTGCCTGGACTGGCTTTGAACTACATTCCTCAGATCTCAGCCTCCTAAGTAGCTAGGCTTATATTTGTGAACCACTGGTGCCAGGTATCACATTTTTAATATGAAGTTAATTTTTTTCTTTTCTACATCCTGATTTATGAGTCAAATATGCTACTTAAACTATACTGAATTTAATCCTTAAAGGGTTTTATGAGCTGATATGTTCTACATGTCCTAAGGGTTAAGAATAATTCTGAGGTACCTAGTAGAAAATTACATGTCAGTGCAATAGATGAATAGATGCCAAAGCTTTAAAAATTGAAAGAATTATTTCTAGAAAGCATCAGCAAGTATGCAATTAGAGTCAGCATGTTCTGTTTAGATGGCATAACTGTTTGCCTCACTGAATAGAAAGAACATACTCATGGAAATTTCCTCGATTTTAGCAGGATATATAAAAGAAAATAGGGGAAAAAATCAAAAGAACGAAACATTAGACCATAAATGCAACAATAACAGTGTGAAATCCAAAACAAACTCTAGTTCCCCACTAGCAATCCCAAATTCATTTAGAATAATGTGAACAAGAGTATAGGAAACTACAATCCTGGATTTATTTAGCAAAGATTTCCACAGTGCAATTTTCTTTACTGTATGGATGTATTTGACTATATGGACTTGGGAGCTCTTCCCATAGGGAGAGGGAATATTTCCCTATCTGTTGAGCTAAGGGTAGCTTCATGACGACAAAGTAACTGTAAGTTCCAAAGCTTTGTTCATAAAATCTTCAGCTAATTTTTCTTGGGAAGCCAGTCTTTCAAACATCAAACATCTATTTCACTGTGAACAAATCCCAACTCTCCAAGAAGCTCAGCCCACAGCCTTGGCTGAGTACCAGCCAATAACCAGCAGCCAATCAGAGTTAACTGTCTTATCAGTGGAACCCAGCCTTCAGGTACAGTGTACCAAGTGAAGTCATACGAAACATAGATGAGATGATCCCTTAAGTCCTACAGGATTTTTGGCTTTGGAAAAATACTAGGTCATTACAGTTATTTTTATATGGACACTGTAATCAGATATTTGTCATCAAAGGAATAAAAATAACCTCCTAAGTAACAAATATTACCCACACTTATTAAATGTTTGAGAATAAATTCTTTGTTTCCCAGAGTGTTAAAGAATGGCCAAATATGTTTAACATGATAGTGACATATAAGGATCAGCTGCATTGAAATTTTAGCATAAAATGTAATTTTTAAAGTATTTTAAACCATATACGAGAGATATTTAAAGATCAGCTTTCTTGTATTTGTTAGAAGCAGCAAGAATCTACCCAGTTCATCAATCCACTCTCCTAAGATTCAGAACATGAGCAAGTTCTTGATTGAGCTTTCATTCTCCTCATGCTAGTCATATATATAATATATATATATATACATTTATATATATGATTCGTGTGATATATTATACTATAATTTGAAAAAATTACACATGGCATTAAGATCTTATGTGACTGACCTGAGACTTGAACGCAGGACACTGTCCCTGAGGTCTAGCTCAAGGTTAGTGCTCTCCCACTTCAGCCACAGATCTATTTTCTACTTTTATTTTCCTTTTGTAGTTTTATTGGATGTAAGATTAACAAAGACCTTCCTGCTCGGGCTGGCTTTGAAATATGATGCTCATATCTCATTCTCCTCAGTAGCTTTGATTACAGGTGGCAATCACCAGTGTCAGGCAGTATAATAAATTCTTGTTTGCCAACTGAGAACTAAGTAACTAATAATTCAGTCATGGGAAGGATGAGCCACAGTCACATGGAACATTACAGTGTCAATCTATAGATTCATTTTCCAGTATGACCCAGTTTATATGTCTGTTCTGCTTTTTATATGTAAAATCAGGCCTCAAATGTATATTAACTATATTATTCTTCTTAAATCTGAAATGTGTTTATATACACATACAAACACAAACAAACACTAATGAGAAACATAATCATGGTGATTTACATAACTTCTATGAATTTGTCTGAAAGCTTCTTAACAGTGGTACCTCTGCAAAAAGGGCTTTCACACATTCAGTCAATTAATCTGTGTGAAGAGCTTAGCACAATTCACAAAATTTAGGTTATTGTATATTATGTATCTTGAGTTTAATGAAATGAGAGCAAGACTTCTTAGAAGTGCCCAAATACGTTGGCAACTGAACTCTGCTGTAATGTATTGATGGAAGACATAAAAGAATCAGTGTCAGAACCATTGTTGCTCAGTGATGTATTTTCCAGGTTGTAAATGATGTGATTATGTAGCAAACAGAAATCAATCCATATTCTCTGAAAGTACTTGTGGACAAAACTATTTTCAACACTGTTCTAGTGAATCTTGTCATTGTCAAGAAATACACCAGCAAAATATTTCAACCATGTCCTAACGGGTTTGGTGTTTTACGTAAAATGGACAATTTGAGAGCATATTTACCGGAGTTCTCAATTCAGGTATGACAGCTTGGTAGGTGACGGGGCGGCAATCCCGAGTATTTGGCACAAGGACGCAAGGAAGAAACATTGGACCCAAGTCGTCTCCATCTAGGACATCCACTGTGAGAGTGGTGGTGGTCGTTCTCCGTTCATTCAGGTTTTGTGCACGGTCCTGTGGAAATAAAAATACATAGTAGTTATAACAGCACACATAAGATCTTCATGCCATGTGTAATTTTTTTTCTAAATCGTAGTGTAATATCATATCATACAGATCAAATGCACCACATATGATTTACAAACCAGTTGGAAATTTTATTAATGCGTTCAGAAAAAAACAAAAACCTGGGAGATGCAACATAATTTACAAAGCTACTGTGTTCTAAGTACATTGCAGCTTGTTAACCATGACAATCTACTGTTTACCTGTGGTAGGTATAGAAAACTACAAAGACATAAGCCATTGTAATGGGAAGTTTGGGAAAAACCTCACATAGTTAGATGTTGCATAAGTGTTTATTTTTTTTCATCCTAACTGAACATGTTTCTTGTGGGAAATTAGTTTTCTTACAAACTTTTCATTCATGCAATTTGAGAAAAATACTGCTTTTTTTTTTTTGGCCAGTTGTGGGGCCTGAACTCTGGGCCTGGGCGCTGTCCCTCAACTCTTCAGCTCAAGGCTAGTGCTCTACCACTTGAGCCACTGTGCCACTACCAGCTTTTTCTGCTTATGTGGTGCTGAGATATCGAACCCAGGGCCTCATGCATGCAAGGCAAGCACTCTACCACTGAGCCACCTTCCCAGCCCATAAATACTGCTTTTTTTAAAGTCACTTATCGTGTGTTTTATGTTTAGCAGTGTGCTATATAAATATTGTTTTTGGAAATAGGTCAAAGACAAATGTGGAGTCCAACAAATAACATGACTTAAATGAAACTTGATATTGAGTCAGTCAAGCTTATTTTGGGCTTATTTTCCAGCCATGTAAGAACCCTCAGGATAGATCCAAAACATTTAAATATAAAACATTAAAGTAGTTCATTTGTTGAGCAAAATGGTTAGAAACACTTATCAGTGTCATTTGTAGATCCATGTAGTAAATATTGTATCATAACAGGAATTTGCAGTAGCGAAAGAAACAAAAAAGCAGCAAATTTAGAATAGCCCTGAGTCAGTTACCTAACAAGCACACAGGGATACATTTTTTATACTTGATATATGTCTTTTTATACATGATAGCTGGCATATTACTAACCAATATTTAAAATAATATCCTACTAACTTGATTTTGCTGTATTTCTTCATTTAAAATGTACAAAGCCAATATTGCTGCCTTAGTCAGTGATTTTAGAAATGGAGCCTTCCATTTCAAAGTATTCCCCAGAAAATACCCAAGTAACTGGAAGGAATGATACAGTGGGTTTAAAATTCAGACTTAGTTCTCAAATAAGAAGGAGGAAGAAGGGAGGCGAAATAGGGTTGGGGAGTATTCCTGAAAACCTGTTTATAACTGAACTCTAAAAGTGTACTTTTAAAATGAGTTTTATACATCAAGCAAAATGTAGATCATTTCCATCCTCCCCCTGAGATTTTTTAACTTAGAACTTCTTGGATATGCTCTAGAAAACTGCTTTTATAATACACTCCCAGGATGACAGTACTGGAACTGCTTGGTGGATCATATTTTAAAGATACTCAGTGTGAGCCAAAAGCATTTTTGGAGTATGGATAGTACATTAGAGGGTGATTTAGTGGGTGAATGACATATTTTGTGGGTTTAATTTGCTAAACACATTCCCTGTGTTGCCCATCTGGAAGAATAGGATATGTAACTTCCACAAAGTACAGTGATAATGTGAAGGATGTAATCTCCTCATCCACCATACAATCACCAGACACATTTACATGCATTCTTTCCTTCATAAGTTCATAAACCAAAAGTCAGGAGGGAGTACTCACATTGGCTTGGATGATGACATAGTATCGAGTCTTATCTTCATAATTGAGTCTTTTTCTTAAAACTATATTTCCAGTCAACATGAGAGGAATTTCAAAGGTGTCATTGGAAGTCTGCAAATGTTCAACATATGAATGTTAGTTCATTTGAATATATTATGACTGATATAACTTGATGTTGTGGTATTTACCCCTAAAATGTATATCACTTGAAATATATATAGATATATAGGCACATATATGTGGTCATTGTACTGTCATTGGCTTCCATAATGTTATCTTATTACCTTCTACTTATGCTTTGGAGATGTTCATTTGCAGGCTAGCTTAGGTCTCTGTCGAGCTAGGCTTCAGGGTGTCCCTGTTTCTTACTGTGATGAGTCTTGACTAATCTAACCCAACTATAGTAATTACATACTCTCTATGAAATTATTCTGCAAGTTTACACCTGTTTCAATCATTGAAATGAAGAAATATTTCACTTAGTTAGAAAGGAGAAGAAAAGAAAACAATTTTCCCGTTTCTGTTTGTAGATGCTTCAGTTAGGATCTGAAACTTGGAACTTCAACATCTCTGTTGGGATTATTATTGGAACTAACTTAAAACAAAAAGTAATAAGAGACTTACTTTATAACCCCGCAAAACCCCTCTTAGACATGTATCTGAAGGTGATAACTCAGAACAAAAGAAACACAGGGGCTGGGAAGGTGGCTCTGTGTTAGAGGGCTTGCCTTGCATACATGAGGCCCTGGGTTCGATTCCTCAGCACCACATAAGCAGAAAAAGCTGGAAGTGGCACTGTGGCTCAAGGGGTAGAGCGCTAGCCTTGAGCTGAAGAGGTAAAGGCCAGCCCCCAGGCCCAGAGTTCAGGCCCCATGACTGACAAAAACGAAAAAAAACAAAAGAAAGAAAGAAACACACTTTCATTCTCATGTTCATTGTGACTCTGCTCACGATAGCCAAATGATGATCTCCAATGATCAATGAAAGGATAAAATGTCAGGTATAAAACATTAGCATATATTCACAAGATGCATAGATTTCATTGTCATATTCACCAAAATGTGTAGGATCCAACTTGAACAAATTCACCTTCTCCAATATATTTCTGTGTTTCCTTCCACACATTGTGGAATGGGTTTCATTGTACTGTACACATATCGATGTATACATTTCCTCTTGATCACTCATATCTCCTTTCTCCTACCTCTCCTGCAATTCCTCTCCTTGCTTTCTCCACTTCATGTTCCCTTACCATAATATTGAATGACTATTCAGTGGACTAGGAAGTGATTCTGAGGGTTGGTCTGTCCTTTGTCCATTTATTGACTTCCTGTTCTCTTGTGTAGTGTCTAATCTATCAATAAAGAGTGTGGGAACAGAGCAAAGTCATTGCCCCTTTTAATAATTTTGACACTTATAAAGGACAAAGTTGTCATTATTTTATTTGAATAATGGCAGTTTCACTGATCACATACTGTTATGGCTCCATCCCTTAATGCCATGTGTCCCAAACATCTCGCCTTCATTTAAGACAGTCCAGAGTGACCCTGTGGTTCATTAACTTGAGAGTTGCCAGAAAAATCAGGCATTTGCTTAGACAAGGACATAAAACAGGTTATGCAAGGTTTATGGCCACTTTCTAATGCTGGGATGGAGAGGGGATGCAGGGGAGTTCGCACACCTACTTCACTCATACGGGAGGGAGGAAGAAGAAATGTTTATGCTACTGAGACTGCTTCTTCAGATATGATTCATCCACCATAACCTTTTAATTTATGTGTGACAGTGACTCAATTGCAGTTTAGATGCCATGACAGGACTCTGATGGCTCAGTAAAGAGGTGTTGAGCCTCATGGATACAAATACATTGGAATTAGAATATGGAATAATCAGTATTCTAGCTAAGAACTGAGTTTTGCTCATTCATTATTTTCTCAGAAAAAGTATGTTTTGTTCATGTCTCAAAAGCGTATTTCTAGATATAATTTGATATTCCTCATTATCTTGAAGGACTGAATGTCCAATCTAAAGAAGGAAGGTTCTGTTAAAGTAACACACACACTCACACACACACACACACACATACATGAATGTACATTTCTTGGCAACCAAAGAATAAAGCTAAGTCACAAATGTGCCTTGCTGAGCTTTACTAAGTCATTAACTGCAAGTTTATGGAAAAAATATATAATGTCTTCTCTGTCTCCTAGAGGTGTTAAATTCCTTTTTTATTACCTTTTTTAAAAAAAAAATTTTTGGGGTCCGGTCATGGAGCCTGTACTCTGGGCCTGAGCGCTATCCCTAAGTTCTTCAGTTCAAGGCTAGCGCTCTACCACTTGAGTCACAGCGCCACTTCTAGCTTTTTTCTTTTTGCTTATGTGGTGCTGAGGAATCGAACCCAGGACTTCAGGCATGCAAGGCAAGCACTCTACCACTGAGCCAACTTCCCAGCCCTTACCTTTAAGTAGTTGTACAAGTAACTTGCCATTTAACAGTTTATGAATACAACTAATTCATCTTGATCAGTGTCACCTTTTCATAATTTTCTTGTAATTGTCATTATTTCACTCCTTCTCTCAATTTTCTTGGGTTTTTTTTGGTAGGATATGCATTCAAGTTTATTACTGTATTCTCCTCCCTTAAATAATTTTAATCCTACTTTCCACCATCTGTTTAAAATCATCTCCAGTATTTTCATCTTTCCCTCCTCTGGTATCTTCTGTCTCTTTCTATCTTTTTGTCTGCAAGTTTTCCACATTCCTTCTAGTGAGGAATGACTCATTTTATCTCTGAACTCTGATAAACAGTGTCAGATTTGTCCCAATTGTTCTCTAGGCAAACATTATATGCTCGTCTCTGCCACCAGATCCATCTGCTGATAGATCTATAGACTGATTACCATTAGTAAGGAATCTCATCTAATATTATTACCCAAAGTAAACTAGAGAATGTATCAATATTATATAATCTTTGACCATTCAAAAGGGACAGATATTAGGTGGGTAATGTGAGATTTAATCTTAATAGAAACATTAAGACTGTGATCATTGTTACTGTTTTCTTCTGATATTCCTTCTCCTGCATAGAAATAAAATCCCAACCATTCACATTTAAGGATATATTGAAATTCATATTATAGTTAACCTTGTTCTAATCAACTTTTAGGGAATAGTGTTTGGAAGTCCTGATCTGACATCAGAACTAAGGTTAAAAAGATTTCAACATAGTGCCTTGTATGTCTCATTGTTACAGTGTGTCAGCCTGTATCCTTATTTCAGCATTTTGTTATTTTCCTTCCCCTCCTCTATTTAGAAAAATACATATTCAAGATGCAGGGCATTGGAGTCAAATACAGTGAAAACAGGGGTTAAACCATGGGAGGAGAACATACAGAAGAAACAAAAAAAAAATCACACAGTATAAGTACATTAAGAACACAGCAACAAAGGTTAAACTTCTCCTGTCCCTTTCTTGTGGTTTATTTCATTGAGTATCATCTTATATGGTCATATGTGCATAGTTTCTCATCTTTTCTGTTTGTCCTAGATATATACTAATGATTTCAAATCAGGGAAACCATGGGACTTATGTTTCTTTGGGCCTGGCTTACTTTACTTAATATGATTTTTTCCTAGTCTTTCATTTCCTAACAAATAGGACAGTATTCTGATAGATGCATAGAATTTATATATATATATATATATATATATATATATATATATATCACATTTTCTTGATCCATTCGTCTACTGAGGGGTTTCTGGGTTGGTTCCATATCTTAGCTATGGTGATAAACATAAGATATGCGATAAACATGGTTGTGCTGACAGCTTTAAGATGAACTTTACACCTTCGGAGGGAGGGTGGGAGAGAGAAGTTGGGGGAGGTGGGGAGAGAAGGGAACATAGGGGAAAACAAAGGAGGGGATAATAATGCTCCATAGGAAATGTACTCATTACCTCACTCACCACTCACGTAACTTTGTACAGTATCTTTACAATAAACATATATAGATATAGATATATTAAAAAAAGATTTCATCCATGAGGTAAAAAGATTCAGTTTCCAAGTTTTATACAAAGAAGTGTTTGTAACACTTAAGCAGGATTGTTTGTTGTTACATAAGAATGGTATGGGAATATGAAATTCCCATGATAAAATGCATAATAAATGAATACAATTTTAAACTAACCCAATTCTCCTGTTCATCGGCATAAAATAAGAAGTAACTGTTTTTGCTTAGCTTGAAATATTTTAATAACATCTGAAATTTGACTTTAACTTACATGCAGAACTGCTTAAAGATGGTGAGTTGTTAAAAACCACGTGGATTTGTACTTCCTGACACAGAGATTCAAATGTATTACATGCTTGAACATTACAAAATAAAGGATAGGTTTTTGGCTCTCAATTTATTCAAAGCTATAGGGAGTCGAGCATATTCCCAAAAGAACAATCTACTCAGGAGGGAGTTGATAAAAGATGTAAACCCCCCACCCCCACCAGCCACCACACACACTGCAACACCACTCCAATACTTCCAGGAGTAGAAGATGCCTATGAATACTGCTTCAGTGTGCTCAGTGCTTTCTGAGGGGCAGTGGTCCTTAAGAAAAATAACAACCCTGCATTTTTAGTCCAGGAGAGGCTGTCACAAGGATATGTCTTTTTTTTATTGTGAGAAAACTGTACAAAGGGGTTATAATTACATGGGCAAGCAAATGAGTACATTTCTTATCAATCATTGTAGCCTCCTCCTTTGTTTCCCCATCCCATCCCTTCCCAATCTCCCCCCCACACCCTATCCCCCTCCCCCCCACCACCAAAGTTGCAAAGTTTGTTTTTCCACATAATGACTTGTACATCTCATTGTTTCAATAGATCCATGTGCATCCCTATTTAAACGATTTGTTTTTTTTCCCTTACCCTGCACAAATTATACCAACCTCAAATACAGTGAAAGCAGGGTTTATACCATGGGGGAGGGACATACAAAGCAACAAAGAAATATCTTATAAATGTGTTAGAAACAATCACCTGAAAGAAAAAAAATTTGAATACATATTTTAGAGTTCATTTCCCTAACATCAACTTATCTGACAATTTCTGCTTGTCTCAGACATATACTAGTTATTGCAAAACTATGGGACCTAAGTTTCTTTGGGCCTGGTTTACTTCACTTAATGTAATTTTTTCCAAGTCTCTCCATTTCCTAACAAATGGGGCAATGTCATTCTTTCTGATGGAGGCATAGAATTCCATTGTGTATAT
>NW_012267250.1:5118636-5184557 GCF_000151885.1 Dipodomys ordii
AGAAGTACAAGTTCTTATGTTGAAAATGAACTTTACAACTTTGATGGGTGGAAGGGGGCAGGGAGGATTAGGTGGGGGAAGGGGGGGGAGGGGGAGGAGGATGGGAAAGGATGGGAAGAGGAAACAAAGGAGGAGGCTACAATGCTTGATAAGAAATGTACTCATTATCTTGCCCATGTAATTGTAACCCCTCTGTACAGTCGTTTCACCATAAAAAATGAATAAAAATTAAAAAAATGTTTTTAAAGTTTTCATCATAGAGGTCCTTCACTTCTTTGGTTAAGTTAATTCCTAGGTATTTTATTTTATTGTGGGGCTATTATGAATGGAGTTGCTTTCCTAATTTCAGCCACACTTTTCTCATTGTTGGCATACAGAAGAACCAAGACCACAATAAACGCCAAGAAACCACACCAAAAATGAGAATCTAAGAAACACAGGAAGACCCCAGTTGCCGCAGCCCCCAAGAAGGTGGATAACATGGCAGGAACTCCCAAATACCTCTCAGTCCTATCTCTCAACATTAACGGACTTAACTCTCCAATTAAGCAACATAGACTGTCTAGTTGGATTAAACAGCAAGATCCTTCTATCTGCTGCCTTCAGGAGTCACATCTTGCCCATAAAAACAAAAACATTTTCAATGTGAAAGGCTGGAACAAAATCTACCAAGCAAATGGCCCCCATAAACAGATGGGAGTTGCAATCCTAATATCAGATAAAAGAGACTTCAAATTAAAATAGTAAGAAGAGATAAAGAAGGTCGCTACATACTAATTAAGGGATCTCTCCTTCAGGGGGATATTACAATTTTAAATATCTATTCGCCAAACAACGGAGCACCCAAATTTATCCAAGAAACATTACTTTCCCTTAAATCCCACAAAGATCTCAAGACATTAATTGTTGGGAACTTTAACACACCATTTTCCCTACTAGATAGGTCAACTGGGCAAAAACTCAACAGAGAAACCGCAGATCTAAACAACTGCTTAGATCAACTAGATTTATCAGACATCTACCAAACATTTCACCCAACAGCATCAGAATACATGTTTTTCTTAGCAGCATATGGAATATTTTCCAAAATAGACCACATTTTAGGCCACAAAGCAAAAGTCCAAATTCAAAAACATTGAACTTATACCTTGTATTCTCTCAGAACACAAGGGAATAAAATTAGAACTCAACACCAAAAGCCACCAAAGAAAGTCCTGTAACACATGGAGGCTGAACAACACACTGCTGAATCACGAGTGGGTCATGGAAGAGATTAGAAAGGAAATTTAAATGTTCATGATATTCAACAAAAATGAACATACAAACTACCATCTCCTCTGGGACACAGGAAAGGCAGTACTCAAGGGCAAGTTTATAGCTCTGAGTTCCTACATCAACAAATTGGAGAGATTTGAAACCAACAATTCAATGAGGCATCTGAGCCTCCTTGAATAAGAAGAGCAAGATAAACCCCAATCCAGTAGATGGAAAGAAATAATTAAAATTAAATCAGAATTAAATGAATTAGAATCCAAAAAAACATAGAAAGAATCAATAAAACATAGAGTTGGTTCTTCGAAAAAATTAACAAAATTGACAGACCCTTAGCAAATCTTATCAGAAAAAGAAGAGAACACACCCAAATAAATAAACACAGAGATGAGAATAGAAACATCACCACAGAAACAACCAAGATTCAGAACATTATAAGAGAATACTTCTCAAAACTTGATGCTAGTAAGTTTGAAAACTTGGAAGAAATGGACCTTTTCCTAACAAATATTGACATGCTGAAACTAAACCAAGATGAGTTAAACCATCTTAACAGGCACATATCAAGTATTGAAATAGAAACTGCAATAGGAGACCTCCCATCTAAGGAATATGTATTAAGTCATCTGCTCATCATTTCTGATGAATGATAAAAAATAAACAGTTTTCTAGTCTAACATGAAGAAAATTAAAATTAAAAAATGTGAGATGCTAATCTCTTATATGACCAGTTTTGTCACCTTGATAACAATGGGATTTAATCTACCAATATGATACATCTTATAAACTTGCTTATTTTGTTATGAGATGCTGAGGGCTGGCAAGGTGGCTCAGTGGTAGAGTGCTTGTCTTGCATGCATGAGGCACTGGGTTTAATTCCTCAGCACCACATAAACAGAAAAAGCTGGAAGTGGTACTGTGGCTTAAGTGGTAGAGTGCTAGCCTTAAGCTGAAGAGCTGAGGGACAGTGCCCAGGCCCAGAGTTCAAGATCCACAACCAAAAAAAAAAAAAAAAGGTTCAGCCAAGTATGTCATTACAAATTATGACCTATTTCAAAATGTTTTTGTTATTGTTCTTGGGGAGTTAATTTTTAACTATTGAGTTAGTCAATGAATTGTGAATTGTAGGCATCTTTGTTTTATGCTAGCAAGAAGGCAAACAGCTTTGCTAAATGGCCAATGTTTGTAAAACTACATAAGGATTAAAAATTTATCAATAAATAATTTTAATTTAAAAAACAAGATTTAACAACTATGGTAATGATAATGCATATCTGGTGGACAATTACCCTCATTAAATTATTAGTGGCTCATAACATTCGACAGATTTTCTGAACTACCAAGTCAAATGAGATGGCTTAAATATTCTTTAGTAAAAGAGGTATTAAGTAAAGTAAACAGACCCAAAGAAACATATGTCCCATAGTTTCCCTTATTTGTAAAAACTAGTATACATCTAGGATTATCTTAGCAGATGAGCAGAATAGCTCAATAGTTCATATGTATACATGATCATAAAAGATGAAGCTAACCAAAATGAACTCCAAGACATAGTCAAAATACGTTTTACTTTGTTGTTGTTGTTCTTAATGTACTACATAATTTCTTTTTTTCTTTTGTGTTTTTCCCCTTATGGTTTAGCCCCTGTTGTCACTGTGTTTGATTTTAGTACCCTGGGTCTTGTTTATAAGTTTATCTGAACTGAGGTAGGGAATGGAAACAACAAAATGGTGATACAAAGAACACAAGGGGACCCTATGCAACAGCAATACCCACAAGACTATGTTGGAAATGATCTGTACAACTTGAGGGGGGAGGAAAGAGGAAGAAAAATGAGGGGGGGAAACATGTTTGACAAAAAATATACTACTAACTTACTTACATAACCGTAACCCCTTTGTACTTCATCTTGACAATAAAATTGTTAAAAAAAATAGGTAAAAATATCATGTTGTAGGTAAGTAGAGTGATATTTAAAATTTCCAGTGACTGAATTAAATGTGAAAGAGAACCCATTCATTGCCCCAACCAAGTCTATTTTGCTTCTTTGGCTTGCTCTCTTTCTCTGAGTCCTCTTCTCTTCTGCAATTTATCTCAAATTCAGGAAGTGTGAGCCTTGCAGGAAATTGTATTTGTGGCCACCCACTAAAACCGACCACACAATTGGAACTGACTTAAGTATAAACAGTCCATAGTAGATGAGGAGTGCTTAACTATGCATACTTTTGACCTCTTCTCCCCAGGCTTTTTTCTATATATTCCTGAGCTATTGTAGCATGCTTAAAATAGATACTAATTCCTTAAATCCCATCTGTCTTCACCACATGATCCTATTGAATGAATTCCTTATTGTCCTCAACACAACTGGCTTCTCATTTGGTGTGCTTGGGAGAGTAGCCTAGCCTGGTCTGTTGGATCCTTCAGAATGAGACAATTGAAGAATACTCTGGTAAGAAGCTGACAAAGAAATATTACTTGGCATGATTTTAAGCAGTATTCTAAACCTATGAGGACCCAATATGTATTTCCTTGTATAATACATGTATATGTAATCATTCCACTTCATTTCAGCAAGAACACTTCAAATCTGATCAACTCTCTTTTTTGGTGCTTGGCCAGGTACCTGGTTCCCGTGATGTCTATCACTGCTGCCAATTGGTAGCATGAATTGTCTTAGGTGGGTTTTAGAATCCCTCTTAGCTATGGAAAATTGTCTCAGTAATTTTTACACAAATTTTCAAACATTGTCCTTGACAATGTTTACACAATTCCCACTTATCTTGTTCTATTCCACAATGAAACCAATCTATCCTCCACTGCAAGCCTCATTGTAGTGGTTTCTATAGCTACTGCAATTTTTCTGTAAATTTATCCTCATCATACTTCCATAAGTATTATTGAGTAATTGTACATTTGACATCCCTGGGGTTTGAAATTAGGGACTTGCCCTTGATGGCACATACTTTACACTATACTCTGCTAGTTTTCCCCTCCCCAAGGCTAATGCATCATTAGTAGTAGTAGTAATAATAGTAGTAGTAGTTGTTGTTGTTGTTGTCATACAAGGGAAATGTTATTTAACAAAGTAACATACAAATAATATGCATCTTGGTCTGTGTAACCCCCTTCAACAAACTCATCTCCCTCAGCCCACCTTTTCCCTTCCATTTCTCAATTTTGTGGCATATATAATAAATTCTTCACTACATCCCCTCCTTTATTGTCTACCTCTCTCCCTTTGAGCCTCCTTGCAAGTACCCATTTCTTGGTGTTCATTTTGTTGGGCATTGACTGCTTATCTTCTTTATGTTTGTTATTTCATTTTTTTGTTTCATAAAGAATATTGCTTCAAGCCCAGGCTGGTTTATACAATGGCCTTCTTATTTGTTCCTTTCCTTATAGATGTATTGACAGACATGTGTCATACAGCGCACCTGACCATGCTTTGGGATGTACTCTTGTGAAGATTTGCTTGTGAAGGTTGTCCTCAATTGCTATCTCCCATTTCAATCACCCATGTTGCTAAGATTATAGGATTGAGCCACCATGCCAGTTACAAATTTTCTTTAACAACCCTTTAGAAGATGTCTATAATTATATATTTACTAATTATATATATATAATTTTTGCACATATATGTAAAATTTTGCATATGTATGTTAAAATTGTATATATATATATATATATATATATATGTAACAGCTATAAAAGAGTAGATTATGCTGCAGGAAAAATCCTGCACATTTCTATTTCTTACTCTTCATATTTAAACATCTAGCACACATTAGCAAGTCTGTTCTGCTTATCTTAAGACATTGGGGATAATGGATGCTATTACTTTCTCTTTTTCCAAAGCCACAATATTGGAGGAAGATATAATAACTTGTACTATGGTTTATTGAACTCACTTTTTATTGACCAAAGCAAGTAATTTCCTCAAAGAAAAAATACTTTTATATTTGATACTTTTATGTTTAAAAGATCATGTGAATTTCAACAAAAAAAAAACGGCAAGAGAAAAGGTAAGCTGAATTTAAGTGTTCTGATTTTATTAACAGACTCATTAAAGAGCTTAGTTGTGGGAACTTGGATGTAAATGAAATTTTATAATTTTGTAAGTAAAAATTCTTCCACTACCTTTCTGAATTTGGTTTTAGTGAATTATGTATCCTTCTCATAAAGAAAGCATAGTTGAGATGAGAAAATCCCGACAATGTAAACAACCATATTTATTTATTTATTTGCCAGTCTTGGTGCTTGAACTCAAGGCCTGAGATTATTTGTGCTCAAGGCTAGCTCTCTACCACTTGAGCCACAATGGCACTTTAAGCTTTTTCTAAATAGTTTATTAGAGATAAGAATCTCATGGACTTTCCTGCCCGGCTGGCTTTGAACCAGGATCCTCAGATCTCAGGCTTCTGAGCCAAGAGTACAGGTGTGATCCACTGATGCATGGCTAATTGTTTTGTTTTTAAAACCAAGAGAGATATCTCAAAATAGTTTCTAAAAATAAAGCTGTTCACATTGATTCACAGACATCCACAGAATTGGGTATTGCAGTGTGAAGAATTCTTAATCTCTGACTCATGCTAAGCAATTTAGCACTTGGTGTTACTCCTTTGTCTTAAGTCTGGGCTGTACCTCATAGACTATAGCCAAGTTGAGAACCTGTCATCTTTTGATTTACATTATATTATGTGAGGCTCTGTCTTGTTAATTGGCTAGCTCTAGATATTCACTGTTACTCAGAATGCCAATATTTTTATATATAGTATATACAATCTATAACATATACAATTATGTAACAATTACATATTGTGTGGTATAGTACTGTTATAGTATAATATATACTGTTAAAATAATAGTATATACCTTTATTATTAGAGTACAACATATACCAATATATACTCTATTATGTACATAGTATGTATTATATATATATATATATATATATAGTATGTAATAGCATAATTTCTCTTCATTAATCTGTTTGTCATCTGTCCCTTGTATATGTATTTGAGACAAACTGTATAATTAGACAATTGATGAGAGGATTTTTATCATTCTTTCTCTAGCTTTCTCCTTTCTAGTATTTTGTCTTCATTTTCCGTAAATTTTGATCATCACAAAATCCATACCCTGAATTATCTGGTCACACTTTCTACCACTTTTTCAGAGTGTCAAGTTGATGCTGAGTTAAAAAAAAATCATAACTTCAAAATTTCCAGTAATCCTCCCCTTAAAGATAATTAAAATGAACACTAAAACTTTCAATGCAATAGTCAAATGGTTGAGAATCCATAATGAAATGAAAAATGTGGAAGCAGACAGAGAAAAATGACAAGTTATATATGGGAACATGATTAAATTTCCAGCAATGTAACCTTGATTAAAATCCTGGAAAGTATTAGTTCAGAATTCTTTGCCTTATTTTAGGAGATGAGCTACACTAATTGTCTACAAGAGTTCAGTAAATGATAGGAATTCAGAAGTTACAAGTGGAGACACAGAAATTGCTTCAGTAGAAGGAGTTGTAGAACTCAGTACCTGCTGATTGTTGCTTTATTAGAAAGCAAAACTGCTATGTACATATTTCTGTTTGTCAAGAGAAGAAAGAAAGCTACAGTTGAACATAAAATTTAATGATGTTTTAGATATTACCTCAAAGATTGTTTAAAATAATGTGGAGTCAAATAATGTAGCTATAGTTTGAGTAAAACTCCAGGTCACTTACTTACAGTTTCAAGTATTGAAGAATAAAAGCAATAGACAGAAGAAGGCAAGTGAACAGATTTTTAAGTGAAAAAAATCTAACATTATCATATTTTAAGATACAGTCTTAGTTCAGTATGGGATTCATTTGAATGAAATTATAATTGTAGTTCACAAAACCAGAGGTGACCATATTTTCAGATTAAATTGTATAGTCATTACACATGCAATTTGTTTTGATATAAAAATAAAAAGGATGGTAGGGGAAAAACAAAGGAGGAGGCAACAATGTTGGATAAGAAATGTACTCATGGAGGAGGCTGCAATGCTTGGTAAGAAATGTACGCATTATCCTGCCCATGTAACTGTAACCCCTCTGTACAGTATCTTCACAAATAAAAGAAAAGAAAAGAAAAGAAAAGAAAAGAAAAGAAATGTACTCATTACCTTCCTCCTGTAACTGTAACCCCTCTGTACAGTATTTTCACAATAAAAAAACTTAATTTAAAAAAATAAGTGGTATACATGGTGTTATAAAGAAATTTATTAATTGTTTAACCATAGCAGAAAAACAAAAAACAAAAAATCAGGTATTTCTCTCACTAGATCTCACTAGAAATAAAAACGGGTAACAAAGCTTACATTAAATTTTCAGGATGACTAAAGGTGAATTCCCAGAATAGTAGGGCTTGATTAATGCCTTCTCTTCCCATGTACCATAAGTTAAGAGTGTGTTTTTTGTGGGGTTTTTTTTTTGATGTCTGACTCCTTTTCTCCAGTGAATTCTGACTAGGCCTTGAGAATTTCTTTATTTATTCCACAGGGGTACTAACTTTTCTAAAATTTGTTTTTGCTTTTATAACTTTGAAACTGCATGTGGCTGATTGGTTCATGCTGTTGGTAGAAAAAGGAATATAATTGTATATAATGGCAAATCCAAAAATCTTTGATAGGCAGAAACATTCAAAAGGGAATACTTGAAGCTAGTAAGGAATTTCAGCCCCACAAAACCTCTGAAGCATAGATTCTCAGTAATATCTTCCCTATCTTAAACTGCATCTAAACCTCGAACAGTTTTATGTCTCCTTCAAAACTAAATTTCTCTACAATATATATTCTGAATCTGATGGTTTCATTTTTATAGCTAGAAGAGTAGAGATTAGAAAATAACAGATAATGTTACCTAGAAATGTGGAAATACACATATAATTTCAAGGAAAACTACTTTAAGAGCAGAGGGTGAATGGTTCAGAAACACATTTTTGTCATCCGTTGTCTTTTCTGTTCTTATGAGCAAAGTGTTTCCTCTTGCTCTCCACTGTTTTCTGTCTTCTTTTCCATTTTGTTGTTTTCCTTCATGTTGTCATCACCTTTCACTCAGTTTCACTGATTCTGCCTACAACATGTTGATAACCTCCCCTTTAAGGAACATAAAACCTCTCAAACCTTCCTTTATAATTTTCCCTATTATTATGGCTGTTGTTGTTGCTCTATTATTATTTCTACTCATATCTTCCAAATGTTTTGAAAAATAAATAATGTATTTATATTGTGGCAAGTTCTTACTACAAAGTCCAGGATGAACCCAAACCTTCAATTCTATGATCTTCTGGACACAAACTCTTGAGTGCCAAAATTATAGGTGTGAGTCATCATTCTGATGCTTATTAATACCTTTGTTACAAATGCACTAATAAAGATGTCCTACTTACAAATACCTCCAAAGTTCAAATTTAGGATAATTTTGATAATAGTATCATTGCTAATGTAATTTCACAGAACAATACAACCATTACCAAACAAAGTAAAATGTTAGTATTATTCTTCAAGTGTAATTACATTGCATGTAGATATTTACATACCGGATCTTCTGGGTTATACTGGATAACATATTCTATCTGTCCATTTGGGCCATCATCTATATCAGTAGCTCCATTGTCCCCTGAAAATCCTGTGAATATTGTGGTGCCAACTGGAGTGAGCTGAAAAGAAAAGAAAAAACTGTCAATTCTCATTTTATCAGCTGTATACCAAATGTTCCATCATGAAAACCAGCACTTTATTATACAAAGAAAGAGAATATTCAGCTGCCTACAACCACAGAATAGAAGCATTTTTTAAAAATGCTTGCAAACCTTACATAGAAGTTCTTACAATGTGTGAAATTCCCAACTTCTTGTTTGGGTTAAAAAAAAAAATAGGAAGGCTCAGTGTAAAGCACATTTGGACCAATTTATATCCATTAGCATCTTTTTACCTGCAGTGAAAATGTGTCTGTTTCTCTCATTTTAAAACCTTGTTGCATTAAGTTATCTACAAACTAGAAATGAGGTTGCCTAAGAAAGTTTCTTTCTGTGTTTTGAAACCAAAATCATATCAGAGAGAGAACCACAGACTCCAGGTTGATAATTACATGCAAATGAAGAGAAGTGGAAATGCAAATATCATGACCACTATAGAAGAACTCTGGAGTTCCCTGGTGTTTCTCAAAGTTATTCTGTAGAAAAATACATGTTATAGGAGTGGGAGAGATGCTTATATATGTTCACTTTTTTAATAATAAGTTTTTTTATTGTGAAAATACCGTACAGAGGGGTTACAATTACATGAGCAAGGTAATGAGTACATTTCTTATCAAGCATTGCTGCCTCCTTTCTTTCCCTGTACAATCCCTGCCCTCCCATTCCACCCCCTCCCACCCCCCACACCCCCACCTCCGCCAAAATTGTAAAGTACGTTTTTCAACATAATGTCTTGTACATCTTATTGTTGCAATGGGTCCACCCATATCCCTATTTAAACAATTGTTTTTTCCCTTCCCCTCCCCAAATTATACCAACATCAAATACAGTGAAAACAGGGGGTCTACCGTGTGGGAGGGATATATAAAACAACAAAGAAATCATCTTATAAATATATTAGAAACAATAACAAGAAAGAAAAACCATTTGCGTGCTTATGAATACAAACACAACAGTGTATTTGGTATATAGAACAATGATTTATCATTCAGTTTTAATTCTTCCTAATCACTACCAGCAAATCAACATAATATTTTCTCAATTGAAGGCCGATGTATTTTTATAGTCAGAGACATTTTGGTCAATCTTCCCTTTCTTTTTCTTTTTCTTTTTTTCTGTCTGTCATGGGGCTTGAATTCTGGGCCTGGGCACTGTCCCTCAGCTCTTCAGCTCAAGTCTAGCGCTCTACCACTTGAGCTACAGCGCCACTTCCAGTTTTCTGGTGGTTTATTGGCGATAAGAGCTTCATGGAATTTCCTGCCCGGGCTGGCTTTGAGCCGCGATCCTGAGATTTCAGCCTCTTGTAGCTAGGAGTACAGGCATGAACCACCTGCACAAGGCTCAATCTTCCCTTTCTATTCCAAGGATTTAGCGAGAACTCTACTGGTTAGTAGTTGAATGTCAATAAAGTATCACCTACTTCTCTGTCATTCCTGACATAAAAATACAGTGTTCTTTTACTTTGTATTTATATTTTATACTTTATTTCTGTAACTATTATATTTTTACACAGAAGTTTGGGTAGTCTTTCCACAAACTAACAGTGATCTGTCTGAAAAGAAGCCAACAATATCTATTGCATATATGTAACGCAATAAAATAACTCAATAAATATTTATATAAGAAGTGAAATGTTGCTAAATTGAGAACTATGAATTATAATTAAAGTTATTGAAGACACAAAACAAAGGCATCCTTTGTATATAAATCAAAGAAAGTAATTTTGTTAAAACTAAAAGCAATCTACATTAAAATTCCAAAGGCAATACTCATAGAAAAAAAAAGAACTCCCAACATTTATATGAAACTAAATAACATCCCCAAAACCAGAACAATTTCAAAGAACAATGCTAGAGGCTTCACAAAACTTGGCTTCAAAATATACTATAAAACTCTAGTAACCCAAACAAAATGGTAAAGACAGAGAAATCAATATAGAATAATAGAACAAAACAGTGCCCAGAAATAAACTCACAGGTTTGTCAACATTCATTTAGCAAATTACAGAGAACACTCAATAGGAAAGGAACTTAAAAGTTGTGGGGAAACTGAACATACATATGCACTCCTTTCAGATGTATCAAAACCAAGTAAAATGTAAAATTCCCTACCCATGAAACTCTAATAATCCCTGTATTTTTTCCAACTTCTTTAGTCAATTTCCTACCATGGAACTAGATTTTCAAGTCCTTGTGAGGAACATAAAAGAAATGAATGAAAAGTCATAGATCTAAGGATAGAAATAACTACCCTAAAGAATTAAATTGAAAGCCCACAGATTGGGAAAAACTCTTCACAAGCCATACAATGGACAAGAGTCTCATATCTAAAATATATTTAGAGCTCAAAAAATTAAATCCCCAATAACAAATTCTCAAAGAAACAACTGCCCCATTAATAAATGGGTTAAAGACTTAAAGAGAGACTTCTCTGAAAAGGAAATATGAATGGCCAATAGACACATCAAAAATGCTTAACTTCTCTCACTATAAAAGAAATGCAAATCAAAAAAAATTGAGATTCAACCTCACCCTAGCTAGAATGGCTATAATCAAGAAATCTAATAACAAGAGATGCTGGAGGGGATGTGGTTAGAAGGGAACCCTACTGCATTGTTGTTGGGAGTATAAACTTGTCCAACCACTCTGGAAAGCAGTATGGAGGTTCCTCAAAAGACTCCACATAGAGCTCCCCTAGGACCCAGCAATTCCACTTACCCAAACAATCATAAACAAGGTCATACTAAAGCTACCAGCACAACTATGTTTATCACAGCATTATTCACCATAGCTAAGATATGGAAACAACCCATCTGTCCCTCAGTAGATGAATGGATCAAGGAAATGTGATATGTATATATATATATATATATATATATATAATATATATATGTATTTACACACACACGTGTGTGTGTATATATATATATATACATATATAATAGAATTCTATGCCTCCTTCAGAAAGAATGACACCGCTGCATTTCTTAGGAAATGGAAGTACTTGGAAAAAATATTAAGTGAAGTAAGCTAGACCCAAAGAAATATTAGTCCCGTGGTTTCCCTTATTTGTAATAGCTAGTATACATCTAGGATAATCCTACCAGACAAGCAGAAAAAGGTGAAAAGCTGTGTACATATGACCATATAAGATGATACTAAGCAAAATTAACCCCAAGATAGGGACACAAAAGGTTTTTTTCTTTGTTGATGTTGTTTTTAATGTACTATGTTGGTTTGTTGTTGTTGTTTGTTTCTTTTGTAAATTCTTCCCCCTGTGGTATAATCCCTGTTTTCACTATGTTTGTTTCCCCAAGTCCTGCATCTTATATATACATTATTTTTCTAATTTGGGGAGGGAAAAGGAAATAACAAAATGCTGAAACAAGGATACTGGCTGACTCATTGAAACAATGAGATGTATAAGACACTATGTTGAAAAGAAACATAAACTTTGGGGATGGGGGAGGGAAGTAGCTGGAGATGTGAGGAGGGAAAGGATAGTAGGAGAAAAACAAAGGAGGGAGTAACAATGCTCAATGGGAAATGTACTCATTACCTTACTGTTGTAACTGTAACCCCTCTGTACAGTATCTTTATAAAAAAATAAAAGAAAGAATTAAATTGGAAATCTTACTCATCCAGATTTCAAAGTTTCATTACAAAGTTATACACAAAGAGTAAACAAGTATATAATGCAAGAGTTTATCTGGTCCCAAAACAATCTCTAAGGATAATTATCTGGTTCAGAAAGACTTAACACATTAGTGTCATGGGGATTGAAATCCCTTTTGAATAAATAACAAATGGTCTATTACATATCAATATGAAAAACACTTAGTATTGATTCCTACCTCCTCACAGCCCACATAAAAGTAAATTTCAGTAGCCTGTATGTAAATGTAAACCACTAAAGTTTCTACAAGTAATATCTTCCCAAATGGGTACTGACATATTTAACAGAACATACGCAAACCATGAAAAAATGGATTGTTTGATTTAAAAAAAAAAAACACTGTTAAAATGCTAGTGATAGCATCAGGGGAGATACTGAAGCATGAATATTGTGAAATAATTTATTTCCAAAATATGTTTAAATCTCTATAATTTGATTAGAAAATAACAGCTATGAGGATAGGAAATGCACATAAAATAAATCATGCTAACAAAGGCCAAATTTTTTTTAAAGAAATGTTCTGTTTGAACAGACATCAAAGAGCTTCTTAAAATGCAAGCAGAATACTTCTATGTGTTCATTAGGTGGATTAAAATTAATAATAAATAAAATGCCAACTTTTATTCAGAGGTGAGCCAAATTGAACTCTTACACTGCTGGTGAGAGCCTATTTGCCAACGACATTTGAAATTTCTTTGACAATATCAGCTATCCAGAATGTAACCATATCCTATGCATCAAATTTGTCCTAAAATCACTTTGCAAATATATACTAAAAAATGGCAAGTATCCAATAACATACCTAGATTCAGTTTTCTGAAATAAATAAATATGTCCAAATAATTGGATAAAAATAAGATGAGAAGCATTTGTTTAACTGAATTCTATATTGCTATAGCACCAATGTAAATGAAATACAAACAAAATAATGAAAGAAAATCCTGACATTAAAGGAAGACATGAGTCCAGTTTGAACTAATGTTCAAAACTAGCTAAAGTAATAATGTATGAACTATGTTGGGGCCCCTTTGCAAGAGTGCTTAGAGTTCTGAAAGATATTTGTTGAAAGACCTTACAATTGTTTTCATCTTCATTTTGTTTGCATTAAAATTTAGGTCTTTACTTAGGAAAACTTTTGGAAGTAAGCAATCATGATCAGTTTTTATCTATAATTTATGTCAATAAACAGAATTCAATAATAGGCCTCTCTTAAATACAAATACTGAATGTGTGCATATGATGTTTATCATTTTCTTCATAATAATCTTGTAAGACAGAAAAGAGGCATAAAATATATTTCCAGGGGTCAAAATCACTGAAGTTGCACATCAAGGGATCAGAAATTATATAGGCTTGGGATTTAATTTATGAAAAGTTAATAACATAAATGCTTTTGGGAAATATCTGTTCAAATCATTTATACATTTATTGACTGGATTAATTGATTTTTTGATGTTGACTTTTTTATGGGTTCTACATCTATTTTGGATTTTTATCATTATCCAAAAGCTCTTTAAAGGTAGAACATATTTTCTTTTCCTTTCTTTTATATTCAATATTATTTAATATATAAAATGGCTCTTCAGTATAAACAATAAATTTTTAGTTGTTTGTAATGTGCATGTTTTGGTGATCAAACATGTCCCAGGTTTTGTTTGTTTGTTTGTTTTTATTACTTCATATCCTGAGCAAGTTCTTCATCTTGCAAGACCTGCAGTCTGCCCCTTTTTAGCAACTTAGATAATCTCTTTTGAAGACACAATTCTCACTAACAGATTAGCTATACTGCAGTAAACTGGCCAGAATTTCTGGCAGCTAACTATTAATGAAACGCTCCTCCTTTCACAGTTTACATCATGAAAACTAGTAACAAAAAGAACAACAATAAAATTTTATTGTAGGTCTTTCTGCTTTAAGACAATGCTCAATAGGAAAATAAATCAATTTCAGTACATTAATATTGTGGTTTATTTTAATACTGAAGAAAAACAAGTTGTTTACAGCCCTCCATAGATCTTTATACTATGTTAAATGTATATATTCGTAGATTGGATAATATCAATCATAACATCAATGTAATTGTGTTGGTAGGTAAGGAGAAACTAGCATATTAAGCAGTTGTAAAATTTTGGTGTTACAACTAATACATCTCCAAAGTTATTTTTGTGTCTATATGTGCTATAATAGTTAACAAAATAATAACATATTTTGACATTATTGGAGCTTGAACTCAAGGCCTCCTAGTTGCTTGGGCAGGTGCTCTACCACTTGAGTTATAGTCTCCTCATTCCCTCCCCCTTTTTGCTTGAGTCACTCTTTTAAGAGGCTCCTGAATTTTTGCAAATTTCAGCCTGATCCACAATCTTCTCTTTATACCCCACTGGAGATGAAGGGAACTCACCACCATGCCTAAAATATTGTCTGAGTCTTATTCTCACATTGTAATCATTTGGTTTTCCATGTGGAATTACAACCAGGAGTAATTATTCCTGACAAAGAAGAATATTTTTATGTCATAACTGAAGCTAAACACCATTTTGTAAGGTCTGCTCCTGGATGGCTGGCAGACTCCACCCTCCTCGCAGCAGTCTCCACCCAGTACCTGTGTTACCTAGGCAACTGGGACACCTGGAAGAGGTCACATCTGCATTAGCTGAGGTCACTTCTGAATTTGATTTGGCCACACCTTTCTCCACCCATACCCTAGATAAGGGCTAGCCCAGGCCCAGACTTGCGCTCTCTGTTCCTCTCTGCTCTCTCTCTGCTCTTTTCTAGCTCTTTCCTCTCTTTCCCAGCTCTCTCTCATTCCCAAACCTTTCCCAGCCACATGGAGTGCCAACTTTGCCTGGTCCCAGCAGGTCTACTGAATAAACCTACCCCTTACCTGAATACCACGTGAGTGCTGCTGTTCTTACCTCTCTCTCTGCTCTTTTCTAGCTCTTTCCTCTCTCTTTCCTCTCTTTCCCAGCTCTCTCTCATTCCCAGGCCTTTCCCAGCCACATGGAGAGCCAACCTTGCCTGGTCCCAGCAGCTCTACTGAATAAACCTGCCCATTACCTGAATACCACATGCGTGGTGATGTTCTTACTCGTCTACCTCTTTTTAAAAACCTAATACATTTCAGAAGGAAATCAATTGATATAAAATAATTAGAAAAATAACTTAGAAAAATAATTTAAAATTCAACTGATGAGATTTTTTTTCGGGGGAGGGGGGAGAGGTCTGGTCATGGGGCCTGAGCTCTGGGCCTGGGCACTGTCCCTCAGCTCTTCAGCTCAAGGCTAGCCCTCTACCACTTGAGCCACAGCACCATTTCCGGCTTTTTTTTTTCTGCTTATGTGGTGCTGAGGAATTGAACCTCATTGTTTCATTAAGAATTCTAGTATCTCCATCCTCCCGTCTCCTGTCCCTGAACAGAACTGCTTCTAAATAGTCATGTTGATAAAATGAAATATGATTAGTTGCTACGTGAAGTTTCTCATATAATAAATATTTAATGGAAAAATATTAACAAATATAGTGGATACTTTACTAAGAGACACACATTATCAAAGAGAAACATTATCTTTAGTGAAACAAGGTTATTTGTCAGTTCACGTTAGATCCATATGCTTTTCTGTTAAATGATCAATATCATTTATCAGACTTAGAGCATTAGATAGCCATTTCATGGCTATTAATCTCATAAAAATTCTACTCGACAGAAGGCAATACAAATTATCACTACTAGTAAAACTGGAGGCACTTTCATGTTTAATTAACATTAATATCTCCATTTTGTGATTTATCTCATTTATTTGAATGGCATGAGCTCATTTTATTTTTATGATTGGTATTTATTACATCTACTCAGCCACATAGGGTGCCCAGTTATTTGGATAAACATTATTCGGAGTGTTAATGTGAGGGTGCTTCTGAATGAGATTAACTTTTCAATTTGTAGACTGCATAAAATAGATTAATTTTCTTTTGCAATGTGAGTGGCCCTCATTCAAGCCATTGAAATTCTCAATTGAAAGAAAAAAAACAAGATTGAGTAAAGAATAAGTTCCAATTTTAGCTTGCCTTGTCTTTGAACTTAGGCAATGACTTCTTCCTGTCTAAAGATTTAGACAGTAACTTGCATTTATTCAATTAACTTTCTTTCACAACCTTCAGACCAAAAGTGGGAAGCATATAATTCTTCTCCTCGATTTCCAGTTTTGCCACCTGTAGACCTGGAATGTTTTAGCCTCTATGAGTGTATGTGCTAATTCCTCCTAATAAATCATCTTGATCTTGCCCTCTAATAGCCTTAATAGCCAGATAGACAGATAGATGATAGTAGGTAGGTAGATGGATGGATGAAGAGATAGATAGATAGATAGATAGATATCCAGTAGATAGTTCTCTCTCTCTCTCTCTCTCTCTCTCTCTCTCACTGTTCCATATCTGTGCATCAAACAAATGCGAAAGAAAATATTTGTAAAAATAAACTTGGTGGTGACACTTGCAAAATATTTTCTGTTCATTATTTTCTAAAACGATATACTTCAAATTCCTTATATAGCATGTACATTTTATTAGGCATTATTAGTATCTAGGGATGATTTAAATACAGGTATGTTCACCAATTTCATATAATAGTTTGCCAGTTTACATACAGAAATTGTAGCTGGAGATTTTAGCACTCATTAGTATCATGAAAGCCATGCCCCATGGGTTCTATGAAACAATTGTATATTTATTTGTATGTATTTCTGTGAGTGTGTATACAGTATTTCTCTGTTCTGAAAAACACTGTCAATACATGGCTGATCTTAGATTCTATTTGGTGAAGCAATAGAGCATATGATTTGGGAATGTTAAGGATTCAAATCCAAATGTTGTCACTCACCAAGGCATATATGATCTCTGTGTGGCTTTGGGTATAAGTCTGGTTGCTGATTCAACTGCAAACCAAGCCATAAGATACTCTGCTTGCTTCAAGATTTTTTGGTGATTGCTTACAATGCTCTCATAGTAATCTATGCAAAGTATTCCAAAACTACTTTATGCACTTCCAAACAGTTGACTTATTTTTAAATTAACTAGACACTGACCTCTTTTCTCTTCTACACTTATTTGCAGAGTCCTCTCAATCACATTGTATGGTTTAAGTCAATTACCATAATAATAACTTTTCCTAATCTGAATCTTTCATCCTCCTACCAAGATTCTCACTTTGCTTCCTCTTCACATTTTCTGAGCCCTTTCCAGCAAGTCTTAGAAATATGCTTTCAAACTGGTAATCAATTTGAAAACTAAAGGATCCTTCCCAAGTGAAATGCAGAGTTGAATTTAAAAACAATGAGCAATTATATAAAAGAAGACATTAGAAATGAAAAGACGTAGCAAATGATTTTATTTTTTTAAAAAAACCAAGAACTTTGTGCTCCAAATGTTCAAGTAAATTTGATTTTGAGAATTAATATTTTGGGAAGTATAACTGAATGAAGGTAGAGATGTTATGATGTAGTTTCACCTTACATTCATGGTTTGCTTCTGTTTCCTGTAACTAACATAAAAAATAGCATTATAAATGTTTCATGGAGGAAATAAGTTTATTGGAAATTAATAAGCATATTGGAAATTAATTTTCAGTGAATATACAGATATGGAATTGGAATCTAGGAAAATTAGACTTTTATGAAGCTTCTCTGTCTCTGTCTCAATTTCTCTGTCTCTATCTCTCTTTCTCTGTCTCTCTGTCTTGAGTTTGTAAACTAGACTTTTATGAAGCTTCTCTGTCTCTGTCTCTATTTCTCTGTCTCTATCTCTCTTTCTCTGTCTCTCTGTCTTGAGTTCGTGCATTTGAACTCAAAGGTTCATGATTGTTAGGCAGACATTCTATCACTACAGCCCTGTCCCCTGAATTTTTTTCCCCAACTTTTAGTTATTGCCTTGCGTTTTTGCCTGGGGCTGGCCTCTGAAGTCAATTCTCTTCTACTTGAGTAGCTTCAATCACATGTGTGCTTGCTACACCTGACTGCCTTTTCCTTATTAAATTATAATTAGCATGCTGCAATTGTTATAAATCTAAATGTTAGATAAAATCAATGCAACTTTTAAAAGTTAGCATTTATACTACATGTATAAATGATATATTCATTTTTTACTCAGAAAGCACTACCAAAAGACAAGGGGATTATTTTTTTAATGAATTTCCTCTAAAAATCTATGCACTCTCCTGCTCTTGGCTTGTGTATAGTAAAACATGGTGAGGAATTTCTCAGCTTAATATGAAACTACTTCGGGTTCATGCTTTTAGTAATGAGATGAAAAATAATGAAAAATATGAAAAATAATGACTGATTCCAATTCTGACATTTTCTCATTTGTCATATAAAAAGATAAACACATTTTACTTCTTTCTCTCTGTAGGCATATATGTTTTAGTTCAGCTTATTTCTCATAAAACTATGTGTAACACAATGCACCGAGATAAAAGTAATTACTGGAATTAAAATAATATTATAGTATACTCTTATTCCATTTATCTTCAGGGAAAATGGTATTACTAAACTGACAAGATTTAGAGAGTTATTGTGATTACTAATTTGACAGTAGTAGGAACTTAACTAAAGATATTCTAAAGGTATTCTACTACAAGAGCCCATTTTGCTTTAGTTATTTTTCAGGGTATTTTTGTTTATGCTTGAGCCAGCTTAGATCTTCTATTTCTATGATTCACAATTCTCTGGTATGATGGGGTTGTGCTACTATGATTAGCTATCGTAGATTGTAATGTGAGGTTCATGAACATGTGCTCAGGCTGGCCTGAATAGATTCTTATCTCTGCCTCCATGTAAGTAGGATTACAAGCCTTAGCCAACATACCTGACTCTAAACAAATTTTGATAAGGAAAGAAATAAAAATTGGTCTGTCAAAAATAAGTTTCTAACAAATATATCTAAATTATAAAAGAAGAAAAATAAATGATTATAATCTAAAGTTTATAGACATTTAAACTGTTAATCAGGACGAGTTTGTAGTACACATTAATAATGTCAATATTTATAAAACAATTGTTTCTGAAACTTAAGGTTATGTTAACTGCTATTATTCACCTTCCCAAATTGGCAATGACATTTTAAATTTAGATTTATGAAGCATCTTTTTGACTTGCATCCTATTAAAAACTAAAGGAAATAGAATTTGATCAAATGTAATTTTTTAAGCTGAGTCTGAATGTCTTGGGACATATTGCACTGAGCCTTAGAGGGCTGTACATGTAGGAAAATCTTGCAGATATAACATAATATGATCAAAAGGGAAGCATATTTATTCCCTTTAATCAATGTGATCCTTGTTTCCTCAGGACATGGTAATTAGGTTAAAAGTTAAAGTCCCATCACAAATAAACACATATTTTCCCTAGATTTTTGTGAAAAGGAACCTAATTCATAGTTCTTATCAACAAAACATAAAAAATGTATTCCTTTGTTGTTACAGGTATGCAATGCACAACAATAATCCAGATAGCTTTGGTATGTTTTACGAAAATTTTCACCATGGAAATGTAGCCCAAACTCATAACTTGTGTTTTCCCTATATCTCACTCAATATCAAAGTGAATGTGATGTTAATATTTTTCTGTTGAATTTTTCCATTTATACAAATTGGCACTTCTTTTAAAGAACTTCAACACTTGTAGTATGCGCTATTTTACTCAATGAAAATAAAAAGTTCAAGCTCTGAGGTAGTTGTATATTAAAAAAGAAAAGGAAAACACTCATCAGATGTACATACATATTAGACTTAAAGGCACCTTCAAATTGCAGTTCAAATAGTCATAAAATATGTAGATAAGGTGTAATATGCTAAAATAAAATCTGAGGGTCATTACTTTAAAAGTTATTAAACTTGATTAAAAAAATCAGTATCAGCATCCTAATTTTTAAATGAAGAATTTGAAGCATAGAGAAAATAAAATGGTTTGAAAAAAGAAAAAAAATTGTAGCCAACTAATCACAAATTGATCTTTACATCATGGGACATTTGAATTGTGTCCAATTTGGACTGAAGTCTTCTATGCATGTTTTTATGAATATTTTTGCTGCACATATGTATTAACTTTCCTTTGGTAGCTACAAAGCAGTAAAATGTTTGACTCCTTGGGTATTTGCACAATCAGCATTTTTTAGACACTACGTGCACAATGATAGGGCTACTTTACTCATCCCCCAAGTAAGGAAAGTTTTTGTGAATCAGTATCTTCACAAAAGCAAAAATTATATTTAATCTAATTGCAATCTTAGTTAACTTGTAAATAAATATCTGTATCAATAGATCAATGTTATTAATTACATAAATATATGTTCATTGTATACAGTATTTTCACTATGGCATTTCTCATGGGCATATATTATACTTCTATCCGATTAATTGGTGCTAAAGCTAAAGCTCATTCTTCTCCATTTGCTTTCTGTATGTATTTCATACATATACATTCTCTTTCTCTCTACCTTATTCTTTTTCCCTCTCCCTCTCCTTTGTTCCCCCTAAAGAGTTCTACAATTACAAAAATCTAATGTGTGTGTGTGTGTGTGTGTGTGTGTGTGTGTGTGTGTGTATGTGTTTGTGTTTTAGGTCTGGATTCTCCATAAAGAGTAACCATTTGACATTTGTTTTTGAGAAAAATTTAGTCTCAAATAATCTCACCTTATATCTATTTTTTCTCTAAATGACATGATTTCATTCTTCTTTATGGATGAATAATACTCAATTGTATATTTATATCATATTTTCTTTTTTCTATTTATCAGTTGACAGGCTCCAAGTTTGACACTACATAAACATATGCATGCAGGAGTCTCTACTGTATCCTGAATGACATTTTTTTTTGGAAATATACCCTGAATGGTATACCTGGATCATCTATTTTATAACAGGATGAAATATCAGTATTTTAATTTTTGGAGAAACTTCCACAATGATTTTCAGGTTAGTGTCAATAGTTTATATTTTCAACAGTGTTTCAGGGTACATTTTTCCCTATATCTGCCTTGGCATTTGTCATTTGTTATGTTCTTGGCCATGGAGATTCTGCCTAGAATTAGATGACATTGCAAAATTGCTTTGATTTTCATTTCCTTTATGGTCAGTTACCTTGAGAACACTTCTTCATGGATTTAGTAGCTATTTAAGTATCTTCTTTTGAAAATCATATATTTAGTTCATTTGCCCAGTTATTATTTAGATGGTTAGTTCTTTGGAGTTTAGTTCAGTTTGCATGCTTTTTTGAACTCCTTTTCAAATGAATAAATGGCATAGTTTTTCTCCCATTCTATAGATAATCCTTGAGCCTCTGCTAAACTGTTGGCGTTCTATTAAAGAAAATGTATACCTACATCTTTCAGTGTTTTTGTTTAAGACTTTCAAAGGTTCAGGTCTTACATGTAGGTCCTCCACTCTGAACAAAGTTTGATATGAGAGACAGACTCTTTTTTGAATCTTTTACAAGTATATAGCCAGTTTTCTGCACTATTAAAGATTGTCTTAATCAATATTTTGGCACCTTTAAAAAAATAAGACACTACAAATTGTGACTGTAAACATTGTACTATAAATGTTTTGTAGTTTTCCCCCAATAAAATTTTTGGGAAAAAAAAGAATAAGATGTCTGTAGCAGTATGACATACTCTGGGTCTTATATTCTACTCCCTTAGTATGCATGTCTGTTTTTGTGGCAGAAGCATTCTATTTTTGGGACAATGTCTCTGTACTTTAGTTCAAACTCAGATATTATTATGACATCAACACTATTCTTTTCCTTGGGATTATTTTTTGCTATTTGGAGACTTTTGATTTAGGATTTTTGTTGTGTTTTAGTTTTTTTCCCATTTCCTCGCATTTTTCCATTTTGATGGAGATTGTATGAATGTAGGTATTTATATCAGCAATGTGGCCATTTCAGTCCTGTAATTCACTATTTGCACTCCCCACAGCTAAACATCTGAAGTGTCTTGTTTGATCCATTGATGTGTTTTCTTATCACAATAGAGTTTTAGGCTTCATTTTGAAGTGTTCTAATTTTCTATCATGCCAGCTGGTACAGTAGCATGCTCCCCTATTATAGCTCATGAAGAAGGCTCTAAATTCTCTCTTTAAATTCATACATTGTCAACAGTAGAGAAACTAAGCATTAGTTCTTAACTCTGGGTTAGGGGAAGCAAACATTAACAAACAAACAATTTGCACAGCTGATCTGACTTTCTTTTGACCTACAGACTCATTTCAATAATTTATTTTAATATACTAACACTTCGCTCAAACATCCCTTAATGTTTTCAGCGAGTTTGGTGGGTGAGGAATTTTCCAGTGCCTAGCTTTTGCTTACCAATTCCACCAGATTACTTATTAGAAGGATGACACTGAGACTAGAAGTGATGGATTTTATTTTCAGAAACTCTCAGCTTTATGCTAAAATGATTTACTTTACAAAATTATTTAAGTGATTATTAAATATGGCATGATAGCTTAAAACTTTTAGCAATTGTAAAATTTAACATTAAATTAGACTGTTATGGTTGAGCCTTTCATGAGATCCTAGCTATTTCTCGTTCAAAAGGAACTCATACCCACTACCTCTATTGCCTGACTTTTAATGTACTTCCTCATTCAAGCAAAGAGATTTTTAACTTTACTAATTCACAAAAAAATGCAGCTTCAATTTTAACTTGTTTGCTTTTCATTATTTCAAAAGGAATTTTAGGGAATGGAACATGTGTGTCATTAAGAATATCAATATTAAGGATGTTCAAAAACATGCTAAAGAATGATTGGCAGATTTACTATGTAATTTGTTCATCAGATGAGCCAGTGTAATTACTTAATGACCCAATTGTCCAACATTAATTGAACATCTCTAATTACCCAGAGAGATATAATACTTTCATTCAGTGTCTTATGTGTTGCATATAGTAAATTATAACCCTTGTTATAATCCTTACTTGACATTTAGATAAAGGCATTAGTAGTGTTTTGGTGAATTCTTGACATTATAATTACAGAACATACAGCATAAGAGGCAATAATTTAATTTATAAAAGCACGTATTGTGAATTTTTTACTGTTGTATAATTCCATTAATATGATCCATAATCTTTACTGCTAAAATCAGGTTCTTGGCAGGGAGTTGGTGGTCAAGCCTCAATCAATCCTAGCTAAGCTACTCAGCAGGCTGAGATCTAAGGATCTCAGTTTAAAGCCAAACCAGGCAGTTAAGTCTGTGAGACTCTTATCTCCACTAATACTACCAAAAAGGCTGGAAGGAATGTTGTGATTCAAGTTGTAAGGTGTTATCTTTGAGCAAAAGAAGCTCAGATACTTAGGCCTTGAAATTGAGTGCCAGGACTGGCACACAAAAAAATCAGGTTTATGAAAGTGGTTTACTTAAACTCATTTACCATATTCCCTAACCTATTTCCTAATAAGTAGGAAAGTGATACCAGAACATAATTTGGGTTACAACTCCAATTTTGTTAGCCATATACTACAGTAATTTTAGAACAGATTAATACACCTCTGTTTTTTCATGGTGAAGAGAATGAATAACTAACCATAATTTTAAGTTAGGAAGTTTCTTTTATAATTCGGTGACAGATTTATATTCTCTTCTAAAGGAATGTGAAATAATTTTGTACTAATAAGCTATTAAATTCTGAATGCTTTTTAAACTACGTTAGCTGAATATCATACTAAATGGCAAAATAACATGAAAAATATCTGATCTTCTATACTTATATTTAAACCTGTTCCATTTGATTTTATTGTACAAGTAAAATCATAAATTGCCTCCCTGTCTCTTCTCTCTTCTGTGTATGTGTGTGTGTGTGTTTATGGTCTATGTAGTGTATGTACACTATAAAACAATAGTCCAGAGCCGGTGGCTCACGCCTGTAATCCTAGCAGCTCAGGAGGCTGAGATCTGAGGATCACGGTCCAAAGCCAGCCCTGGCAGGAAAGTCCATGAGACTCTTATCTCCAATAAACCACTGGAAAACCGGAAGTGACGGTGTGGCTCAAGCAGTAGAGAGCTCACCTTGAACTGAAGAGCACAACAACAGCACCCAAGCCCAGTGCAAGTCAGGATAAAAAGGTATTTTTTTCTTGTGATATTGTTTAAAAGTAGAAATTTACATTTACTTTTTACAGAACAGATATGAGGCCATATGGCCAAAATCAAAAGGAAAGCCTGGTCATCATGTATACAAATCCTAAATAATCAAGTATTTGAAGTCCAGACTCTTTGTCAAGAACACTGAACCTTACAAAACAGGGTATAGGGTAAAGTGTTTAACATTTTCATAAATTCCATTACTTTAACATTTATCTAAATGCTACAGGAACTCAGTGGTCATAGAATTTAAAGTGACTAAATAGGGATAAAAAAAAGAGGGCTAATTTTTGCAAAATAAGTCCTTTGCTAGACCATAAAAGGTGAAAGAAACCCGAAAACTTGCAAAGTGGGGGTGGTCTCAAAGAAGAGTATGAACAATCAAATAGAATGATAGAAATCCATAGAACAATAGAACAATAGAAATCAATGGGACAAAACTGGGAATGTCAGGAAGAATTTTAAATTGAGAATGCAGTGACAATTGTGAGATTATGGAAGACTTACAAATGCTGCAAAGGGACCTATCCCAGTGGTAGAGCGCTTGCCTTGCATGCCTGAGGCCCTGGGTTCGATTCCTCAGCACCACATAAGCAAAAAAGAAAAAAGCCAGAAGTGGCGCTGTGGCTCAAGTGGTAGAGTGCTAGCCTTGAGTTGAAGAGCTGAGGGATAGCACCCAGGCCCAGAGGTCAGTCCCCACGACCGGACCCAAAAAAAAAAAAAAAAAGGACCTATTTTTTTCTGAAAATAATGGGGAATTTCACACATTCTGCACATTACCCTGAAACAATTGAAATGATATTTGAGAAAAATCATTTTTTAACCAGACATGGAAAGGATTACAAAATTAACTTTAAGTAATTAAATCATACAGGATACTTTAAAACTCAGTGTTAAGCATTAGAAATTTTCTCAAGAAAACTCAAAGATAGACAGGGATCTATAAGTAATTAAATTCAGGTCAAGACCAGATTTTCCAATTAGATCTGCTGCCTAAAATAATTCATCACTCAGTTTATATTTAAGGGAAGTTAACATTCGACCAAAACAAAATCTTAATCAGTGGTTATATTTCAAAAACTAAAAACAAAAACATTTACCTGGATCTAAAACTATTGGCATGGGAATTAATATACATCACCAGGAACTGATGTAAAACATCAATAGCCTATACTCCTAAGCTGTAAACAACTTGCAATTTTATAAGTTACATAATGTCAAAATTCTGGGTTATTTGAAACTTGATTTCTCTAAATTTTCACAAGTCTAAGTGTATTTACATTTTAAAATGTTTGAATAAATATCAGAGAGAATGTAGAGATAAACAACCTAAGGATATGTTTTGCTATCCAAAGCACAATGATGTTTTCTAGGAAGTGGTTCTGGACCTTCTCTTTTTGGTCCTGTTGGGACTTGAGTTTGTTGCCTTGCTCTTGTGCTCACACCAAGATTGTAACTGGACTTTGGCTAGTTATTTTAGAGATAATGTCTCCTGAATGTTTCTTTCCAATCTGCCTTTGCACTGTGAGTGAACAGATTTCATTTCCTCACTGTATAGGATTGTAGGTGTTAGCCTATCAGACCTGGTTATACTTTTAAAATTAAAAGTATCTTGGAACTAAGAATAATCTGCTAAAATTGAGACTACCATATTAAGGCAATTTGCATCTCAGTATTTATAGTAAGTAGGATCAGAGGCATGTTATAAATATTTACTAGCTCTAGGTACTAACAAAAAATTTGTGTCAGGAAAAAAAATGATGGACTATAGCATGGTAACAGTGGCTCATGCCTATAATCTTAGCTACTAAGAATGCTGAGATGAGGATCATGGTTCAATGCCAGCTGGGCCAAAAAATCTCCTTGAGGCTTTTATCTCCAATTAACCACTCAAAAACTGGAAGGGGAGATGTGGATTACAGTGGAAGGGCAATAGCCTTGAGCAGAAATGTTTAGGAACAGTGTCCAGGCCTCAAGACCAACAACAACAACAAAGATGGATTACAAAATCAAACAATGCCAACCAGCAGCAACAACAAAGAAAGGCACTATCCAGTTGTGGTTACAGTTTAATTTTCTGGATATCCTCCCAAAATTAATCTTAAAACTGAAAAATAACTTTTAATGAATGAACAGAATATAGAACATAGTTTTTCTACCATTTCACTATTTAAACCATTCAATGACAGAATGATAAGATGCCAGTATCTTACAGGAGATTCACCCATTCCGGTTTTGCTTCTATGAATTTCATACATTAAATCAAAGATGATTAAACAGAAAAATCTGAACAATTGAATTTTCCTATAGCAAAGTAAAAAAAGCTCTGGAATGGCATTAGAAGTCATCAGAATGTGTACCTTCTAAAGAGTCTTTTGATAAGAATTTTTAAAAATAATTCTGGATATGTAAACCTACTACTATAGAGGAATTATTTGTAAAAGAAATTACAGCATAGAGTTACATAGATGGAAAAAATAATCTACAAACCTCATTCACTGTGGCATAATAGCTTTCATGTTTGAATGTGGGTGAGTTGTCATTTCTGTCTCTCACCACAATGCGTACTTCATGGTAGATAACGGTGCCAACCTTTTTGTTGATGCACTGGACCTGGACCACAATGGAGTGGATGTTCATTGGTGGCTGCAATACAGAAATAATATATTCAAAAATTAAAGCAATTGAGATAAAAGACCCTCATCATTGTTAATACAGTTGATCATTCAAAATGGATTTTTTTATATCCGTTCACCTGGAAACTATGATAAGATAGAAATATTGATAAATTTGCAACAGCATAAAAATAAGACTGTAAAACCATATTTTTGCTTAATCTCAGATGTCAATATATAGGGCATCAAATAATGTTAGATTTAATGAGTTTTACTGGGGATCAAATACCACAACACCAATACTGACATATAAAGTGCTGAAAAAAATGCTCTTACAAATTAAAAAAAGAATCAGAGATGAATATTATGAACACATTTATGGTTTTAGATAAACAATATATTAATAAATTCTCAGAGGAAGAGAGATTGTAAACTAATGTTCATGGTAATTTCAGAGGGCAGAAATAAGAAAATGAATAAGAAATATTACAATGTACTTTGAAGGCATAACCAATAAAGAAAAAAAAGCTACTGGTTTTTCAAAAAAAAAAGAAAGAAAGAAATCTTACAAATCCTATGTTTTAGTGTAAATGGGGCTTTTCTCCTAATACCAAGTGCACTGGATAGAATGGGCTAGTCAATTAACTGTTGGCAAGTCACTTTAAAGATACTCAAATGAACTATGTTCTTCCGGAGTTACTTATCTTCTAAATATTTCAACCTATAAAACTATTGCATCTCATTTTGTGGCTCTAAACTGAATGGAAGTACTGGGACAGAAAGGTCACACATTTTCAAACAGAGGGTCAAATGCTGTGTGCACTGAGTCTCCACTTAATCCTGCTAAGTATGCATAAATTAGTCATAACCAGGTCACTTGGAACTGTTGTAGTTCTCAACTTTAGCTCCCTCTGCAACTATTAGTACCATGGATAGAACTTAGCAGGCCATAAATTCCAACCACAATGCTTTGTGCTGACGTCAAGGATTCCCTGTAGCCAATATATAACACCCAGTGTAATTTTTGCATTGGAATTCATTCTGTTCTGCTATACAAGTAGCTCATAAATATGTCAAGTATTGTCCCACTAAGTCGATTAGTGAGGGTTTAGGGACTCCACCATGCTCAGAAAGGTGTTAGGGAAATCTCAGTTTCTGGGAGGCAAAAAGCAGTATGCCAAAATGAATGCATTCAATGCAAAATTTTCACCACACCATTTTGGTAACCATTAAATCTGAAAACAAACTGAATTTTCCAAAACATGAGCTTGCTTTTGTTCATGCTAAAACATTATGCAGTTATTGAAATTATTGTATATGGAAATTATATTTTCCACATGGAAATATGTACATAACCAATTACACATAAAACCTTATCAAGAGCATAATGTATAGTATATATTAATAAAGAACAATATATTAATAAAGAATACATCTCCTTCAAAGAATTTGTGCCAGCATAAGTACTAGATTCTATTTTCCCTGATAGGAAAATTGCTTTTAGACATACGTTGTGGGGTTTTTTTTTGTTGTTGTTGGTTGGTTGGTTTGTTTTTTGTCGGTCATGTGGCCTGAACTCTGGACTTGGGCGCTGTCCCTCAGCTCTTCAGCTCAAGGCTAATGCTCTACCATTTGTACCACAGCACCACTTTTGGCTTTTTCTCCTTATGTGGTGCTGAGGAATCAAACCCAGGGCCTCTTGCATGCAAGGCAAACACTCTACCACTGAGCCACCTCTCAGCCCCTAGACTTATGTTTGGTTTTGTTTTTTTAATAATACATTTTCCATTTCCTTATTTTATAATTAAAATGAAATTATAACTTCCACTTGCAATTAGATCTGGAATAGAATCAGATTTTATCAATAATTGTCTATCTATACTGGTCTAAGTTTCCAATGTTGGGTTAGACATTTTTATAGTAAAAGCTTCCGGCCAATGAGGAATGAAGTCCTGAAACCCCAGGCAGAACCAAGAGCGATTCACAAGAATTCAAATGACCAAGTTAGTAAAGGACATGGTCAGGCACATTAAAGGTTGAAGTGCTTGAGATATATTTATGATTCCAAAATTCAGACATGGAAGATTAAAGGATCATCTACTCTACAGCACACTGTAAGGAGATCATGCATCCAGATTTGGGGGTGAACATGTTTACATGTAGTTTTCCCTGGGCTTTATATATTAATTACTTGTCATGAATGCCTCTCTCCTCTTTAACAACCATCTCCACTGTTGGGCACATAGAATGCAATTATGAGGTCAACGATGCTTCAGATGAATGCATCTCCTAAGTTTTATCAGATGTGAGACTTTTAACATTGGCAATTTAGCTGTTCTTAACAAAACACTTATGTCAAGATACATACTTTTGCCTGTTCCTACCATACTAGGGTGATCCTGGGAAAGTATTGCATATCTTTTTTCTTTTTTCCTTTTTTTTTCTTTCTTTCTTTCTGTGAGCCTTTCTTTCTTTCTTTCTTTCTTTCTTTCTTTCTTTCTTTCTTTCTTTCTTTCTTACCTTCTTTCTTTCTTTCTTTCCTTCCTTCCTTCCTTCCTCCCTTCTTTCTTTCTCTCTCTCTCTCTTTCTTTCTTTCTTTATTTGTTGTTTGACAGCTACATAAGCTGAATACTACAGCTTCATCCTTACAATTGGTAAACCAGTTTTGATTATACACATCAAACTTGTGTCCTCAAGCCAACAGCTGAGTAGTACTATGCTTTGCCACTGTTAGAGATGCATGGATTATAGCTCTGTTTGTCCTCCTTTTCCAAGGTCACCATCTCTCTATTCTACATAGTCAACTGTCATTTATATTAAAAGGGAACTCTGTTTCTCTTAGACACAAATGGTCCTTTCCTTTGTCATTCTTTTTTTCAGATTGAAATACTATCTTTTTCCTTTTCTTCCCAGGAAATAAATGAAATTAAATGTAAAATTTTAATATTATATTGATGAATACATGTGACATTTAAATTATAAAGTGATAAAATAGGAACAACCAAAAAAAAATAATATCACTGACATCTCGATCCAGGACTCTGCCTGTGCTGTTCAGGAAAAGCATTTGCTTCACAGGATCCAACAAGACCCAGTAATCCACATTGTCCTTCAAAGAGAGCTCAATGGTAGGGTCTGGTCCTCCAGCAGTTCCTTTGATCAGCATATTGTCCACCACAATTGTACCTTTGGACCAAAGAAAGGCATATGAAACAGTATTTTAATCAAATGAACCTTCTACAAAAGAGTCTGCTTGTAAACCCCAGTGACCTTACAAACTTTTATTAAAGCAGTGCAGTTCAACTGTATATCTAAACATTCCTAAAAATAAGTAAGTAAATAAATAAATACAATAAAATTACCTAAAAAGTCACAAATAAATGCATCATTCTATGTGCAATTGATGTTTTGGGGGAGATAAACATAGGAGGCAAAGATTCAAACCCTTGGTGAGTTTCATTATCTATTTTTTGTTTCCCTTTAGCATTAAAGATTTCTCTCCCTCCCTGACCACGGCTTCTTGCAAAGGTGATCATTGAATTTTATCTCGAACAAAAGATAGGCTGGTAATAACAGTCTGGTACTTCAATTCACTCAGTAAGACTTCTGATATGAAAAGAGATATCTGGAAAATAACAGAGGAAAAGAAAAAAGGAAGAGATAAAGAAGTAGTACAGTCTCCCGTGGTGAGGACTGCATCTTCTTCTTTAATCTTAGAGTAAATCCATAAAACATAAGTCTTAATGTAAAAGACAAAACTAGTGTGCAGGCTCACAATAAAAGTCATTCTTCTTTAAGACATGTCTGGGGTACTTGACGACAAGAACACATTATTTCAATACAACTTTTTGGTGCTTTGATATATTTCACCCTCCTCCCCACTTAAGTTGAGATGAGTACATTTTTTTTCTTTATTGCCAAAGTGATGTACAGAGGGATTACAGTTACATAAGGTAACAATTGCATTTCTTATCAAACTTGTTACCCCTTCTCTCACAAAGTGGGTCCCTAGCCTTCCTCCTTGCTTAAATTCCATGTATCTTGCAAGTTAAACACCCATAGCTTGGATGGAACTTCAATCTCATTCTCCATTTCATAGCAATAGTTCCTTTGCTAAACAATAATGTGCTATGGTTTACAGCAATAATTTTCACATATTCATATTCTGAGCTCAGGACATGTAGAAGAGTTGTGGCTATGCAACCTAAAGACTCACACATCGGGCACTGGTGGCTCACGCCTGTAATCCTAGCTACTCAGGTGGCTGAGATCTAGGATCCAGGTTCAAAGCCAGCCTGGGCAGGAAAAGTCCATGAGACTCTTATCTCCAATTAACCTGGAAGTGTTGCTGTGCCTCAAGTGGTAGAGCACCAGCCTTTAGCTAAAGAGCTGAGGGACAGTGCCAGGCCCAGAGTTCAAGCCCCATGACCATCAAAAATAAATAAATAAATAAAAAGTCTCATGCTTCTACACAGTGAATGAAGGGGAAAATGTCTTTTCTTTGGGATATTACATGAGAATATACACTTAGTCCATAAAGATGAATCAGGTTTGAAGAATGTAATGCAAACTATAACACTCACAATTTATTAAGGCCTAATGTCCCACATGTTAAACTATTACATAGTCATGAAAGCAATAAGGTCTTGTTTTATAATTTTCTCAGCAATTTAAAAATAACAGTTTTTATTATTCTTTTGTTATATTAGTACTAATGAGCTTTATCTGTCTAGAAATTTTGAAAGAAATTTTTTTACAGTAAGAGAAACCCTAAATAATGTGTAAATCTATACCTTTTATTTGAATGGTAGAGATTTATTCTAATCTTTCACATGCTAGCATAGATATTACTTTTTAACTGATATTTCACAGTCTGTGAAACAACAGGATGAATGTAAATATGTGGCACTCCAGATGCAAAAAATAAAGCTTAAATATTTTTAAAATAATAATACCCCAAGTGCTCATTCTGGGTTTTCTGCACAACTTTTACTTCTGCTGTCACCAATCAGAAAAAAATAATCAGCACCAAAGAATTAAACTATAAACTCCCTTCATTGGTTTACCCTATCAGGGAGAGTATCTTCCCTTGGTCCCAGGATACCTGAGTTTGTGCAGCTGGTGTACAGGGATGTCTGTTTTATGGCTGACCCCAGAAAACAGAGGGCATATGGGAAGATTGACATCATCTAAATCTCCTCTTGCCTCATAAACTTTTCTTTCACAAAAATCGTGCTTAACATCTTCTATACATATGAAAATCAATTCCCCATCCTTGGCTTCATTTAAATATTAAAACAGATGAACTAAAAATAAAAATATAGGATGTACAAATAAAGGAGATACTGTGACACCGTGAGGAGGGAAGTGAATGGCTCTGTTGCTAAGAAAGAAAACAAGGAATGCTACTTGTGATAAAGTGAATGTTCTTAATGATAGTCATCAAAAGCCACTGACTGAAAAGACCTGCTATGCAGAATGCATTACATGCAATATGGACCCCTTTACACAAAGGTTTCCTTTCATCATAAATGAAAATGATGCCAAATAGAAAAAAGACAGTATTAAATTTGCTTTATATTCTATATTAGATGCTAAGAAATCTGGCCCTGGGCCTGATAGAGTTAGACTCTAATCTTTGATGCTGATTTCCAGCTATATTCAAGAGGAGAGAGTATTAATTTTCAATTGTTTTCTCTCTTCTATGAAATCAGCACCACAGTTAAACAGGGATTTCCATAATGAAACTCATGTATATTTCTGAAAGTGACCTCTGCTCTACAATAAGGATGAAAACTAAAATAAGCCAAATAAAAATTACTAGTACAATTAAAAGTTTTAGTGAGCTTTTCATCAAGTTTTCATGCCTGTAAATATTTCATTTTGTGCTTCTTCTGCAAAGCAATATACATTGAAGATCACCTTTATCTAAACAAATATATTTCTCACTTAAACATTACCTAATGCTTATAAACATTAGGTAAAATCCCATTGATATTTAGAAATTTTACTGTTTATATGGATCACTTAAAATAAATTTTAATTAAGAAAAGTAATTTGAACTTTTCATCATGAAAACTAATAGCCTAGTATTTTAATTCAGGGAAGTAGAGAAAAAGATTTTTTTTGAGATGGGTTTTTTCTATATAACCTTAGCTGGATCATGAACTCAAAACCCCAAGATCTTTCTGTCTCTACCTCTTAAATTCTGAGATTACAAGCATAAGCCACCATTCAGGTTCAGAGATATACCTCCCTAACTCATTCATCTGTACTTCCAGAATCCCTAGATAAATTAAAATACTATTAATTATAGCAGGTGTATACAATCTAATGTATATTCTCTTTGAAGTTTACTTTATGTTCTTTTTTGTCCCCAGAGATGTTCTTGCATAGCTACATTTTCATTCCAGATTGTATCCAAACATAAATTTACTAGAGAATAATATATAAACCAATACAAACTCCTCATTAAACCAATTTCCTTCCATTCTTACTCATACATGTGGTAATTTACATTAGAAAAGAGTCTTTGGGTTGCTTTGATGATAAATGAGATAACTCAAGCACAGGGCTGATTACAGTCGTGATACTGAAAAGGTTTAAAATGTGAGTTATGGTTACTGTTGTTGATATTATGAACTGCATTTTATTTTTTAGAAAGTATCTGAATCTTAAGCTAAATACTTTTTGTCACAGTTTTTATAAACCAAGCCTATTCTTCATGCCACAAAACTGAGATTATCATGTTTGATCAATGCATGGGACAGCAAAGCTGTCAGTGTTTATGATCTTCTTGATAAACAACTGTGAACATGGCAGTGGGACACAGTGGTCCTTTATCTCTCTAATCAAACTAATTCAAAGATGGCAAAAGTCTGTATTCAACAAGTAGAGAGAATAACTGAAAAAAGAAATCTGTTGAAGTTGGTGATGCTTGCCTGCAATCTCAAGTACTCTAGAGCAAACACCAGGAGGATCGCTGTTCAAGTCTGACGTGTAAAAAGATGAGCAAGCCCACAATTCTACAAATAGGCTTGGCATAGTGGTTTCCCATCTGTATTCCCAGCTATAAAGAAAATTTAGGTGGAAAATGGTACTTGGAGACCACTTCTAGGCCAAAAGAATCTAATCAGAACTATCAGAACATCATTTATAGGGCTGGGAAAGTGGCTCATTGGTAGAGGGCTTGCGTGCATTCATGAGGCCCTGGGTTCAATTACTCAGCACCACATATGCAGAAAAAGCCAAAAGTGGTACTGTGGTCCAAATGGTTGAGCACTGGTCTTGAGCTGAATTGCTGAGGGACAGTGCCCAGGCCCAGAGTTCAGGCCCCACAACCAACTAAAAAAAAAAAAGAACTATGAGAACATCATTTAAAGAATGATGTAGCATGAATTAAAGAGCACATCCCTAGCAAACAAAAAGTCATGAGTTTCAAACTCCAAAACCATAAAAATCAAAGAACTTGATTTATCTAAATGAACTCTAGAATGTGAAAAAATGGGTGATTTATTTCTGGTGGTAGTGGTGTTTATGTGTGCCTTTTTGTTCCTAATCTTTTTCTGCTTCTTAGCAGGGGGAAGGGAGGGTGAAAATGGAAAAGAGGAAAGGTGAATGAATGCATTCATGGTATTTAATAAACTTAATGTGGAAAAATGAACTATGCAACTTGTGGGAAGAGAAGGGAGGGAGAATCTGGAGGAAAGCAAAGCAAGGGTGATATTGTCTAAAGCAGATATGTACATATTATCTGAATTGTGAAATCATAACCTTTCTGTACAATACCATACCACAATAAAAATAAAATTATACTAAAAAATGTAAGTTGCGATACTATACTTATTGAAATCCTTTGATTTCTGCTAAATTTCAGATTTATTTTATAAAATATTTAAACTTCCTCTACAAATAATATTAAAATAATTCATAATATCCAAAGAAATAATTGTTACATCTAGGAGAATTTTGAATGATTTTTTAACTGTAAAGTTAAATATATTTTCCCACTTCTAAAAACATTCAAACAGCTAGGGTCTGGTAGCTCATGCCTATAATCCTATCTACTCTAGAGGCTGAGATATGAGGATCACGGTTCAAAGCCAGCCTGGTCAGGAAACTCTGTGAGACTCTTATTGCTAATAAACCACTCAGAAAATTGGAAGTGGTGTTGTGGTTAAAGTGGTAGAGCACTAGCCTTGAGCCGAAGAGCTGAGGGACAGCACTCAGGCCCAGAATTCAAGCCCACGACTGACCAAAAACAAAACAAAAAAAAATTTCAAAGAGAAAAATTAAGCTGGACACTAGTGGCTCACGCCTGTAATCCTAGCTACTCAGGAGGCTGAGATCTGAGGATCACAATTTAAAGCCAGCCCTGGCAGGAATGTACTTGAGACTCGGCTCCAATTAACCACCAGAAAACTGGAAGTGGCGCTGTGGCTCAAGTGGTAGAGCATTAGCCTTTAGCTGAAGAGTTCAGGGACAGTGCCCAAACCCAGAGTTCAAGTCCCACAACCAACCAAAATAAATAAATTAATTAATAAATTAAAAAAAAACCTCACAAACAATAAGGCAGTATCATTTAATAAGAAATTGAGACAAAGTGTAACAGAAGAGTTTCCTGTCTGCACTAAATTCCATATATGAATATTTGACACAATACAACAAATAAATAGAATCTGCTTAGGTATTAAGAATGGTAGGAGCAAATGTGCTATGGTAGCATAATAGAGCATTATTCAGACAAAAACAATTGAATGATGTTATTGATGTGGGGAAAGTTGAAATCTTGAGTACTGTTTACAGGAATGTGAAAATGAGATGAGTTAAAATTTTAACATTGAGCAAAAAGTATATTCGAGAGCTTTATTGGGACTAATGTTCATAGCAATATATTGCCTATTTCACAATATTAACCCAGTTGATAATAAATGTTGTAGAAACACTCAGAGGAACTACATGAAGTAATGAAAACATAAATTAGCTTGAATTAGCCATCCTAAAATATATAAATATATAAATATATCAAAATGTCACGATGTATACCTTAGATACATACAATTTTCTCTGTCAATTCATAACAAAAACCAAGTTATGAGCCATGTCAGAAGAGTTTTATGAATGTCAGTTAGTTCTACAATGGGGTTTTCTTTTGATGTGCCCATATATGTATCTTGTACCTTGACCTGACTCACCTTCATCTGTTAATCTCCTTATTCTACTGCATTCTAAGCCAATCTTCCCAAGCTTTATTGTTTTATTCATGTATATAAAGTATTTTGACTATGTTTGCTTCCATTCATTCTTTCCATTCACCCTCTCCCCCTTACTAGAATCCATTCCTCTGAGAGAGCTTGTTTTACATTCTTGTCATTCATTGTTTAAAGTATATGTTAATTGTCCAAAGGGATTTGCCTGTCTTCATTGTTATTACAATCAGAAATCCCATTTTATCAGAGTCTCTTATTCTGCTTCTCCCCCACAAAATGAAATATGTGCACAGAGCTCTTCAGGGGAGCAGGATGCTATTCTCCAATGTATTTGTTGAACTTTATCCTCTGCAAGCCCTTGAAGAGTTTGATAATGGCCGGCTTCTCAGGTTACACACAAAGTAAATTTATTTCACATTTCCATTACCCTGAGCCTTTAAACTCCTCTAAAGTAGTACTGCTGGGCAGAAATGTACATATGAATCACTTAGGGATCTTGTTAGAATTACAAATTCTGATCTAGTAAAAATAGGTTGTGGCCTTCTACTTGATGCCTGGTGTTACCTGTCTGCATACTTCACTTTAGCCAAGTAGGCTTCATAGCCTTGTCTCTAAGTGTCAATTCTAGCCTGAAGTATTAGCTTCATATCAGAGCTTGTCAGACACTTGTATTTGTTGCTTCAGCTACCTCATACTGCTGGATTAGAAACTAAGAGGGATGGACTCTGAAATCTATCTTAATGTGATTCTGCTGCTTAGAGAGAGAGCAAGCCTTGTTTTAATAATATTCTGAAACGCTCAGATATTTTGCCCTCATTAACTGTAAGCTACCATCAAGAGCAAAGTTCAACTTTCCAAACTAGCAGAATGTTAACACTGTTATTTCACAGTGTGCTAGCAATACATTGCATCTTGAATCTAGAGTGTATATACCCATGAAAAATGAATTTTCATGAAATGAAATGAATTCACTTTAAGCAAGTTTTGGTTTTCATGTTCTATGTGTTTTAAAACCCAATCTCATATATGCTTTCTGGATGGATATCAATCAAGTTCCATGAGGCCCTATACTAATATTGGCTTATAGGCTACCATGCTGTGAATAAGATCTGGTATATTGGCTCAGAGTCAACATTTTTAATAGATCTAGAAGCAAAGGCTAAGGCTGAAAAATCATGATCATATAGTAAGAGAATTGCTCAGATATAGTTTGTGAAAGGCTATGAAGCAGAGGCACATATCAAGTGACTAAGGAATGAAGGAAGGTCTACCTGCAATAACTAGCGAGATTTATAGGATTCTAAGATTCGATCTTCTCATTCTCATCATTTCCCCAAAATATGTCTCTTCCCCAGTGCTCTTTTCCGCTACCTATTTGGCTTACAAGATCTCAGAATTCATGTAGCCCTGTGTTTGTGAAGTGATTACCATTACATAAAGAAGTGGAGCTCCTCAAAGCTACCATGGAGAACCTTAACTCTCTTTTTGTATTTCTCTTATCTTTTTTTTAAACTTTCACATTTTCCTCAAGTACCCTTTCTTGATTCTCAAGGGAAACACAATGTAATCATAATTACTATTCTTGTCATAGTGATTAACTACTTCAGTCACTTGATCATCCAATACTCTACCCCTGCTCTTCCTCTCACACTACCGCAGGTGCTAATTCGAGTAATTGTAATGCTATGCTTGGCATGGATTAGCTATGTGACATTTAGATTACCCACTCCCAGAAAAAGAGGTCTCCTGTGGTTTCTCAAATATATGCACGATACAGTCCAAGAATCTTTCATTATAAGGTGTTATTTTTCCCTTTGGAAACAAGTCAAGCACCAATTATGGTATTAGTTGGTGTGTCAGCAAGAAAACATCACCCTCAAATCAGGCTAATCCAATATGGAGAAGCCTAATGGATATGTGGTTACATTGATGGGAAACCAGAAGGGCTAATGGCACACTGAGAAAAACAAGTCATAAAAGGAAAACACATCAGAAAATATAAACCAAACATCAATAAAGCATAATTCAAAAGAATATCCTGTAGTAAGAGCCACATTCACAGAGAACCTGGAGAGAATCCATGAACAAAAGCAAATTCAGTACATACCCTTCTCACCCATTCCTTTACTCTCCTTTTCTTCCTGGATTATATTTTTACTTTGCCTATTGCTACAAGTTATAAAGAAAGGAAAGCTCAAGAAAGGACCTGTTATTTCATTCATATAAAACTGCATACATGGAGATTGTACACGAGGGGAAACAGACGATATTTGTGCCCTGACCTACCTAACACCAAGAAATCTTTGAATGAGTTTGTTAATTTTACTGAGTCTTGTTAATAGAAGCCAAGGCAACAAATTATGTAAAAGGCACCCATGGGAAAAGAACAATTTGGAATAGAATTGGAAAAAGTGGTTAGAGGGATAGAGGCATATCTAAGTAATGATAAGGAAGGGCATAATTATAAGGTATGATAAGGGCATAATGATAAGGAATGATAAGGAATGCAATAATAATGCTATCAATTAGTTTTAGTTTATGGATTTGTGCGAAAGCAGCTTCTAATTTGAATTGTCACGTAGGTACTCTGTTTCAATCTTTCCTATCATCAGTATTATAACTGTATTCCTAGTTTAAATCTTGACTTAAGACTAACCTTACTATTTTCTATAAACAGCAAATTTATAGTATACTCTAGATAAAAAATTGTTAGAATTACATGTTTAGATCACAGTGAAGGCATTTGTAACATCATATAATCTTAGCACATTGTATTCTGACATACCATTTTGTTAAATATTTTAGTAAAAAGTAAATAATATGCCATAGAACAGAATTACTACTCATGTTTTGAAGTTTAAGGAAATACTTATGAGTTACTGATACAAGGAGTTTTTTTTTTTTATGTTTGTCTGAGAACAATGTGTTTTTCAATATTAGCATACTGGTAATGGTCTCAACAGGCTAAAGGCTGATCTTTATGAAGAATGGATTATGTATAAACTACTTTTGGCAAAACAGTGAAGATGTGAAATGATCCTTAACCCTAGAAATTTTTGATTTAAGCCTTCAACACATCCTTACCCAACATCACTGGGTGGTGTAATGTCTTTTGCTCTATAAAGCTGATGAAAGATGTCATCCATTTAATGAAAACATCCAAAATGGAACGGTTATTAAATAACATTATGGTGCTAGCCAATGAAAAGTTGTCTCTACACTGTGTATATCTTTACCTAACTCACTACACAATTTTTTAAAAACATATATTAGCCAGGCTTTTATTTTAATATGTCACTAATAACCTCATGTAGAATATGAATTATCTCCATTCAAAAATTCCATAGGTTTTTTCTATTTTATAATTGCTTGGTTCATCATCACATTTTATATAATTAAAAAAATAAGTCTTTTTCTCCACACATTTGAATAAACTTGTTTCAGAATACCAAACTTTCTGGCTCCATTCTATCTTTTTGGTCTCTTCTGTTTGCATATACACACTTATATGACTTTATTGTTTTAGTTCATCTTTGTTTTTTCAGACTTATATATACTCTTGATTTACAATCCCCAAACTGAAAGTTATGATCCAGACCCTGTTCCTTGACAGAAATCTCAAATTCTATCTTCTCTACATATATATCAAGCGAATCAAGCTGTGATCTGATTTAAATGTGCTCAAGATTTCTCCATAAACTTCAATATGCTTTTTTCATATATTTTTCTCACATCAGTTAATTGAATTACTATTCATCTCTGACTTATTTTCTCTCAAGTACCATATTGAGAATATAATGTATTCGGGATATATCCAGATTTAGATCACTTTTTAAAATATTTTTATCAACTTGGTTTGTGCCAGTATTATATCTTGTCATTGCAGTGAATCCATAGTCTTTCTGTTTTAATTTTCTTCTCACAATATAAATCAGCTAAAATTCTCTAATGATTTTTAATCTTCCAGAGAAAAAAAGCCAAATCATTTATAATGTCCCCAAATGCCAAGCATAAATCTTTTAGGTGCCAACAGAGAGCTATCTCTCAATGCTACAACTTTCTACCTTAAGTTCTTTGCTTAATGCCAATACTTAGTATTCCCCTTCCCCAAGCCTCCTGGTTTGTATCCAATATCAATAAAGACTTTTCTAGACACACTAATTATCTAGCATATCACATGCAACAATGTGATTTATATTTTTCCATTACCACATGGATTTATAGAAACTGAAATGCTTGTCATTGGATGTATAATTTTGACTGACAAAGTTTATCTTGCTCAGTGAAATTTCTGGTAAAGCCTAGACTTAGCACCAGGAAATACCATGAAGTTCTTAGCATTTACCTAAATAAACATTTGCAAGATAGGGATTCAACACTTAAAGGTCACCAGGAAAAAATAATGAAATGGTAATAACAGTAGATTAAAGTCATGAATACTGGATTTGTAAGAAAATTATAAGGAAATAGATTTATCAAATGTCTTTTTGAAGCATTGTGTGTTTCCTTAATTTTGAGTTTTTACTTTTACAGTGAAACTGTCCAAGATATCTTTAAAATATAATCTTTCTTTTTCTTTTCAAAAGACTTTGGATCTATCATTTACTATTCATATGATGTTCTTTCTTCATCAAGTGCTAACTCATATATTCATTGTAAACTGCTCTTTCCTTTCTTTGGAGAGGAAACAAAAATAACCCACAACCATGATTCCTAATGCTGCTATAGATAGCCCTGTAGCTATTTTTGTGCAAGTAAATACCCTTGTTAAGTTATATGGCATATTTTGATGGGCAGAGATTATACACTTTTCATCACCTGAGTAGTACAGAAGTACACTATAGCTTGATGTATGTCCTCAGATGAGAGAGGAAAGAGAATTAAAGAATTACTTTATTGAATAATTACCTTAATAAATCAGTACTAATTGTGAAAGATAGCAATTACCTTCAATAGTAATTTTTTGTACAAAAGAAGTATTCAAATAGATTATACAATGCCTTCTCTTGACAATATTACATAGTACTCAATATACTAAAATTTATATATGCTTATAGTTATATATAAATGTATATACTATACATTTATAAAAAATTATATAGGATATTACAATAAGATTATTAAAATAATCTATAGGATAAGATACATTCGAGGTTATTTAGAAAGTCACTCTCATTGTTGCAACATATTATAAAAGGAAAATAAGTGCCAATTTTTTTTTCCACCCAAAGTAGATTAGCTGTTATTCACTGCGTGGGAAAGCAAATATAGAATCTTGCCATTGCTGGAACCTGCTTTATTTTGTTTGCAGATTCATTTCTTTATTTGTTGGTTTGTTTGATACTAAAAAAAAAAACCCAAGTCTTCTAATAGCCAAATTATTTAAGAATCAAAGATCTCAGTTGTATTATGAGCTCTGTGTAAAGTTAAAATAGATACTGCTAGAATAAGTAGAAAATTTTAGTTTCAGCATAAAGACTTTAAAATTAAAATGCCTTAAATATTTGCTTCAAAAGAATTTCTTAAACTAAAGAATTTTGAGACAAACAACATGTTCCCAACAGTAAACTGTTTCTTCCTTTCTAAAAATTGCTAGTGATTGATTGTAATTTGTTAACTTTTTTTGCATTCATTTAGCACATACTTGTTTTCCCTTGCCTATTATCCCAGCAACTCTCAGAGGGAAAGCATTTTCTTGAAAATAAGCACTATTTATATATAATCACATCTATCTTCTAACTGTTTTGTGTAGCATCACCTTGAAAACACAGTAAGTGGAAACCGTTCCACCTACGTTTACAGTGAAGAAATTGGCAGACAAGTTTTGTAGAACCTAGAGAAAAAAGCAACTGGAACTCAGTGTGTTAATATTAACCCTCTTAGTTAGGTAACAGGATAAAAATCATAAGGGAAACTGGGGGGAGGCTTAAAAGTTTAGAAACAGGATTTGGAGAGAATGAATGCTAAAGTGTGGTAACAGAGCTCTGCAATGCAGGGGCATCCACTTATTAGTATATTTTCATAAATTTAATAAGGAACTCTTCCAGATGTTCTCTGGATGAGAACCCAGTTGACAGAAATTTAGAAAAAAAATGTCTGGTGTTTAACTGATACTTTAAACTTTTAAAAGGCAAGAATCTGGATGAAAGTCTCTGGAAGGAGATTAGGTATTAGATGGTTGTAGTTAGAAAATAACTGCATTCCCAAGGGGAAATGGACTTCCAATGAGTATTTCTTGGCATTCGTTGCAAGGCAAGCAAGAGCAGAAGTAAGGAAAAGTCTTATATCTCACTCAAGATAGTCACCGAAAAGAATGAGGAGATGTCAGCAAAGAGATGCTACAGTCACATCCTTAGGAATAAGAGGAATAAGTGATGGGAGGGAGAGCTATTCAACAGCCAAGGTACTGATGAGAAGAGCAATGCTAAATTGGCAGTTTCCAAGGTCTTTCACAGTCTCAGGCGGTAACCACAACTGACTCAGGAGAGACTAATTGCTAGAGCTTGGTTTCTGCTCTGCCTTTGTATTTTCCCACGGTCAAATCTGGAGAATCTAAAAAACTGTATTATAATAAGCTGGAGGGACTGACAGAAGAATCCCAGAATTCAAGATAATCTAGGGAGAACACAAATGTAGCTTTCATGGGGGAAAGCAGAGTTGATTTCTAGCACACTTGAAAAGTTCTATACGGTTAATATATTTCACAATAGGCAATAAAGAATTTGTTGAATTAACATTATTGCTAAAACAAAGATGAGACATGTGTAATACCAAGAAAACCAGCTGTTCAGTAGTCTATAAGATCAAATGAGCTTGAACTTGATAATTGAATGTGGTTCTTTTCTATGAAATAAATTTAAAATAAAGCTATGAATGTGAACAATACTTGCTTGTTTTAGTAACAACCAGTTGGGTAAAGCCATTTTTCTTTACCTTTGCATTTATTTCTCAGTACACTAGCTCTGATTATTTCATAAATTTCATCTTATCATCAATAATACTTGTAAGAAGTAGACATTCCCTTATGGATGTAAGTAAAATGTATTATAAAATATACTTATAATGACAAGTCAAAATTTCAGCCAATATTCAGTTGTATTTAGTTCTAAAAATTCATCATAAATTAATATTCTGACTACATGAGTTAAATTCCTTAATTTTATTTTTATACAGAACATATATTTTTAATATAGCTATAATGAAAGAAATATGGCCACACAAAAGGAAGAATCATTATTGAAAATTTAATGTAGAAAGTGTTTGTGATTTTCAATGCAAGACATATATTTCTAAAAACAAGATGTCAAATAATTTAAATCATGATTAAACACAGAAAAAATATTAAGGTGACATAGTCAGCAAGATTGCTGACTTTCCTAGAATCCTTTTACTTCTACACAATGTGAATACACTGTTTCCTCTGGAAGTAAGGCATGGGCTAAACTTTCAGGAAAAAATAGAGTTATAGTATATTTTAAAATATTTAACATTTTTAGTTACAGTATATTTTAAAATCTTTATACTAAAAATAAAGAGTTTGTAGAGAGCAAACTAAAGGTATGAGTAGATTAAGTACATTGGCATGTTTTCTATGTTTCAATAAAAACTCTAAGACAATAAATGTAAGTAGAAATATTCTAAAATCATATAAAAATATAGTACTAAAACATGTTCTTTGCTCCATAGCACCAAATACCAAATATCTATCACATATCCACAGTTTATGTTCAATTCTGCTAAACAAAGACAATCTAAAGTAAATATGAATAAGAAAACGTAAAGAAAGCTAATTGAGGCGAGAAAAGCCTATGTTCATAAGTTAATAAATACCTTAAAATATTAAAATCTCTATTTGGTTGGAAAAAGGTGGACAAATATAGCAGTGATACTCACTAGACACTATGTTAAAAATTAAGTATACAAGTTGTGGGTGGAGATGGGAGGGAAACCCCGGGAGACTGCAAAAGAAAGGTGACATTATTCCAAAAGAAATGCACTCATCATCTGACTTATTAAATGTAGCCCCTTTGTACATCACTTTTACAGTAACAATAAAGAAAATAAAATAACTAATAATAGAAAGAAAATATTTAACAATTTGATTTCTTACTGGATTGATAAATAATGATATTAACAAATCAGGGCAAAGTCAAATCAAAGAAAAAGAAAACACAAACATCAGGGATGGGACACTCCTCTAGGGATTCCATGAGTGTTAAAACTAGTACAGGAAAATGTTATGAACAAGTGTAACTAGCATATTTAAGGTGGACAAAATTTGTATCAACAGAGACAAGGTAAAACAGGCAATCTGAATAGAGCTATATCTTTCAGAGAAGTCAGCATAATCATCATTATCAGCTAAAACCATCCTATGAGAAAATCTCAACACATCTCCTAATGCAACTTCTCTATGCCAGATATATGCAAATTGATCCTGAAGGTCAAAATAGAGTATCAGTTTTCAGTCTTTCCAAGAATATATGTCCTTTTCAGACTACTTAGACTTTACTGATTAAAGAAACTAGAGAGATTTCTAATTCTAATTCATCTATTTAAATAAAATAAAATAAAGTTGCAGGCTTTAAGTAAAATTGCCCTAGTAAAGATGAGAAACTAGAGGTAATGATTATTTTCCCAGTGGCTTTCAAGGCCAACACTCTTGACCTTCTGAGGGAAAGATGACTCAAATCACAAACATTATCAACACTTTACCCAAAATATTATAGCAGATTTTATTATAACTTCTTTAAATACTAATACAAGTGTTTTCTTCCTATATTAACAAAACCATTTTCTATTTTAAACCATTTTCCTACACATAGTGAGAATCTCACAGCTGTAATCCTTCCATAGAAAGTGTGTACCATACAATCAAGACAAATTTCAGCCATTAAGACAATACAGAGAACAAGGCTGCACTAATAATTAATAATGAGGTCATGAATTAGTGTTGATGCCCCTGAGACTCTAAGAAGTTCTAGGTTGATTAAAAAAGATTTGTTTTTTTTTACTTGAATTTCTAGTTTTTATTCATACACATATACATTTAAGGAGAAAAAAATGGCTTGATCTTCCTTTTTAATTATTTAAAAGACATCCTATCTCACTGACCTACGTTTCTTAGTAAAATAAGTCAGAATGTAAAATGATTATGGCTTTGAATTTGGCCATGGCTGTTCGTTTATTTCTTTTAGCTTTCATTTGCCTGTAAATTCTGTAAGTTAGAAGTTCAAAAGCAATCATGTACTCAAAGATTGTTCTGGAATTATTCTCATAAAAACCAGTTGTCTTAACATTTCTTATAGATAGAAATGTCTTCAAAATATTAACTTTTTATAAGTAATTGAAAAGAAACACTTCTTGTGGAATAAATTATTCAGGTTCCTATTTTTATAATCTATTTCCAAATTAATATTCAGGTTTTTTAAGATGAAACTTACAATACACAAATTTTCTGGGGAAACTGAAAACTGGAGGGCCCTAAAGACACAATAAAATCACCTGTTCTTTCAATCTTTGAAAGTAGGCTCCTGCAAGCTGAGCTAAAATGAATATTTTAGTGAAGATCCTATTTCAAATGCAAAGGCAAGAGTCATTTTCAAAAATGAAAGACCCACTGTGAGCAAAAGAGAGAGGATAATGAGCCTGACTGAGCTAGCTTGTGGAAACTGAGCTCCAGTTTGCAGCTCAACAGTTAACTCTGCAGGCTTCAATTATAGGAATAGCTGGAGCAGCATTGCTCTACATTAATACAAGTAAAACTTACCAAGAGAGGTTGTAAAGAGTCTAAGCTTGTGTGTGTGTGTGTGTGTGTGTAGATATTATGGAAAGTCAGTCAAGCCAAGCCACAGATCTATTTGTGAAATGAATATTAAATTGAGAAATACTATTTGTGTATCACTAGGTTAAAAGTAAGATTATAGTTGGGCATTTTTACACTGGAAGAACCTCTTCATATGGGAAACTATAGTCACTTATTTATGTTGAAAGCTTTTTTGTAGCTAATTGAAAAATGATCATCCCCAAATGAGCAATCTTCTTATATTACTATGTTTTTAATTGAAAAATAAAATTGTAAAAAAGACTCAGTTGTACATTAATTTTATATCATCAAGTTATGCAGAGGAATACAACAGAAAACAATAAACTCTTATAGAAGGCCACCACAGCTTATTTGAAAACAGAAACCCAACATAAACTTTTATTAGAACACTAAAATATTTTGAGATTTTGGATCTGCCAAACTTAGTCTGATGTCCATAAAATAGAATAAGTGTGCAAAGAGACTAAATGTTCCTAGGAAATGAAGGAAAATAAGACAATTTGTCCTAAATGAATTACAAATATATCAGTGAACTACAGAACTGAAATTGGTGTTAAAATAGGGATTAAACATAGGAAGTCTTGATAGAGTTTATATTGTAATTTTAATTTCAGTTTTAAGTAAAAATCAGTATTTTAAGTCAGAAATATTTCAACTTTTTTTTCCTCCTTGGTAGTGGGGTTTGAACAGGTCTTGGGCTCTGTCCCTGAGCTCTTCAGCTCAAGGCTAGCATTCTGCCACTTGAGCACGATGCCACTTCCAGTTTCTGATGATTATTTGGAAATAAGAATCTCACAGACTTTCCTGCCTGGGCTGGATTTGAACTGTGAACCTCAGATCTCAGCCTACTGATTAGCTAGGAATACAGGCATGAGCCACCAGAGCCTGGCTGAACAATTTTAAATTTGAAACATGCATGTGCTAAAATCCTGGTAGGTTGTATGAAAGTATTAATTTGAAAGACTTGTAACTTCTGTAAGATAAATATAATCACTAATAACCACTAATCTTATACAGTATATGAAAACAGGCATACAGGTCATGTAGCCCGTGTATAGAGGGGGATTTAGGCTAACCATGTGCCAGGAATGGTGGCTCATGTTTGTAATTCCAGTTATTCAGGAAATAGATATTTAGGAAGATTATGGCTGGAGGCCAACACCATGTAAAAAACACCATGCAAAACAAAGCAAAACAAAACAAAATTAAAAAACTCTGTCATTAGCTGGACAATCATTAGCAGGGAATATGGTACATGCCTATCATCTCAAGGATATGTGAATCATAAATAGAAGAATCCTGGTCCAGGCCAGCTAGGGAATAACTGTGAGACTCTATCCTAAATAGAACTAAAGTAGAAAGGACTGTAAGCCTGACTCAAGTAGTAACCTGCCCAGGATATGTCAGGCCCTGAGTTCATTCCCAATTCCTTACAAAAGCAAATCCAATCATTAAACTTAGTAACTATAGAAGGATAAAGTTGAATGATCCTGACAATTTCAAATTAGAACTTTGGTAAAAATGAAAAAGTCATTGTTGCTACACAGAATATCATCAAAGTGTTTATGTTTTGAAACATCTAGTTTATTATATAGCAATTATGGATGGGTTGCTTTATTTTTTATTGCATGTAAGCTACCATCCTTTTTCATTTTGGACTTGTTCTCTCATTTCTAAGGGGAATGTACAAATAAGTCTTTTTGTAATTATAGTTTAGGTTTACATAAATAACTACTTTTGAAACAGATGTTTCTGTATACAGAAACACTAAATTGAATCAGTCTCTCTGTCACAATGAAAAGGTAATAATTACAATGCTTTTGTTTCACCAAAAATTTCAGGAGACAGACTATATAAAATATGCATTTTTAACATTCTTTTCATATAACCAGAGCTAAAGAGATTCAAGTAATCCAGCAGGCATTTCCTTCCCTCTAAGTTACAAAAGTCATTTATATTTTCATTTCTCATTGTTTCTCTAAGACATAAACAATTTTAAAAAGTTAGATAATGTTATGACAACAAAAGCACAGCAGAAATATGATGTAGATATTTTAAGTAGAAACCACTCAAAAGAATAATAAGAAAAATTACTAATATCCTCCTTATGAAACATATCCATCCATATCCACAGGGAACAATGATCATTTGGTTTATAACATTGGTCCTATTCAGTAGGTACTGTGCTAAGAAATAAGGGGAAATGAAAATAATTAACCATGACTTATTCCTGTTGCAAGGAGTCAGCCATCGGTCCTTGATTGTTTTGTAAGTTTTTAAAGATACACTCAATTAGAATTGATTTGAGAAAATTTAGAAGGGCTCACAGTAGCTGCTAGATAAAATACATTCCCATCTGAGTACAATTATTTTAGTAGAAATCTATCCCAGAAAAAATTCGATAATTTCATATATTAAACATCATTTATCATTTGAAATTCAAATTCAGTTTGACAACTTCGATATTTTCTTTGCTATAGCTGTCATTCTCACATTAATTGTCCCTGAAATATAGGCAAACATCTCTATCAGCTCAAACCTGCTTCACCTATTTTCTTATAAGAGTATACCATAAATCTATTTAAGTTAATTTTAGGGGAACACAATGTAAAACAAAAACACTTTTGAAAACTGCTCTTACGAAGATATTATACGTATTTATTTACATTCAATAAATATCAATTCTTATGTTTGCTTTTGGGTAGCCTTAATTTTACCTTAAGAATAAAGTAGATCAAAAAATCACATAGTACACTATAAATACGTTTAAAAAAAACCACAACAAAGATAAAACCTCTTGTGTCCGTATCTTGGGGTTTATTTCTCTTAGCATCATCTTATATGGTCATGTGTGCGTAGCTTTTGACCTTTTCTCCTTGTCCTAGACATATACTAGTTATTGCAGATAAGGGAAACCATGGGACTTGTTTCTTTGGGCCTGACTTACTTCACTTAATATCGTTTTTTCAAAGTCTTTCCATTTCCTATCAAATGGAGTGGTGTCATTCTTTCTGATGGAGACATAGAATTCATATATATATATATATATGTATATTTATATTATATATAAAACATTTTTTTGATCCATTCATCTACTGAGGGGAATATCTGGATCTGGGTTGGTACCATATATTAGCTGTGATAAACATAGTTGTGCTGGTAGCTTTAGTATGGCCTTGTTTGTGATTGTTTGGGTAAATGCCCAAAAGTGGGAATGCTGGGTCATAGGGGAGCTCTATGTGTAGTCTATTGAGGAACCTCCATACTGCTTTCCAAAGTGGTTAAACAAGTTTACAGTCCCACCTTTTATGTTTCTTTTGTATGTTCTTCCCTCATGGTATAACCCTTGTTTTCATTCTATTTGATTCCAGTGCCCACATCTTTTATATGCATATTTCTAATTTGGGGATGAGAAAGGAAATAACAAAATGCTGAAATAAGGATACAGATTGACACATTGTAACAATGACATGTACAAGATACTATGTTGAAACTGAACTCTACACCTTTGCAGAGGGGAGAAGTGGGGAGAGGAGGGAAGAGGTGGGGGAAGTGTAGAGGGAAGGGGTGGTAGGAGAAAAACAAAGAAGGAGGTCACAATGCTCAATAGGAAATGTACGCATTACCTTACTCATGTAAGTGTAACCCCTCTGTAAAGTATATTTACAATAAAAATATAATAAAAAAGAATAAAGTATATAAAATATGTTGATAATTCAGTTTTATTCCATACTAAATTGAGCAGGAATGAGACTATTGAAAATCATTTCTACAAATTTGTAGAATATACATGAAAGCTTGTGGATTAAACCAAACTGTCAGAAGGGCAGCATTCTGGCAAGTTTACCTATAAAAAATTGTAAGAGTAAATAAACAAAACAAATAACTTTTCACAAAAGACAATTGCCTTGCACAGATAGAAAATGTACTTCCTAGCCAGAATCTGGTGGCTCACGCCTATAATCCTGGTTACTCAGGATGCTGAGATCTGAGGATCAAGGTTCAAAGCCAGCCAGGGAAGAAAAGGCCGTGACACTCTTATCTCAATAAACCACAAAAAAACAGAAGTGGTGCTATGGCTCAAGCGGTAGAGTGCTTGCTTTGAGCTGAAGAGCGCAGGGAGAACGCTCAGGCCCAGAGTTCAAACCCACAACCTACCAAAAACAAACAAACAAAAAGTGCTTCCTTTGTTGACTGTATCAATCAGTAAGCATTACTTGGACTCTCACCTGTTAAACCCTTGAGCATTGATCTATATTTATTTTTGAGTATATTTTTATTGTCAAAGTAATGTATAGAGGGGTTACAGCTACATAAGTAAGGTAATAGGTACATTTCTTGTCAAACAATACCCCTTCCCTCATTTTCCCCTACTTTCCCTCGCTCCCTTCCCTCATATCCTGTAAGTTGTACAAATAATTTTCAACTTGTGTATATTGCTATTACACTAGTTTTCCCCTTGTCCTTTGTTTCACCATTCTGTTGTTCCCCTTCTCTTCTCTAATTCAAGTAAATGTGTATACTCAACCAGGGTACCAAAAATGAAATACAGTGACAACAGGAAATATACCATAGGGGGAAGAACATACAAAAGAAACAAAAAAAAATCATGTAGAACATTAAAAACAGCAACAACAACAACAACAAAAAAAACACTTGCTGACATTTCTTGGAGTTCATTTTGATACGCATGATTTAAATGGTCATATTACATAGCTATTGAGCTATTCTGCTCATCTGAGAAGATCTATATTTAGAGGGACAACATTGATGTGATCCATTCACATCTGCTTTCTAAAGCAGACAGGACTTTGCTCCTCTTTGAGATCTACATTTCTCAATAATGTTAGGCTACAGTACACAATTTTCACCATAGACTGCGCATCCTTTTGTAACTTATTATACTTCTCTTTCTGCCTCTCTCTCCAGCCCCATCGCAATGGGCATCTAAGTCCCAGTCACCCCATCCCTTCCTGGAGGTGTTACATACCGCAAAGGCTTTACATCGCAGCTTTTTGGCTGCCTGAAATTTGTTCTTCCTGATTTGGTTATTTTTCTAATGAATTGATCTTTTTCTATATCTTATTTATATTCCAAGTAAAATATTTATTAAATGTAGTTTTACTGTGTAACTTAGACATCTTTCTGACTTCTATCATTCTGGTTAATCATCATTTAATAACGTCTATTGTCTTCACTTGACTGCAGGAATGTTTTGAAATGCTAAAGCCCAACAAATACACACTGAAAGAAGAAAGGTTTATTGTTGATGTCTGTCCTGGGTCTCATTAACTCTGAGTGATACACAATTCTCCCAACTGTATTCATTTGAGCTCTGGCATCTACCAAAAAAAAACCATTAGACATTAAGCAAAAGGGGGGATTAGAATTAGGTCCATTGATGGAAAAATTATATGAGCTGTAATAAAAAAGAGAGAAATCTCAGTTTAATAGGGCCTTAGATTTGTTTTTCTTTTCTTTCAAATTTATTTGAAGAAAATAAAGTCACATTGGCTTACAAAAAGTTAGATCTTAAACTAAATCCATATCAGTGACCTTAGTAAGCAAAGTGTTTGATTTACTACTAAGATAAAATATTTTCTTAATGGACAATATAAAAAGTCTAAAAAAAGGACCATTTAGAAAAGCTTATAGCTTCACAGCATGGTGCTCTGAAATATTAATAAGTTAACTCATGTATAACAATAAGAAACAATTTGAGATGTTTTACCCTAGGGGACATTATAGCTCTGAGAATTCTTAAAAGATTCATTAAGATTTTGAGCATCAAAAGTAGTTCAATAAATTGATTTTTATGTGTGATTTCCAGCTTCTATGCTAGATCTGAGTTTCCTTAACCTACATCTCAAATATACTCACATGTATTTTGCTTCTCAAATTAGAAGAAAACTATTCAAAGTCCAGCCATATTTGTGGACCATTACAGTTATGTCTTTATAATTTAACAGAGAGCTCCTTACAAATTCAAAATTTCATATCTTTCATCAGTTTAGCAAAAAATATGTATATAGTAATCAAGTGATTTAAGATATTAAGCTAAATTACCTCTACATACTTACTATAACTTCCCTCCCAACTTTTGTTCCATCATTTTTGGAAAATTTTTATTTTATTGTAAAGATGCCCTAGCGAGGGCTTACAGTCACTTGAGTAAGGTAATGGGTAAATTTTTTTAATTGTGAAAATACCATACAGAGGGGTTACAAGTACATGGGCAAGGTAATGAGTACATTTCTTACCAAACATTGTTGCCTCCTCCTTTGTTTCCCCTTCCTATCACTTCTGATCCCCGCCTTCTCCCCCCACAAAGTTGTAAAGTTTGTTTTTCGACATAACGATTCGTACATCTCATTGTTGCAATGGGTCCACCTGTATCCCTATTTAAACAATTTGTTTTTACCCTTCCCTTCCACAAATTATACCAACATCAAATACAGTTAAAACAGGGGTTATACTGTAGGAGAGGGACATACAAACCAACAAAGAAAATATCTTATAAATATGTTAGAAACAATTGCAAGAAAGAAAAACCATTTGAATCCTTATCTTGGGGTTCATTTTGCCTAACATAAACTATTCTGACCGTTTCTGACTGTTTCTTCTTGTCTCAGACATATACTAGTTATTGCAAATAAGGGAAACCATGGGACCTATGTTTCTTTGGGCCTGGCTTACTTCACTTAATATAATTTTTCCAAATCTTTCCATTTTCTAACAAATGGGCAATGTCATTCTTTCTGATGGAGGCATAGAATTCCATTGTGTATATATACCACATTTTCTTGATCCATTCACCTACTGAGGGGCATCTGGGTTGGTTCCATATCTTAGCTATGGTAAATAATGCTGCAATAAACATAGTTGTGCTGTTAGCTTTAGTGTTTGTGATCATTTGGGTAAAGGGCCAAGAGTGGGAGTTGCTTGCAGAACATTGTTTCTACCTCCTTTGTGGTTCTCCCGCCATCCCGTTCCTCCGCACCTCCCTCCCTCCTCCTTCCTCTTGAACTTGGAAAGTTCATTTTCAATATATTGTCATTGTTCATTTTCAATATATTTCAATATATTGAGGGAAGAACATACAAAGGAAACAAAACAATCTTGTTGCATATGGATTCACAGAGAACATTTATTACATAAGGATTAGGGAAAAAAAGGTGCCTTACCCTTCAATCTGATTTAAGTCAGAACTTTGAATGAGGCTTCCATTCTACATCCTAGATAGACAGTACAAATCCCAAATTGAGTACAAATCCCAAATTTGGTGTAACTGCCAAACTTGCTTTCCTTTTTTTAAATTTTTTAAAATTTTTTTATTATTTTATTTTATTTGTGAAGATACCGGAAACATGCTTTCCTTTACTAGCAATCGCAAAGATGTAAAGTCTTCATGTGCAACAAGATCCTTTTTCACTAGGACAGTAGATGAACACTGTCACATATATATATAGGCAATTAATAGTATTGAAAGCAAAATATATAGGACTTGATGATTGGTAAGAATGAAACTAATATTTTATTATCTGAGAAGATTTTTAGCCAAATGATAAAATTATCTGTATGTTTTACTGAAATACTATAGGTTCATTATTGGGACTCTAGTCTTGAAACTGTAACCTTCAATAAAATATCCTAACTGGATCTATTTTCTTTCTTGCTTCTCAACAGATTAGTCATCCAACCCCATGACAATGTTCATTTTCTAGCTATTGTTTTTCTACTTTATACACCTAAAATTTCATTTCACTTCCCTTTATTTATCCCCCCATCCTATAAAGGAAACTCCTTGGTTTGTGCACTGATAAAAAGGAGGCGAAGGAAAACAAACTAAATAGAGCTATAAGGTAGAAATAAAGCTTTAAGGTATAAATGAAGCTTTTAGGTCTATCTTTCTGGAATATATTACATTGGGACTTCTTGTAAACCATTTAAATATCCCATTATCATTTTTTTAAACTTTTAGTACACTGTGTCTTTTATATATGTGCATCTGATTTGGAGAAAGGAAGGGGAAAAATAAAGTGGTGAGACAAAGGACAAAGGGTGAACCAATGCAACAGTGATACAAGATACTATGTAAGAAATGAACTTTACAACTTGGTGGGGAGGAGAGTCCCAGGGGAGGGAAAGTGGCAAAGTAAAATAAAGTGGTAAAGGAGGTAGGTGGTAATAATGTTCAATAAGGAATGCATGCTGGCCCTTACCTCTACCTCAGAAATACTAGGTCATATAAATAAATTTTTCAAATTTACCACATTTTTTCCTGTATGTAGCTGCCTTTTTATTGTTCGTAATTCCCTCAGGATTGTAGCAGAGAAAGGAGGAACATTATAGCAGGAAAATAATTTTAAAAAGAATATTTTTTATGTTAAGCACATATGAATATGACCAGTTGCAGATTCTTTCATTCTGCCCAACACAGTCTCTGACCTGAGTAATTTGTCCTCTGCTGATATCTTGCAACTTCTCACCAGTTATATCTTCTTCTTACACTTTCTTGGGTATTGGTTAGCTAACAACGTATTCATTCAAAATGTGGAATTGTATTGTGACAGTTTTTTTTTTTGCCTCTGCTCATTTTGCCATCAAGAATTCTTCCCATACTTATTTAGCCCTCGAAAAATGATAGATGCTGATAATAGGACTAATCTGGTTAAGATTTAATTTATTCTCAAATTTTGATTAATACACTAAGCTATCCAAAAGAAGTCTTATTTTGCACAATTCCACTGCATGATACGTGCCTGCAGAGCAAGAAAATGAGGTATCTGGTACCTCATGGTTCCCAAGTTCATTGAAGTCCCTTTCTATAATAAGTTTATTTCTCACCACATGAGTGAAATCATTCCCTCTTAGGAAACTAATTCTTCCTTCATGGTTTCTCTTAGAATCTAGTTGCCTCTGTATAATTTTTGTTGGTGGAGTTTTAAAAACCATATAATTGCTACAAGTACTTTTTTTAAATTTATGCTTTTTTTCTGTCCTTAAATACTTGTCGAAATGAGTCTCAAAGCCAGATCTGTTTGTGAGTACAAAGTCACTTGGTAAATGTCAGGTTTTGCATAATTCTCTCCCATCTTTCTAACTCAGCCTAGTTCCTCAATTTACCAAGTTCCCTTTTCATGTATCTTCATTGAATATTGTATCTGCACTTGCCCACTCTTCCTCTCTCCATTTGTCCATCTCCTTCACTTGACCTCATCCTTCCCCTAACCCCACAAAGTAGCCATCGTCCTCATATTCACTTTGTTAAACAAAGGAGTTACATCATTGAAATCCGGGCATGTATATACCATACTTTAGTTAATACATCTGTGGATATATGTAAACCTATGCAGGGTCATATCTGTATATCTGCATATCTGTATTTATGAAACCCTACAGACACAGGTATTCTTCACTGAATTTTAAATAAATAGAAATCTAGGAAATATGAAAATATTCTGTATATTTCTTCACAAGATTATAACTTACACATAGAAGTCAATTATAAAAGAAGTTAGGATTGATTAAGGAGAATAATGGAAGGGGTGATATTAATCAAAATGCAGTCATCATGAATTGGCATGTTGATTTGAAACCTCTCTGTAGAACTAGTTAAAGAAAATAAAAATAAAAGAGAGGACAACACACACACACACACAGTCAACATTTAAATCTGAAACAAGTCTTCTAAAAAACTTGAACAAGTATGAAAAATTTAGGTATACAACTGTAATGATTCTCTATTTGTTTATAAGTACAATGAGGACCAACAGTTTGATGTGATTGATATTATGTGGTCTTATTCACAAGAAAACTAATTGAATTATAACAATAATAAGTCATTTTGTATTTTATAATTGTTCCTAATTATAGAAGTATCCTAAAAAGAAGGCTATCTGGTCACAGAAAAATTGCCAGTGACATTTCACATATCATAAACACAGTATAAGACAGAGTAGTTGGAAGAGTTTTAACTATCTGCAATTGTTTTATATATTTTGGATAAGGAAGAAGTACTCCTTTTAAAAGCTGTGTAACTTAAATGTCAATAATAGGCTTTGGAAATTATGGTTATTATACTTGTCCTCTGGTTTTTAATTAAATATTTTAAAATGCCACATAGTATACCAACTTCTTTTAAATGTCTTTATTTTCTTTGTCCAGCAGAAGAGTTACTGAGATATTTATTCAAGCTCATTTTACATTCTTTCATGAAATTACTATATTTTCCATACATGTTTCCATAAAGGAATCTAAATCACTTTGTAATACAAGTGCTGGTTGAAGACATTGTGAAATTTTTATGCCTTCAGTAATTATTTGAACTTTTATGAACAATTGAGTTATTAGAAGATTTAGTATATTCACTACTAATATATTTGTCTTTGGGTTATCTATTTATTATGCTTTCAACTTTGCTCTCTAAAAACTGATCTCTTTTTAAGATCTTTGTTCTCACAAATGAAATGCAATTTTAATAAATTGCAATTAGACTGGAGATAAATTTCCTTAAAAAAAAAAAAAAGAATGCATGCTGGCATTTGAAGGTCTACTGTTTATTCAAAGCAGTAGACATTTACAGACCAGCAGCTAGAGGAGGGAGAAAGATGGCTGATTGTATACTCAAAACAATAATGATTCTGTGCTATATAAAAAGATGTTTGTTGTCCAAGGAATAGGAAAAAAGGAAGATGAAGACCCATTTGTTTATCCCTATGCTAATAAGGAATTCGCAGGTGGCTTCTGGACAGGCGGTAAAATATCATTAAAAAACTGGGTCAAGCTTCTTTTCATGTTTAAAATTTAACATCTTCAGGAAAGACTTCCTAAAATTTATAACATGATTTCCTAAGAAAACTCATTATCAACCACTTACTCTGTTATGTTGTGGTATCGTTTCATGTGAAAATCACTTATTTTATGACTTGGAGAATAATTAAGAAAATTCTACAGGATTCTAGATGCATTTCTTTAGCTTCTATACCTCTAAGGTGTTATGGAAGTGTGTGTGTATGTGTGTGTGTGTGTGTGTGTGCGTGTGTGTATTTTCTAATTTAGAGAATGAGATTCTTAAATAGTACTAAATAGTTAATACAAAATACTCTTCTTTAACCACACTTTGTTTTGCCTAGATTGTTTTGGTTTTAGGTATGATATATATATACACACATATATATGTGTGTGTGTGCTAAATATACATATATGCTTCTTACATGTAAAATTGTACTGCCACACATATCTGAGCTCCTAAAATTTCCTTTAAACTTAGTAAAAACTTCCATGACCTCACAAATCTTGCCTTCTGCATGCCTGTAAATCACATGTATGAAACTAATGTCTACAAAGAGAACAGTGAACAAAAGCCCCTTTAATCACATTTGCAGTGATCTCTTAGTACCAAGAGTGTTGAACCTGGAAAATGACCTTGGGTAACCATATATAATGCAGGAAGCCCTGGAGTTCTCTTCTCAGAGCAGTTATTCAAATGAGTTTAAACCTTATAACCTTGATCCTGCAAATGAGTAGTGACTGGCTAATTCCTGAGAAGCCTTCAAGGTATCTTTTCTACTGTCCCAAACAAAGCACTGGACTTTTTTTAAAAAAAGAACAATAAAACCTTTCTCACAACTTGAAATGTTTCCCTTTCTTTTGAAAACCTGAAAACAAACATTCCTACTTAGCTTTTTACCCAAATGCAGAGAAAACTAACCATTTTTCAGCCTAAATGGTGATCTTTCTTGAAGTTGCCTCCACAGAATCGTATGTCACTTTTTGATTCAGTCTTTCACAAAGTTTGAAGGCACATAAAATGTGTAAAAAATATTTGCCACAATGTAACTCAAATAGCAGGTGGTCAGTTCAATCCTAGCTTTAATCAGAAACCTCATGAATGATCTTTTCTATGTGTATTCTTATTGGCATTCTGGACTACCACAAAACACCCATTAATCTATACTTAGTCCATTCTAAAGTTTCTCTATGTTGAACCCCAAGCAACTCCAAAACCCTCCCACAAACCAGTTTGGTAGGCCCACGATGAGGTCATCAGAGCCACTATCCACTTCTCTGGCACAGTTGTTCTGTGTTAGTGCTATGACAAAATATGGAAGCAAAACAATGTAAGATAGAAAGTATTTATTTGCTTTCATGGTTTCAGAACATTTCAATCCATCATGAAAGGAAAGAAATAGCAGAGAAGTTCACAACATAATGGCTAGGAAGCAGAGAAAAAATAATCATGAGCCTCCTCCTTCTTTCCCTTCTATTATTCCCTTCTGTTATTGTATTATAGTCCATATTCTGGGTTCTCCTTCCCTGGGCCCAACACACACACAGACACACAGACACACACACAGACACACACACAGACACACACACACACACACACACACACTTAGTTTATCCTTTCTGGAAATGTCCATGTAAACAAATCCAGAACTATGCTTTATTAATCTAGTAAGGTATTTTTTATTTTATTATTTTTAATTAAGTTTTTATTGTGAAAATACCGTACAGAAGGGTTCCAGTTACATGAGCAAGGTAACGAGTACATTTCTTATCCAGCATTGTTTTATCCTCCTGTGTTTTTCCCCTACCATCCTTTCCCTCCCACTCCACAACTACACATAAAACTAAAACTCGAGTAACCATCATAAATGTATGTAACTATATAATTCATGTATCCCACTCAAATGTATTGAGAATACAGAAGAAACAATATATTGATAGTTGTACCCTTTATGGAAGGAGAAGCCAGTTCAGCTAGGAATATAAACTAACTCATAGGTTTTACTGCAATGTACTTTCTCTTTCTCTAAGAAACTAATGTCTTCCTTCTAATTATCCTGACCAAACTTGTCCTCTGTGTTTTTAGTTTATGGCTAGTTACTGACTTTCTGACTTAGAGTTTGCTAATTCCTTGAATTAACTTCTCATTTATTTTTGTTTAAATATTTATTGAGGTCCCTAATTTTCCTGGCTGATCAGATTTTCATTAGCTCACCGTTGAGACTGTTCCCGGCTACAAAGGGTTCTTTCACGGAGCTCTGAGCTCCCTTACAGCCTGTCTAAATAAAAGTGGCTTGAATTTCATAAGTATGCAAGTATAAATCTTCCCATGGAACCTGTACACAAGGGCCTCTTGTTTTTCCTCCTTGCAATAATAGCATTCTGAGAAAACATAAAACAGAAAATCTTCACATTGTTTTACAGCCAATTTGGGCTGTTTATATCCTCTGTAAAAAATAAATAAAAAAATTTTAAAAAGCACAAGGTGTAGGAGAATCTACCTGGTGATTCTCTCAGTATTTTATGTCATTATAAAAGTTTTATCTGAATAAATTTTTTCTGGAAAAAATTAAATAAAAGTGAAGTCAGTGCAAATAAAATTTTTCATTCATATCAAAACCATTGCCTGTCAACACTGCCAAAAGGCAGGTTGAATATTTTGTAATTGCAGTGAACACCTTGACCATGGTGTGTGTGATACTTGCATGGTCCTCAGAAACCCAAGCTGCCTTCTCTGTAAATACTCACAGGTATTCTCTAACCACTTACCAAATACCATCAAATGACCAATAGAAATCACTTAACAACTTTTTCCAAAACCATTTTCTGGAAATATCCATTTTCTATTCCTTCAGCTAGAATTCTGTAACTGAAATCTTATTTTACATACTTTTCTGTTATCTGATTCTTTTAACTCATAGACTTTGAGATCATTGAATGAGCTGACCAAACTAACTTGGTCATTGTAAGCTAAAGCACTTTAAAACCAAGAACAAAAGCTTGTGATATAAAAATATATCCCAATATTTTTTAAAAATCATCTCAGTACTTTTTTGTGTGTTTTAAAGTATATCTATTCTTTTTTAAAATTTTTATTTTATTCTAAAGATGCTGTACAGATGGGTTGCAGTTACAGGAGTAAGGTAATGAGTACAGTTCTTGTCAAACATTGTTACCCCTTCTTTATTTTTCTCCAACTATCTCTGATTATATGAGATAACGATGAGCTCATTCTGAGTGTCTTGCATTAGTATGGTACCTGGAATTTAGTAGGTCCACTCTGTATTTATTTTCTTAATTTATCCCATTAATATTCTTCCATATGTAGCCATGGGAAAAGAGAAATACTCTGTCTGTATTGCACTGTACATTGTCATATAACCACAGAAATTTGTACTTGATCTACCTAAATGTACATAGTTTATTTCTTCTGAGGTCAAGGAAAGAACCTTCTCTGCTGTTTCCATGGCAATGTTTCTCCTTTTCTCCACTGTCGATTGCCTTCTCTGTACCCTGTGTTCCACCCTTTTATATCTCATGAGGATTCTAACTGCAGTATTCATCTTTTGTGCTTTGAGGACCTTGCCCCTATCTCTTACAATTTATTTTTTTTTTTGTGGATTTGGGTTTAGCTTTTTCTTTTGTTTTCTTCTCATATCTCATCCATATAATATACCAAAAGGAAATGAGTAAGATCAAACCTCTTTTAGGAGGGGTATGAATTAACTTTTTTTTAGAATGAAAACAAGAAATAGGAATCCAGTTGTCAGCAGATATCACCAGCTTGATTCTGAATGCCTACTTACTGTCTTGTAGGCAAACTTGTAGTTTCTACTGCTTAAGAACTCATTGTTAGAAATAGCTCAGGAGCTTAAAAAGCATGAGAGACAATGATAGATGTTACACTTGAGACTAGATGATTTTCGTAACAAATATCATTATTGCAAATGCCACCCAAGTATCTTATTTACAACCCAAAGTACTATAAAGTCAATTGAGATTCAACTTTATATTACTCTTACATTGGACTATAGTTGGACTTGTCTCCATTTTTTTCTTTCTTCATGTCCATGCTGCTACTTTCTAAGAAAAATTACTCATTAAATACTGTTGTATATCTGTGTCAAAGATTCTTAGTTTTCTGGGATTTCATTGCTAAGTATTATTTGTATATAATTTTCATTGCATCCATATCTTAAACCTGCACAGTTGGCATCTATTGTTTAAATTGTTTTCTTCCCCTAAATTTCTTTATCATTATTATCCTCTCACTTTCAAACTCCATCCGTAACTATTCTCTGTGTTCACCCTGACTAGCAGGTCACATTCTAGTACTCTAGTACTTTGGCAAAAGAAAATATTTTTCATTATGTATGTTTTCAAATTATATATTCTATAAACTGATAATCACAAATTGGGTAACATTTTAGAACTCTGATGGGATCATCCCAAAGCCAAAGACGGTGTTTGCTCGTCTGGTTTAAATGAAGACTTACTATTGTTTCTTCTTTTTTGACCCAGCATTTTCATAAATAATTTGTATTAAAGAATCAAGTGTGAAGATACTGTATAAGGAGCCACTATCAGATTTTCTATTTTCTTCAAGAGAAATTGCCAGTTGGAAAAGATTGGATTATTTGCTACATGTTAATGATTTTCTAAATTAATTTCAAAGATGATATTTTGCTTTAAATATAACATGCAAATTTTTATACTAGGTCTCTAAGTTGATATTCATAATAAAATAGATTATTGATTTCCCTTCCCTTTCCCAACTTTTGTTTTTCTTTGTTACACCCTTTATTTTTCCCTTTCCTCTCCACCTCCTCAACTGCACCCCCCCCCCGCAAAGTTGTCAAATTTATTTTCAACATATTGTCTTGTACATCTTATTATTACAATGGGTCATTTTGTATCCTATTTCAGCATTTTGTTATTTCCATTCCCCTCCCCAAATTAGAAAAAAAATGTATATACAAGAGGCAGGACACCAGAAACAAATACAGTGACAACAGGGGTTTTACTATGGGGGAAGAATATACAAAGAAACAAAAAAAATCACATAGTACATTATAAGTACATTAAAAACAACAGCAACAAAGATAAAACCTCTTCTGTCCCCATCTTGGGGTTCATTTTACTTAGCATCAGGTTATAGGTCATATGTACATAGCTTTTGACCCTTTCTGCTTGTCCTAGACATATGCTAATTATTGCAGATAAGGGAAACCATGGGATTGGGACTGGCTTACTTCACTTAAAATCATTTTTTTCCAAGTCTTTCCATTTCCTAACAAATGAGGCGAGGTCATTCTTTCTGATAGAGGCATAGAATTCTATTGTGTGTGTATAAATGTGTGTATGTATATATATGCCACATCATCTATTGAGGGCATCTGGATTGGTTTTATATCTTAGCTATTGTGAATAATGCTGAGATAAACATAATTGTGCTGGTAGCTTTAGTATAGCCTTGCTTGTGATTGTTTGGGTAAATACCTAAAAGTGGAATTTCTGGGTCATAGGAGAGCTCTATGTGTAGCCTTTTGAGAAACCTCCATACTGCTTTCCAAAGTGTTTGAACAAGTTTATACTCCCACCAACAATGAAGTAGGGTTCTCTTTTTTGCCACATCCCCTCTAGCATCTCTTGTTACAAGATTTCTTGATTATAGCCATCCTAATTAGGGTGAGGTAGAATCTCAATGTTGTTTTGATTTGCATTTCTTTTATGGTTAAAGAAGTTGATGTTGGGTGAAATGAACCCCAAGATAAGGACTCAAATTTTTTTTCTTTGTTGCTATTGTTTCTAACATACTTATAAGATGATTTCTTTGTTGCTTTGTATGTCTCTTGCCATGGTATAATCCCTGTTCTCACTGTATTTGGTGTTGGTACAATTTGTGGAAGGGAAGGGAAAACATTGTTTAAATAGGGATACAGGTGGACCCATTGCAACAATGAGATATACAAGACGTTATTTCGAAAAACGAACTGCACAACTTTGTCGCGTGGTTGGGAGGGGAGATGGAAAAAGGTGGGAAGGGGAAACAAAGGAGGAGGCAACAATGCTTGATAAGAAATGTACTCATTACCTTGCCCATGTAATTGTAACCCCTCTGTACGGTATTTTCACAATAAAAAACATGAAGTTGAGAATTTCTTCCTGTGTCTGTTGGCCACTCATTTCTTTTTCAGAGAAGTTTCTCTTTGTCTTTAGCCCACTTATTAATTGCTTTCCAACTTTTCAAAATTCTATCTAAAATGAGTTTATTCAATTTTAAACAATATTAACCTCTATCCTTCTTTCAGTTTTTCTTGTAAACTTAATTTCATACATAATTAATCTCATTAATGTTTCTACTGTTTTTAATTGTGAAGTAAATGTACAGTAGGGTTACAGTTACATAAGTAAGTTCATAAGCACATTTCTTGTCAAACTTGATACTCCTTCCCTCATTTTTCTCGTACTTTCCCTCCCCCTCAATCCCCCTCACCCCCCACCCCTACAAGTTGCACAGATCACTGCCAACATATTGTCTTGTGTACATTGCATTGCATTGGTTCCCCTCTTGTCCTTTGTCTCACTATTCTGTTGTTAATGTTTTACTTTTAAATTCTGTTGTTTTACCTTTAAATTAATTAGTTAAGATTTAGTTAATGTTTAGCTTAGTTGATGTTTAACTAAAAAATTCTGTACCTTAGTGCTATAGAGAATGCTATTTTGAAACACATTAATATCATGCAATGGTTAAATTGAACTACTTAAACACATGTATTCCTTCACATACTTATCCCTTATTAGTGTGATTCTTATTTTTTGATGAGATGTTTCCCCTCAGTAATTTTTGCATATGTGATATATTAACTGTGGTCACCATGATGTTCAGGAGATTTTTAGCCTATTTTTCTAGGTGGAATTTTGTACCAATTGATCGACATTTCCTAACCCAAGCTCCAGTCCAGCCCTTGCTAATTAGCATATTGTTCTTAATGTCTAAGAGACTGATTTTTGAAGTCCACCAGTAAGTGGGAATGAGTGGTTGTTATCCTGTGCCCGGTTTCTGTCACTTGACTTAATGTTTTCCAGGTTCTGGGTGCTGTCACATGTGAGAAGATTTCAATGTTTCTGTATTTTATAGATGATGCAAATGAGTCTCTGAAAGAAACTCAAACTCATTGGATAAACTTACAGTCTTTGAATACATTAAATAGGTTAAGTGGTAATATGTTACAGATCAAGTCAAAGTTTATAAATGCCATTTTTAGTATTAAGAATAAAGGTAGTGTTGGTCAGAGTTTTCCATGTATATGTCCTTGATTATTTCATCAAGTAATTTGGGTAAGGATATTCAATAAATATTTTGGGGGGGGGTTGTCCGGTCGTGGGGCCTGAACTCTGGGCCTTGGCGCTGTCCCTCAGCTCTTCAGCTCAAGGCTAGCGCTCTACCACTTGAGCCACAGCGCCACTCCCGGCTTTTTTCTTTTTGCTTATGTGGTGCTGAGGAATCGAACACTGGGCCTCAGGCATGCAAGGCAAGAGCTCTACCACTGAGCCACCTTCCCAGCCCCTCAATAAATATTTCATATGTTTGTTTAAATCCCTTGTTTTAACAATACTATGAAGAAGAAAACCAGTATAGTGCAGAAAGATATGTCCTCAAATAAAACCAGTCTAAAACATTATCTATTTTTGGTTTCCTACGCATATCTCATACATAGTAACTAATTATAATATTGACTTAAAGGTAAGATTTTCTTGAGTAAATAGTATTTAATTGTATAAAATATCTTTTTTCTAATATAAACTTGATATTTTTTTATTTTTTATTTATTTTTTTATTTTTTGTGTACATACTGTACAGAGGGGTTACAATTACATGGGCAGGATAATGTGTACATTTCTTATCAAGCATTGTAGACTCCTCCTTTGTTTACCCTTCACATCCCTTCCCAGCCACCCTTCTCTCCCCCCCCAACCCAATTCTCCTTCCCCTCCACCAAAGTTCTAAAGTTCGTTTTCGGCATGACAACTTGTACTTTTCATTGTTGCAACAGGTCCACCTGTATCCTTAAACGACTTGTTTTTCCCCATCTCCTTCACAAATTATACCAACATCAAATATAGTGAAAGCAGGGGTTATACTGTGGGGGAAGGATCATACAAAGCAACAAAGAAATAATCTTATAAATGCGTTAGAAACAAATGCATGAAAGAAAAAAAACATTTAAATACATATCTAAGGGTTCATTTTCCTAACACAGAAATGATATAATTTTAAAAGGCTATTGCCTTTTCAATTTCTCAAGCTATTAAATCACAAGGGAATCATATGTAATTGAAATATAACACATTATTTGTCCTCATAAAATGGCATCTTCCTCCCCACATTAACATTAAATGATGAATTGAAACAAATAAATCAAAATAATATTTTCATTAATTATCTTACTCATAGCCTAAGTTGAGTATGAGTGTTCGCAAACCCAGAAGAAGATAATCAGAAACAGATAAAGCCAGTATTTGAATATTCTAATCATGATCATTGATCATTTCTTTTTTTTTTTTTTTTTTTTTTGGTCGGTCGTGGGGCTTGAACTCTGGGCCTGGGCGCTGTCCTTCAGCTCTTCAGCTCAAGGCTAGCGCTCTACCACTTGAGC
>NW_012267250.1:5184897-5220377 GCF_000151885.1 Dipodomys ordii
TGTCCTTCAGCTCTTCAGCTCAAGGTGTGCGCTCTACCACTTGAGCTACAGCGCCACTTCCGGTTTTCTGGTGGTTTATTGGAGATAGGAGTCTCAGGGTCTCTCCTGCCGGGGCTGGCTTTGAACCGCGATCCTCAGATCTCAGCCTCCTGAGTAGCTAGGATTACAGGTGTGAGCCACCAGCGCCCGGCGTCATTTCATTATTTTTTTGTGAAATTACTGGTTATTGGCACCAAAGAATCATTTACTTGCTTGTATTCGATCATTAAAATTTTTGTCTTTTGTCCAGGAGAGGTAAATTTGAAAGAACAGATTAATGAGATTACCTTCTCCCCTCTCACTATGTATAATTAAGAACCTAATAGCAAACATAAGATTATGAAGTTCTTCTGTGGAACAATAATCAGAATCTCTTTCATGAATCCTAAAACAAAAAGAAACAAAAAGGAAACAATAGTACTAGAATTTATTGTTATATCGGTAAATTAAAAGAATACTATCTCATGCTGATCATAATCCTTAGTAATCTTTATAGGTGAACAGGGAGAGGAATCATCTTTTATATATACTCTAAATTTTCCTCCCTGAATGGTTAAATAATGTCTAATAGGTAGCAATCTTACTGTTATTTAAAAAATATTTCTTTCTGTTTTTAATTTGGCGTTATGGGGTCTGTGTTCTCTAGGTAGTTGCTGTACCACTGAGTAACTCTTAGAGTCCTTAGTTTTGCAGCCAGAACATTTGAGAAAGAATCTGTCTGCTTCCCCAAGCACAAGCCAAGACTATATTTCATCTATTTTACGTTTACTGTTGGTGTAGCTAGAATTATAAACATGTGCCACCTGTGTCCAGATGTCTCCTATTTAGACAGAATTTTGTGCCTGGGGTTGATCAAGAACTGCAATCCTCCCAATTCCAGGCTTTGGTGAAGCTTATGACAGTCCACACACCTGCACCAACTATTAATTACTAAAGGGCCACATGAGTTTTTCTTTCTGGAAAGTTATCTGCCTATTTGATAGTGGTGTCCGACCACTATCCTCCTGATTTTAGGAAACCATATAGCTAGGGTTATCAGTATCAAACCATGAATATTTTACTAACCAACATAATTTCATTTTCTTTGTAAGTTCTAAGTGAATGGATGCTTATTTTGATACAAAGTGAAATTCTTAATGTTTCTAGAGATTACATAAATTCTACCACTTCTTCAATTTAAGAAGAGAATAGCAGAAGACTGCTCTTAATCTATCCTAAAACTGCTTGTTTCTACATCACAATTACCAAGGTAAGTGTGGTAAATCTAAAAGTTATGAATAAGGTTAATAAAGAATGAGTTTGTTCAGATCCATAGAGATAGCTGTCAACCAAGAAATCCAATTGGGTTCTGTACAATTATCTTGTATAGTGTATATTTATTTCCAAACTCTCCACTTCCAAAGAAAAGTAAATAAACTGAAATAAGTCATATATTTAATCATTATACTTAATGGTTCTGTGAAATTAAAATGTGTCCCATATCTATTCAATGGAATGCAATTAAAGTGACAGCGCAAGTATGCAAAGGAAACATTCCAGTTCTCTCACTTGGATTCACTTATTAGCAATAAATAATGACTCATTCAATGTGAAGTTTTCATTCTGTGTACATAAGACAAAATAGTTAGATTTGCATTAAATACATACCCAAATTCAGCTAATAACCTTCAAATGCTTTCCCTCATTATCACTAAATAATCTCATACAAAAAATGTAAGATAAATCTACTCTTATTGAAGTAAAATATACTTATATCTTTTTGTTGTCAAGAACCTACTGCTTTTTTTGAAATATAAAAGAAAAAGTCTTAAATCAAGTGGAATAAATATTATATTTTTCTTTTTATTTTCACCACTGGCATTTATTGATACTTGAAAACTATTTATAACCACATATTCTTACTGCTCACATTGATTATTATGCAAATAGTTGAAAAATTTTACTGACTGTTTATAAATAATGCATGAAATTCTATACACTTTAAAAACTAGTGTGCATTACCTTTTGTGGTTTAGACACAGAATACAGAATAAGGTGAGCTTGGATGAATATGAACAACAGACGTTTCTGTTTTATGGATTCAGATAAAAAATATTTGGAAAGTTTTATTTCTACAAATAACATCTGTGATTTTGAAAGTAAAACTGAAATTATTTTGTCATTTATCACAATAGCTTGGGAACAAGATATATCACTAGTACATAGGCAAATAGAAATCATAGGTAAATAGAATTGATAAAAGTAGTGTTCAAAATATGATTACATCATTGTCTTACAAGTAAACTTTTAGCCTTTTCTCATCAACATCTAATAGTGATGAAGAATTAATAGAAATTATAAAGCTATACCAATCCTAACATTGTTTGATACAAATAAATCATTTAGATGCTATTTTTTAGATGCTATTTATTTTTATATAGTTTAACAATGTCAAGTGAACTTTGGAAGGCATTTCAATAACAAAACCCACCCCAACTAAAATGTGATTTTTCAACTTATTTAGAGGTCCATAGAAATTTCTAATCATGCAGGGGCTGGGAAGGTGGCTCAGTGATAGAGTGCTTGCCTTGCATGCCTGAGGCCCTGAGTTCAATTCCTCAGCACCACATAAGCAAAAACAAAAAAGCTGGAAGTGGCGCTGTGGCTCAAATGGTAAAGTGCTAGCCTTGAGCTGAAGAGCTGAGGGACAGTGCCCAGGCCCAGAGTTCAAGCCCCACGACCAGACCCAAAAAAAAAAAAAAGAAATTTCTAATCATGCAATCTGTTGATAGTTAATCTGATATTTAAATATAACTGCCAAATATTCTTTTAATTCTTTTCTGTCAGATTGCAAGATATCAGGCACTCAATATTATGTAGCAATCTTCTTACTCATAATAACCATAATATTGAATGTGTAGAAACAACATGTTTCCTCCAACTCTCACAGTTGAATATTTGACAGCCAGCTTTATAATATATTCTAAATAAGCAGAGAGAGAATTCAGGTTGAACACACTCCTTGCATTAAAATAACCAAACTACCACAGCTAGTAGGGGGAAAAAGGGTATCTAGGCTTCACATGATGACCTTGTGATTATCTTTCTGCCAAAAGAAACCCAAAAAAGATGTGATTTTTTTATATGTAAGCCTACAAAATACTTCTCATATGTCCTATATTTATTTATTTTGAATTTTTGTGTATATATGCTTATTTTGCATTTGCCTTCTTATTTATATTAGAAAAAATTAAAAGACAGTCTAGTGAGGATTAATTTGTGTATTTTGATAAATGAATTGACTAGTAATATTTAAAGAATTTATTTGCATATTTCCACATAAATAATATTATGCATGGAAATATTATTAAAACTATTTGAATTGTGCAATTAAGATATATAATTATGAAAATAATAAAATTTAAGAGAATCTAGAATTAAGTAATTGGCTCCCAATTTTTTCGTTTCATATCCTTCCCTTTGTCTTTTATGCTTTGTTCTAGGATTGATACATAATACTAGGACATATAGTTCTTGAATTTCTAAAAGATTTCCTACTTAAAATAACACTAAAAATATGAGGGTGGCCTGCAACTTTGCAAAAGTTCTATACTTTCCTTAGAAGTTTAACTAAAGATGTAGGCATAATTGAAAAGTAAAACAAAAATTTATTTTCAGCCTTGATGATTTACTGACAAAATTGACCACATGAACATGTTTGCAATTTTTGTCTGTGAGCTTATTTAGAAACAGACATTTCATACTATACGTCAGGTAGCAGCTAATGACAGGTGTTTTATAACAGATGAAATAGAATTTCAGACAAGAGATACAGGATACACATTGACACAAAGAGGTTTAAAGCATGACTAATGATTCTTCATTCATGGATATGTAATAATTATTACTGTCATAAAAGAATAATACTGCTTTTGATTTATGTAAGAAAGCACTGCCATTAATTAAATATGAAATATAAAAATCAGGAGTTTAGAACAAAATACCTGGCATTCAAATATTATCGTGACTTTTGTTTTAATTTATGCATCATATTATTAATTTATAAAATGTAGGATAAATGTGGCACTTGAAGATATTCACTGCTTCTTTATGGAACATTGTTGAAACCTATTATTTTATTTTAATAAATATTTTAACTATCTATGAAAATAAAAATTATATTAAGGATCTGGAAACTCAAAAGCATGCAATGAAGTAGAAAAATAATATATCATGATATTTTAGCACATTTAATATAAAAAGCATCTTATTTAATATATTGTAAATATTATAAACTGAAGTGTAAAACACTTTTCAGTTAATTATTCCTTGATGGCAATTTTCAACTGTGTCCAGGTACATATATGTACATGTACATATATGATCCAATGTGGTGTTTAGTGTGCAGTTAATATACACAAATTTATTGGAAAATATACACTATTGTTTTCTAAAACACTTCAAATGTAATTCTGAGTGCAAAGAGTCGTATTTACCAGTGGTACTTTCATCTTTCTTCTGATTCTTTTAATTATCACCAGGCAAAGTTATGTAAGCTATATCACATTAGTTCTAAAAATTTTTGATAATCTTTGTTCATATCTTTTTCATTTTTATTTCATAGGGATGCAATTTGAGTCCAGGTAAGAATAATATAATGTATTAAACGTATAACACTTAATCAGCCTGGTAACAACATATAAACCTTGAGTTTACCATCTAGTTAAGTTAACAATATTGTTGCAGATGAATAATTACAACTCCAACTGTCAATATGACAAGCAAAGGCACTCTTCAAGTCAAGCTTCCTCACAAGTGCATGCATTCATTTACAAATAGTAACAACTAAACAGCGAGCAATAGTAGGATAATTTTAACCTATACATAATGCAAGGTTATTGATGAGAGTTGAGAACATAATGTATCTTCTCCTTTGGTGCCTCATAATACTTAACTTTTCAGCTGGCTTTGAATCTTGTCTTCTTTTCAAAAGCAGATGAGCTTGTGTATCATGTAAACAGAAAACACAGATTTCCTATTCTTTCACTTCCCTTTCCTATATTGCACCATTTCTAAATTTCCTGCCTTGAAGTTGGAATGATATCAGATATTCCCTAGGGTGTGGACCACCTGCTATTGCTCTCAGACTGTTTAGAAGAAAATGGTTTAACTATAATTTTATCTTTTTTCATTTGGTAGATGAAAACTAATTTGCAATGTGTTCCTATGAAAAATTCTAGGCATAAAATTTATCCAGCCACATCTAAAACTTCTAAACAACATTTAAAAAATATACTTAAAAGTTAATGATAAATCATCATCATGAGCACATGAAGTATTATCAGAATGATAATTACAAACAAAATAGTGGTGCTGCAGGGAAAAATGTGAAAAAAGTTTAACCACTCAACAAAGTCAATAAAATCTATGCAGTGAGTTTCTATTATGCATTCAGCTCCAGCATCATGCAATCTTCTTGTCTCAAGACAAGTAGCTGAGGCATATATGGATATTATTACTGTGTCAGTAGGCACTGATTAACAGCTCATATTCAGCTTTCATATCGGCATATTTGGAATATGTACTGGCAGCTTAGAGCTTATGTTGGCAGTAGCACGTGCACCTCTTTGTCATGTGTGTTTATATTTTCTGTTGATTAAAGGAGGGGTTTTCCTATATTGTATTGTGAGTCTTGTATGTTCTGTTCACCTTTAGTTTCATTATGGGGAGATTTCCTGGGATTTGAACTCAGTTTCACTTGCTCAGCTTTTTTTGCTGGGACTATAATCTCTAACTTGAGGTACCCCTCTACCCATGATTTGTATTACTTATTTTGGAAATGGAGTCTATTATTTATTCAAGTTATATGTATATATTCAAGTGCTGTACAATTTCCATGATGAATAACAAAGTAGAAATAATGTCTAATATCAGTACTGAGGCACAAATCAGATAATCTAAAATGGTGCAATAAAGTAGGGTATGTGACAGTTGAATTCTCTTTCACAACCCTATACTAAACCATTTAAGATTTTGAATCTTGGTTGCATTTATTCATTCATTAATAAATGTTTACTGAACACCTCTAAAATGCCTGTTTTTGCTGTTGAGTAGCGAAATAGATGTGATTTTCACATATATGTAGAGAATTGATGAAAAAATGATAAAATAAAAGTTTAGGACAATAGATAGCCATTTTTATGTTCCGTTTTATGTTCCAAGTTCTTTTTTTTGGGGGGGGGGGTCCAGTCTTGGGCCTGAACTCTGGGCCTGGGCGCTGTCCCTCAGCTCTTCAGCCCAAGGCTAGTGCTCTACCACTTGAGCCACAGCGCCACTTCCGGCTTTTTTCTTTTTGCTTATGTGGTGCTGAGGAATCGAACCCAGGGCCTCAGGCATGTAAGGCAAGTGCTCTACCACTGAGCCACCTTCCCAGCCCTGTTCCAAGTTCTTATGTTTTTTATGTTTTAGGTTTGTGTTTTGTTTGTTGGCTTTATGTTCGTTTTGTCATTTGTTTATAGACCTGGAGTTTACACTTAGGAACTATACTAGACTGACACTTTGCCATTTGAATTATTTCTCAAGCCCTGGTTATTTTTGAGATACAGTCAAACATTTCTGCCTGAACTAGCCTTAAACCAGGATCTTATGATCTCAAGTATCAGTATCCTCTCATGATTACAGGCATGAGCTCTTCTTAGCCCCTACATTTTGACTGACTTTGTAAAAGTGGAATGATATGAACCTCTTTCAAGTTTCTAAAGTATTACTCGAACACAGTTTTAAGGAAGCAGGATCTGGGAATGGTAACAAAAAGCTGTAATTCTAGTACCCTAAATGGCTGCAGCAGGAAGATAAAAACTTTGACTCCAGCCTGGGATAGAGAATGATTCTGAATCTCCAATGGACACATGAATAAATGTTTAACATCTTTGGCCATAAAAGAAATGCAAATCAAAACAACATTGAGATTCCACTTCATCCCAGTTAGAATAGTGATTTTCAAGAAAACGAACAATAACAATTGGGGGCAGTGATGTGGCCAAAAAGGAACTCTCCTACACTGATGGTGGGAATGTAAACATGGTCAACCACCCTGGAAAGCAGTATGGAGGTTCCTCAAAAGACTAAACATAGGGCTTCCCTATGACCCAACAATTCTACTGCTGGACATTTATACAACAGATCACAAACAAGGCCATCAAGCTATCAGCACAACCATGTTCACTGCAGCATTGTTTACCCTAGCCAAGATAGAGAATCAACCCAGATACCCTTAATGGATAAGTGGGTCAAGAAAACATGGCACATATATACAATGGAGATTATATGTTTGCATCTGAAAGAATGATATTGTAATATTCATAAGAAAATTGAAAGACATGGAAAAATTTATTTTAAATGAAGTGAGCCAGAGAAACATAGGAATTGCATGGTTTTCCTCAGCTGTTCCAACAATGGGCCTATACACTGACATGTAAACATATTGAATAGTAAAATAAACAAAAAAATGCACTTGGACATAATTAATTATATAGGATTTCAGACATTTACACAGTGAGACTGAAGGAGAATATTCTCAGGAGAGGATCACAAAGGCATACACACACACTCACATAATTATATTGATCAAAATGAACTCAAAGAAATGGAAATAAGAGGTATTTTTATTATTTTGTTTTCTGTTTTTGTTTTTATTTCTCCTCTGCTGTGTGTTTGGTTTTTATACCTTTTGTCTTGTTTATAAGTTTATCTGTTTAGGGGAGAATTAGAGGGAAGCATAGAAATGGTGGGACAAAGGGTGAACAAACACAACAATGATGCTCAATATGTTGAAAATGAACACTACAACTTGTTGTGGGGGGTGCAGAAGGAAAACCTGGAAGAAAATGTGGAGAGATATGACACTATTTAAAAGAAATGTATTTATTATCTGACTTTTGTAACTAAAACCCCTTGGTACATCTCCTTTACTATTATAAATAATAAAAAATGGTGTCTTTCAGGTTGATTGACATTGACTATGTCAGAAAAAGAAAGAGACTGAGATGGAAAGAGTGACAGAGAGTGATCAAGCTGGTGAGAGGGGGAGGAGTAAGGGAGAGAGGAACAGGGGGAAGGAAGAAAATCATTTATAGATTGTCATTGATAGCAAATTTTCAGATCCTCAAAATGATATGGTATTTGCATTAACCTATGCACATGATCCAGCTTACTTTAAATCATCTCTAGATTATTTAAATAAACAAATGTAATGCAAGTAGTATTAAATAATATTATACTCTATTGTTTAGGGAATAAGAAAAAAAGTGTATTGCTCAGTGTAGATGCCATTTCTTAAGAAATATTTTCAGTTCCTGGTTGATTTAAGGTGCAGGTGCAGAACCTTTAGATAAGAGGTCAACTATGCTAGCAGGGAAAATGCTAAAGCATCAAAGCACAAAACACCAAGAAAGGAGGCCAGATAATTGGGGTCTTTTGTCCTGGCTTCAGCAGCTAGATAAATGAAGAAACACAAAGTAACGTTTTCTTGGAATAATAAGTTTCCCTTATATATTATGGGGTTTGAGAAAAATGGGACATCAGAAATGACTTCCACCTGTCTGGTTTCGGGAACTAGGTAGAGGCTAGTGACATTTAGTAAGATAAGAAAATAGGATGAATTGCTGTTTTAAAGGATGGGGTTTGAAGGGTGATGTGAATTTTTAATAAATGGATTTGAAGTGCACTTGAAGAAAGGCAACAGCACTGCTAATTAGGTTCTACACACATTCCTAGCCAGATGAAATTTATAATGTTTCTAAGAGAAAGGGTGAAATTCAATCATAAGGGAACACGTTGCGAATCAATACAATTTGCAGCAATACCCATATAACAGATGCAAAGTACCCAAATGATTCCTCTTTATAAATTATTAATTCATTAGTTAAATGATGTTATAATATGAAATTGCTACTTATCATCACCTGTTCAAAGAATGGCAGCATAGCAGCCAGTGGCAGTCACGATCAGCTATTCATTTCAAGAAGCATTTCAGACAGTTTTGCTCACTGTGCTCATAAACTCTTTCCCAAATGAATAAATAAAAAGATAGCATGCAATGTCTGGCAGCATATTCTACCAAAAAAAAAAGCTAAAAAACATTTTTATATATTTTAGCACTAGATGCAACTAATTAGCTCTGGGAAGAATTTGTGAGAGTTAGTATATGTTTCATGTACAGGAATAGCATCTATTTTCTTTATTCTTTGCAGGCTTTATACAAAGGATAAAAGGGGTGTTAGCACCATCATCGATCTCAGATTTTTCCATGTGATTTTTTTCCTTGTGAAGTTTAGCTGCCAATTCTTAACCCCTTTGAGATTAGCAACCTCTTGAGTTGATGACTTATGCCTAGGATATTCAAACTCCCAGGGATCTTTACATTACACTTGAAAACACAAATCCAAAGCAATTATCCATTACCTGTTGAATAAATAGTATATTATCCACAGTCATAGCCTGTGTGGAAATCTCTAATTTAGACTTTGAATAAGATTTTCCCACTGTCTATGCATTGTTTCCTCATGGTAAAGAAAACCGAGGATAACTGACATCACACAGAAAACTGAAATGATAAATAAGTAACATTGTAAATGAGATGGTCTGAGAATAGTTTCTGGGATGTAATAATAACTTTATTTCTATTACACTGCAGAATTCTTAACATATAAGATTGGCCCATGTTGGGAAATTTATCATTGCAAATAAAAATAATATTACCTTCTTATTTTTTTTATTGTGAAAATACTGTACAGAGGGGTTACAATTACATGGGCAAGATAATGAGTATATTTCTTATCAAGCATTGTAGACTTCTGCTTTGTTTCCCTTTCCCATCCTATCCTCCCCCAGCCCCCCACACCCCACCCTCCCAACCAACCCTCCTCCCCCCCCTTACCAAAGTTGAAAAGTTCATTTTCGACATAAGGACTTGTACATCTCATTGTTACAGTGGGTCCACCTGTATCCCTATTTAAAAGATTTGTTTTTTCCCTTCCCCTCCACAAATTATAACAACATCAAATACAGTGAAAGCAGGGGTTATACCGTGGGGGAGGGACATACAAAGCAACAAAGAAATAATCTTATAAATGTGTTAGAAATAATCGCAAGAAAAAAAAACATTTGAATACATATCTTAGGGTTCATTTCCCTAACATCAACTTATCTGAGCTTTTCTGCTTGACTCAGACATATACCTGTTATTGCAAATAAGGGAAACCGTTGGACCTATGTTCCTTTGGGTCTGGCTTACTTCACTTAATATAATTTTTTCCAAGTCTTTCCATTTCCTAACAAATGGAGCAATGTCATTCTTTCTGATGAAGGCATACAATTCCATTGTGTATATATACCACATTTTCTTGATCCATTCATCTACTGAGGGGCATCTGGGTTGGTTCCATATCTTAGCTATGGTAAATAAGGCTGCAATAATACGACTTGACTTTCAAGTTTTCATAGTCACTCAAATTAAATGTAGCTAGGAGTATCTGATGTAAAGAATCTCAAGTTATGTGTTATGGTAGTTGGAAATACTGGCAACATTTAAAACTTTCTGTGTGGTGGAACTGGGATTTGAACTTCGGACTTCATGTTTTCTAAATAGGAACTATACTACTTGAATAATTCTTGCAGACCTATATGTTTTAGTCATTTTTCAGATAATGACTCAATGTTTTACCAAACCTTCAACCATGTAGCTCTAATAACTGCACTATTTCCCCATGCCTAGATTGTTCATTGTGAAAGGATCTAGCTACCTTTTAAAAAAAAATATTATTTTTAATAAGATTTTTATTGTGAAAATGCCGTACAGTGGGGTTACAATTACATGAGCAAGGTAATGAGTACATTTCTTTTCTTTTCTTTTTTTTTTTTGGTCGGTCTTGGGGCTTGAACTCTGGGCTTGGGCGCTGTCCTGAGCTCAGCTCTTCAGCTCAAGGCTAGCACTCTACCACTTGAGCCACAGTGCCACTTCCGGTTTTCTACTGGTTCATTGGAGATAAGAGTCTCAAGAACTTTCCTGCCCGGGCTGGCTTTGAACTGCAATCTTCAAATCTCAGCCTCCTGAGTAGCTAGGATTACAGGCCTGAGCCACCAGCGCCTGTCTCTTGAGAACATTTCTTATGAATCCTTGTTGCCTCCTCTGTTTCCCCTTATCATCGCTGCCCTTCCATTTCCCGCCCTCGCCAAAGTTGTAAAGTTCGTTTCTTGACATAAAGTCTGGTACATCTCCTTGTTGCAATGGGTCCACCTGTATCCCTATTTAAACAATTGTTTTTTTTTTTTCCCTTCCCCTCCCCAACCTATACCAACATCAAATAAATGCAGTGAAAACAGGGGTTATACCGTGGGGGAGGGACATACAAAGCAACAAAGAAATCATCTTATAAATATGTTAGAAGCAATAGCAAGAAAGTAAAACCATTTGAGTCCTTATCTTGGGGTTCATTTCGCTTAACATCAACTCATCTGACTATTTCTGCTTGCTGCCTTTCTGCCCTGTCTAGCCTTGAACTCACCAAGCTGGGTAAACAGGTTTGAGCCACCATGCTTGGATCTATCAAGTTGGTTTTTGGTGAGCTATTGTATATATCATTTATAACCTTATTTCTAGGAAAAAAAGAACTCACAAGCACACAGATAATGGACTTTTATCTAATTCAAAGTGAAAGTACACATGGTGGATATTATTTATAATTTGTCTATTTTTCTTTGTTAATGTCAATTGTCCATCTAAATATAAAGCTTTATGTCTTGGTACCTTGACTCCTACCTGTGAACATTTGAATCATGATAGATCAGTTATTTGGCTTAACCAATGTTTGTCACATTCTCATCTTTCAGCATGTGTTCATTTTAAAATTTTTAAAAAATAAATCACCAACATATTTTAGAACATTTAAAACCTACCTTAAACATTTTAGTGGGTTTTATATACAATGTTTATTAACAAAAAAGCAAGTCAATTAAAAAGCCATACAAAATGAGATGCTTCCTTACCAAAACTGAAACTGCATTGTAGATGTATATGGTTAATAAAGGAGAGGGAGATACCTTCAATTCTGTTCCCCCAATAAAGATACCTCTATAAACATATGTAGAGTAAAGATATACTTGCTATATTAAACTGGGAGAAATTTAATATGTATACAATAAATTAAATACATAATCACAAATACTAATGTTGGAGGAAAGGTCTTAACTATTCCCTTGATGTTGCTAATGCCACTATCTATTTTGGAATAACTCAATTCGTGACTAGGGTAAATTTCTAACTATAGAATCCATCACTAAATGTTATTTATAACCCAAAATCATTAAAATAATCATGTACTATTTATAATAATAGCAAGCTCTTATTATGATTAACTATGGTATCAAAGGGAAAACAGAAGTGTAAGAATGGGTAATAGTCAGATCTCCAGAGTTGGCCATTTATGAAGGAGAGGCTAGAACTTTCTGGTTTGATTATAGAATTGCTCTAAAATTCTACCTAGGCTGGGAAAGTGGCTCAGTGGTAGAGTGCTTGCATTGCATGCATGAGGCCCTGGGTTTGATATCTCAGCACCACACAAGAAGAAAAAGTTGGAAGTGGCGCTGTGGCTCAAGTGGTAAGAGTGCTAGCCTTGAGCTGAAGAGCTGAAGGACAGTGCCCAGGCCCAGAGTTCAGGCCCCACGACCAACAACAACAACAAAAAAAGATAGAAATAAAATTCTACCTAATTTATAATAATATGCCAAATCCTTGCCAGAGGGAAAGGTTCACTGTCTTCTAGAGGAAAGGCCAAGCCAATGCCTACATTTAGCAAAACAGGATTGTAAGGTACACATAAATACACCTACCAGACAATAAGCTTCTCAGCATAGAGAGGAGCTTCAGGGTCAAGGCTGGCATTATGTTTTATTTCACTATTTCCGGTGCTCCCACAATTATCTCTTTATTTAATGTAAGTTGTTTGATGGCAAAAGGTGGGCAAAGCACTAGCAGAGCTGATGAAAGGAGGCTTTATGTTTAAAGAGACATTTGAACTGTGTTGTAGATATTCAGTGGCTCAGAGAACAGATGAGGTGAGAAGACATTTGAGAAGGGCAAAAATAAACCACTACTATGAACAAAAGCTTGAAATGGAAAAGCGGCTGTTTGTGTAAGTAGTGACATCACAATGTGGGGGAAGCTACAAATAATGTGGGGGGGAGTTTGGGAGAGGGAGATGTGGCAACTGCGAAAGGAGAACCTTTATTCCAGGAGAAGGGCTTTGCCTTCATAGTACAGCTCAACAGCCCTATGACAAGATGCCCACTGGAAAAAATTGGACTGTTTTATATAAAAATTGAGCCCAGCCCTAGATCTTTCTCAAATGAAATGAAATCACACAAGAGCTTTACACACTGGAATAAACTATAATTAGTGGGAAATTGAGGAGAAATTAGAAGTGATGATGACCAAATAGAGATGTTAATATTGGAAAATTTCAACAAGATTTCAAAACAAATGTGTACATAAATATAATCTATGTAGCTGATTTATTAATTTATTAAGAACAGAACTAGGAAGGCAGTGTTCAGTCTAGTTACCTGAGTTTAAAAGCATTTAAAAGATGAGGATCTTTATGTTTAATTTTGAATGAAATATGTTAAGTAAGATTCCTGTGTTGAATATAGTAATCTAATAGCTTGCAGACATTCCAAACCTTTAGGAGAATTGTTTCAATTGGGTTTAAATTTATAAGTAAACACATACAATTACATGGTTGATGTTCTAATCAAACAGTAAATGGAAAGTCAAGCACAACTACATCATGCGTTATATTCAATAATTGCTGCATAGCCATTGATATGATATCAGAAAATTCTGTCAACTCTTTCACTGTTGAGGATCAAGATTAATTTGCAAGTTTTAGAGAGAATCCTATTCCAATTTAGGCCATAGAGTCTGCTTTTGCCAATCTTTAACTGTGTGTTTCTGCTTCCCATTTTACTGTTGAATTTCTTGACAATATGTTTCCTTCCTTTATACATCTCATACATCTTCATACATCCTTCATACATTCCATTTATCATAAGACACTTTCCAGGCTATTGACAATTCAATTGATACTTCCTCCTTTTAATTGCTTTTGCAAATATTTCCCATACAGCTATTGAACAAATATGTAATGCTTTATGTGAGCAGCTATTCATATGTACTTTTAATTTTAATACATTTTTATTGTAAAAAAATACTGTACAGAGGGGTTACAGTTACATGAATACATGAGCAATGTAATTGTTGCCTCCTCCTTTGTTTTTCTCCTACCATCCCTTCCCTCCCACTTCCACAACTATACTCCCTGCCTAAATTGCAAAGTTCATTTCTCATCATAGTGTCTTGTACTTCTCATTGTTACAATGGGTCAACCTGTATCCCTATTTAAGCATTTTGATTTTTCCCTTTCCCTCCCCAAATTAGAGAAGTGTATAAAGAAGATGCAGGGCACTGACATCAAATACTGTGAAAACAGGGTTTATACCGTGGGGGAGGAACATACAAAGAAACAAAACTGCACATGGTACATTATAAATATGTTAGAAACAATAGCAAGCAAGGAAAAAAAACACTTGTGTCCCTATCTTGGGGTTCATTTTGCTTAACATTTTGGCATGTAGTAGTCATTAACAAATTGATACTTTATTAAAATAAATGAAACTGCCTTTTAAAAATTAATTTATCTACAGGTTGACCCATTATAACAATGAGATGTACAAGACACTATGATGAAAACTGAATTTTACAGTTTAGGTGTGGGGAGGGAGGATATAGGTGTGGAGGTGGGAGGGAAGGTATGGTAGGGAAAAAACAAAGGAGGAGGCAACAATGCTCGATAGGAAATGTACTCGTTAACTTGCTGATGTAACTGTAACTCCTCTGTACAGTATTTTTACAATAAAAAAGTTATTAAAAATTCATTTATCCTTTTGTTTTATTTTTTGTGCAGTATTGAGGCTTAAACCAGTTGACCTGGACCTCAAGGTTTTTCAGTTCTCAAGTGACCTGTTACCACCTGGGCCATACCTCTATTTCTGCTCTTTTGCTGGTTATTTGGAGGTATGGCTCAGGTATCACCTCTTGAGTTTGGCTTCAGTATTCTCAAAAACTTCACATGCTTCCTGGAAAAAAATATGATCAGTACTAATTAAGGAAATTTAAAGAAAAAGACATGGATGTATCAATGACTTTGATGACACTGAGTTATGTTGATACAAGTCATTAGTTCAAGAGACGCTTCTGGAAGGAGTTAGTAGCCAAGCACAGATTTAGAACATGAGTGGGAAGCCGAAAACAGACATGTTTTCCTGCAGAGGGGCACACAGATAGAGGCATGAGAGGAACGTAAATGACCAGACAGAAAGCACACCACAAATAAATATCTGTACAGTTTACAAGAATTGATTTTTAAAATTATTTCTCATATAACTCTCCTGCACCACTTTTGGAAAGAAGGGAAGTGTTACTTTGCACCACCTTATGTCACTGTAGCTCCTCTGTACATCACCTTGATAATAAAATTTAAAAAATAAATTCAATAAAGAAATACAGAAAAAACAATACACCATAATTGTGTGGCAGAACTACAATATTAAAAAAAAAGTTTTACCTGGGGGTTTTTATTATACAGAATTTGTATTTATCAGTTCTAAGTAATGGTTGTGTATGGGATGACAAGTCAGAAAATGACAAGAAAAGAAAGCACTGGTTTAAAGCCAATGCTGCCTGGCACCCATATCTTCCATCCTAACTACAGGAGAGGCTAAGGACAGGATTGTAGCTGGCTGGCTGCTGCATTACCACGTGTATTCTTAACTCATAGGTGGGCACATGGTAGATGCTTGTTATCCAAAGCACCTTGGAAGGCAGAGACTGGGAGGACTTCAATTCCATGCCAGGCCTGATAGAAATGTCTTTGAGACTGTCTCCACAGAGATCAGCTGGATGCACTAATGGACACCTATGATCCCAGCAATGGTGGGATCCTAAAAGTAACCAATGAGAAACAAGCCTAAGTTGCAACTCAGCAGTGGCAGTGTTTTGTGAGCTCGCCAGTCTGATACCATGATTTTTTTTTGTTTTTGTTTTTTTTTTTTAAATCCACAATTACAAATAAAAACAATGTTGTCAAAAGCCTTTGACATTCATTTCAGAGATGATGAAGTGAGGTATATGGCCAAAATACTTTTCATATGTGTATGATAATAGAGGAATGTTGGAAGTGAGGCTCAGTAGGTAGTGTCAGGTATGGAGTTTGAATCAAGAAGAAGAAGGAGAGGAGGAGGAAGAGGTTGAGGAGGAGGAGGAGGAGAAAGAAGAAGAAGAAAAAAAAGGGGAGTAAAAGGGTAGGAAAAGAGGAATAAGAAGAGATTCAATCAAGAGAAATTGTATGCATGTATGGAAATGTCCTAATGCAAGTCTCCTTGTAAAACTAATATATGCCAATAAAAGATGTTTTGTAAAAGGCACAATCTGTTTGAAATTTGTAAAGGTCAAATTATCTGACAGTAAAAAAGAGAAGATTTATTATTAAGGAGGATATTTGAATCATACCATGAAAATATCACCAACAAAGCATGTCTAAAAATATATTGGTTGTTGAGTGCTGGTGGCTCACATCTGTAATCCTAGCTATTTGGGAGACTGAGATCTAGGATGACAGTTCAAAGCCAGCTTGGGAAGGAAAGTCCATGAGAATTTTATCTTAAATTAACCATCAGAAAATGAAAAGTGGCACTGTGGCTCAAGTGGTAGACCTAGCCTTGAGCAAAGAGCTCAGGGACAGTGCTCAGGCCCCAAGTTCAAGTGTCATGACTACCACCACCAACAACAAAGAATTCTAGTTGAAAAGAGAAATATTTTAGATATTTGTTTAGGTCTGAAAAACATTAAACAATGAATGATTGCAGAAAAGTATAATCAAGTATAATCATCTCTATCTTAAGTGTCTCTGTCTCTATTTCTCTTATCTTTTTCTTTCTTTTGGTATGTTATTACTGAGATATAAGGACTTTTTTTCTTAAGTTTTAAAGTTTAACATCTGTTTTATAGTTAATACTTCAGTTCTAACTAAATTGCTTTGTAAAATAAGTGCTTTAATTATTTCCCTGTACATCCTATACTAAAATACCATGCTGTCTTCAGTTTATTAGAAACATTTTGGATTCTCAAGATAAAATAGAAAATAATGTAATAACCTATTGAGAGCATATATTCAAATACTTTGTCATTAGATTATTATTGTGTCCCAATAAATAAGAAAATAATTTAGAAATTATGGCATGCATAAAATATGGCCATGAATATTTGGAGATGTTTTAGCACAATAATTTGAATTACTCATATATATATATGCAAATATGTACATATATATGTGTGTATATGTATGTAATTATCACAAATTATGTTAGATTATCTAATATATTATATATTACATTATTTTCAAGGTCTATGACCATAAATGTAACATTGTTTTAATCAAACAATTAGTCAAAATAATTTTAGAGCTAGTAAGAAAAGAGATTATTATAGTAGAATTTTAAACAATAAAAATGCAGAACATTTTTTACAAAAAATTCAATGTGAGCAGAATAACAAAAAATGAGGCATGTTATTTCTATGTTCAACATCATGAATTTGGCAATAACAAAGATGATATTATTATTATTTATAAATCATGGCCAAAAGATATATACTAAAGCCATCATTTATACCAACAGCTTGATTTTTCAAGAAATTTTAGGAATACATGTTCAATTTAAATCAGGGCTAAAGCTTAGAAAGTTATAAATGAAGAAAAAAATAATCGGAGATAAATCCCTTTTTCAAGATAGGGGAGGATAAAATGGATCTATAGATATTGAGTGATTTACCCATGTCCATTCAGGTAGCAACTTCAGGGTCAGAATGAGAACTGAAGCTGATTAGGTCAAGCCATATCCTAGCACCACTAGGTGAGAGTTTTCAGGTCCTTTGGTCTTCTATATAAAATATTTAATTTAATTTAGTTGTTCATATGATGAGTAAGCTTTTCAAAATCACAAAACATACAACATTTCCTCCAGGGCAGGGTGAATACTGAGAACATTCTCAGTATAGGCAACTGATGAGTAGACATTAAAAGCAAGTCAATACAAAGAATATCCCATGTTTGTGTTTAATAAAGAGATTCCAACTTGCCTTAGTAAGAATGACTTTCATCAAGTATTCTGGTGCAGATGTGGGGATGGAGAAGGAATTTGAATACACTGTTGTTGGAAATGCAAATGGGTATACCCACTAGGGAAGGCAGTTTGGAAACTCCTCAGAACACTAAATATGGATCTATGCAGCAATATCAATCTTGGGCAGTTATCTAAATGATTACAAAGCCTTCCTTCTTTCCTCTCTTTTACACAACGTCTTTGAACACCATCTAAATCTCCAGTTCTGAGATTAAGTCCTTCACCAAAATAATAGGAATTTAGGATTCAAAGTGAAATGACACATTTTAACATAAAGTATTTTCATAAAATGAGCAGAGTCCATTAAACATTTTCTATCCCATACCTTCTTTCCAGTACACTATATCTTTCCATTTAAAAGTCAAATAAACAAGCTATTTTTAAATGATTTAAGAATTGAATTTGAGTTGGAGGCATAATTTTCCTTTTTTGACTATGCTTTTTGCAGACTTATTCTAGTGGTTTCATTATTTATAGCTGTTGTTAAAAAAACATTGTACAACTGGCTTATTATGAAATTAAATGGCAACATATTGTGTTGCTTGGGATCACAGTCAAGTCTAGAGGCAAAATAGAAATAACAGATGCAATATAGATGGAGTTATCATTTTTGTCATACTGGAATACAGTCTCAAAATGATCACAACATTTTTCTACCTGAGAAAAAGGAAACAGGAAGAGGGGGAGTAGGGAGGAGGAGGAGGAGAGAGAAGGAAGATAGAGAGAGAGGGGAAGTACTTTGCAAACAACATAAAGAGACAAGACTTTTAATTTCAGTTCAGTATAAAATTTTGTAAAAAAAACCTGTACATTAATTGATTTTATTATTAAAATTTCAGTCAACAGGAAAGTTCTACCATATTAATATGGGTCTCTAAAATGCTTTTTTAAATCATGAGATTTTTTAACGTTCACTTTTAGAGATCTTACTAATTTGCATAAACCAAATTAATGTCTATCCTAAAGCCATTCATTCAGAGAAGGAGTCTCCGATTGGTTTCACACATTTTGGTGGAGGGTTGGAATTTAAATGTGTATGCATAAGTTTTGAGTTAACAGGTCAATGTAGCACAGGTAAAGTTTTACTTTATATGTGAAACATCATATAATCCAGTAGCTTACTGATAATGATGTAAACTGTAATCTCCAGAATGGTAATAGCTCTTACTTTACATGCAAATTTAAATTTATGTGCTATTTAAAGTCGCAGTTATCTCACTACAATTTACTTCTTTTCTTGGACCAAGATAAAAGACTTCACTTCTCACAAAATTAAAAAAAATTAAAAGCACTAATAAATCTTAAGAAATGCAACTATTATCCAACAGCTATAGGTATTCTATTTCTTGCCTCCATTTAGCTTTCTCAGCCATCAAAGCTGGGTCTCTGTCTTGAGTGACTGGCTAACTTCAGGTAAATATAAAATTCTTTGGTTTAAAACATTAGAGTGAAATATAAAATAGGTCAGTGTCAAGATTAGCTACAGGGATTGAAGGCATAACTCGACTTAATATATGTCAAGTCTTGTATTTAATAGATTAGAAATATCCCTCAAAAAATGAGGGCTGAGTGCAAGATGTGCTATTATACACAGAGCCATTGTAAAACACATACATTTTGCTAGCTAGTTAACAAACCAAAGATCATGTAAAAAATGACATCAGCCAGTGATCAGTAAATTATAAGGGCATATTCCATAATTATAAATAAGAGGAATTTTTTGTACAAAGTGTGGAAACCAAAACTAGACATGGTGATATTAAAAATTTGGCAAAATTCTAGAGTTTTTCAAAATGGAAAATGAGTCATAGGGAGGCTGATATACTACTTCATTTATTTCCTAAGAAGACTAATGGAAAGTAAGCCACATCCAGAGAAACAAAGGTTACAAGGTTTCCTTCATTTGTAGTAGATATAATGTACCTATAAATCTGTAAGTAAACACATTGGTTGGTTGGTATGCAAGTGGTTGCAAGTGAATTAATTGAAAGGTCCCATCGTATAATATTTTAGAAAGACTGGATAAAATCTAAAATATCAACAGTAGGAAATGGGTATATCCAAGAAGGTATGGGTCAAAATGGGGTTAGAATATTGGAGGTTGTGACATTTATCTAGATACATTGTGATTATCCCCTAAGAATTTCCTCATTTGGTCTCACTGTGTGAATGTTTAGAGTCCTGTATAATTTATTATGTTCAATCGTAAAGCTCAATAGCTATGTGCATATGATCATATAAAATGATGTTTATCAAAATGAACTCGAAGAAATGGAAACAAGAGGTCTTTTTGTTATTTTGGTTTTTGAGTTTTTTGTTTTTGTCTTTGTCTCTGTTTTTGATTTCTGTACTTTTTGTCTTGTATGTAAGTTTGTCTTAGGGAGGAGAAGAGGGAACACAGAAATAATGGGACAAAGGGTGAACAAATGCAGCAGTGAAATTCACTAAACACTATGTTGAAATGAACTATACAGATTGATGGGGAGAGAGGCAGGGAGAGAAAAACTGGGGAAAAGGGAGGGATCACATTGTTCAAAAAGAAATGTACTAAGCCGGGCGCCAGTGGCTCACTCCTGTAATCCTAGCTCCTCAGGAGGCTGAGATCTGAGGATCGAGGTTCAAAGCCAGCCCGGGCAGGAAACTCCGTGAGACTCTTATCTCCAATAATCCACTGGAAAACCAGAAGTGGCGCTGTGGCTCAAGCAGTAGAGCTCTTGCCTTGAGCTGAAGAGCACAGGGACAGCGCCCAAGTCAGAGTACTTATTACCTGAGCTATGTAAATGTACATCTCTGTACATCACCTTTATGATAACAATAAAAATTTTAAAGATGCATTGTATTCTTAAACTGCTTTGTTTCATGGCACCTCCTCTGTACAATTTCTAAAATATAATAAAATGTTTAAGACTAAATTTTAAATTAATTGAATAAATCAAGTTCAATTTTTTTCAAGTTTTTTTTTTGTCATTGTCATTGTTGTGGTTGTATATGTCAAACACCCAAAATGGAAGAAATAATTAGAAATCTAGAAGAGACTTAATGACAAGAGACATGAAACTGAATGGAGACCTGACAGGCTAAAAATGGTAAAGAGGTTCCTATATGGGACTTTGGCATATTAATACAAGGGAAACTTGTAATCTTACCTAAATAAAGATGATGGTTAAGAGGGATACGCTTCCAAAATTGAACTACGTTCTCTTCAAAATGTAAAATGGTAGAAGGAAGTATTTTCCCAAGACCAATCAGATAAACTTGCCAAAGACATTATTACCAGAGCATAAAACATATGGGTGTACACTGGAAATCTGGGCTAGAAATGTCGTTCTGTGGATTACTGAATTATTGGAAACTATTGCAAAAATTCCTAAAGTCGAAAAATACTCTCTTCAATAACAAAATAAAATTGGAAAAATAGAGGGAAGCTATGTCAATATTGTGTCCTAGAAAGTAGAAAACCATATTCCAGAGTTAGAGAATGAGAGCTCAGTGAAGTTATGATTGTCCTGAAAATTAGCACAGCTTCCAATAAAAAGGATGCCCTTCTAAGGAGTATAGATAAACAGAATATGTTTATTCATATGCACCCCACTGGTGCCCCTGCAGAAATATACATTTAACATTTACAATTACTTGGGAAATTGTAATAAGAATATAAACCACCCACTAGGAAAAAAGTCAACACCACACAGTTCTAATAACCAGCATTGAGATTCTACCTCAATTTTGGAGAAAAAGCACATCTCAGTTTGTTATTCTGCTTTCTGTTTATATAACAAAAATAATTTTAAACAAATGTATAATTACTTCCTGAAAGTAAAATAAAAATATAGAAGAGAATCATGTCAACAAGTAAAGAAAAATTAATACTTCGTCTTGAGTTCCCAAAGCACATTTTCATCGGGTATGTGTCATTGATGGAATAAATAAGTTTGTGACAAAATTTTAAGTACACCTTCATCAAACCGCACCCATATCAAAATCAGAGAGGCAACTTACAATATTCCAGCTAAGAAGGATTAAAGTACTATCTTCTTTAAGTTCCAGATAATACCAAGTATAGATATGAAATTTTCATAATTCCATAAAGAAATCCTATTTAAAGGAATGATAGAAATCTAAGTTAATGAGACTAAAATAACTTACAAAAAGGAGTTTGAGAGATGTCAACAAAATTAAGAATACTAAGATAATAATTTGGATTTTTATATCATGCTTCTATAGAGTAAATGTGAAGCAGATGGATTTTTTAAAATTTAATTTGGTTGTCAAGGTGATGTACTGAGGGGTTACGGTTACATATGTAAGGTAATGAGTACATTTCTTGACAAACATTATTACATCTGTAAAAGTAAAACTAATTCTTGCTTTATAATAAAAATTCTGGGAGGGCTGGGGAGGTGGCTCAGTGGCAGAGTGCTTGCCTAGCATGCCTGAGGCTCCGGGTTTGATTCCTCAGCACCACATAAGCAAAAAGAAAAAAGCCGGATGTGGCGCTATGGCTCAAGTGGTAGAGTGCTAACCTTGAGCTGAAGAGCTGAGGGACAGCGCCCAGGCCCAGAGTTCAGGCCCCACGACTGGACCCTCTCCCCCTAAAATTCTGGGAATGTCAAGATAGCACCCATGCTCCACCATGACCCAAAGGCTTTTGAGTGCTAAGGCACCAAGAACAAAGTGTTTATACTCCCATTGGTGTCTTTGCCCTAAGATTCTTATTCATAGTTAGCCTGTCTTCTGTAAAAAGAAAAGAATATGAAACTTTACCAACAAGGTCTTATTTGGTGTGATGCTTAAAATATCTAACTTGAAACTGTACACAACATAAAAATAACATGATTTCTTCCGAAGGAAAGACATTTCTCCTTGGGAAAGAAATCCTAACCTTACCACATTGAGAGTTGTTAAGCTCCTCTATCTTATATTAGAGATATTTTGAGTTTGATCATGATAAAAAAAACTTTGTTAAATACTTACATATTCATACTATTTATTGATATTTCCAAGTATTTTGAAATAAACTCATTGAGTGAAAAGATGATAAAAAAGAATCCTGAAAGATAATAGTCAATTAACCGAAAGAAAGAATAAGGAAGGAATGGAGGTCACAGAAAGCAAGCGTATTTATACCTCTATATTTCAGAAAAGCCACAGAAAGGCACAGAAGGCAATAGGTATCTAGCATGACCCATGATGTCAGAATTAAAAATCCACAGACTGATTAACTGCAATCCTCGTGGTGAGATTTTTGACATTCAATTCCACTTTCCTAATTTATACTTAACTGGTGTTCAGATTCATCCATGCCTACATATTGTCACCGATAGACAGTGTTCAGTATATGGTGGTGAAATAACATGGTAAAGATAGTCCTGAGGGCAGCTGTCAGCAAGTAGATAATCAAGGTACAAAGGCATGCAGTTGAAAAAGACATCAATATTCACATGAAAAAAAGACATCAATATTCACATTTTGTCATGGAACTGTAGTAACAAATAATTCTGTTTCTTCTAGCCACAGACTTAATGTTTAAAATGATTGTGGTCTCTAAAATGTAGCAAGCAGGAACATAGGAGCATGAGCAAGAGCATGTGTAGAGTTCTCCCTACACACAGGATTGTCCAGAGTCAAGTAAATTCAGACAAGAGACATGGGCAGGTTTCAGGTGGTTATGGACAAAGGCAACACAACTGCTATGGGATAATGAGCAAAACATCCGCTTTGTATGTGGTGAGAACTAAATACAGAATCTAAGTTAAGGTGTTCTATTTGCAGGGATTTATGGACTTCATTATTCGGAGAACATTCCAACAAGTCACATCAGCATCTTGTCACTTTCATCCTCCTGTAATTTTTGCTTTTGAATTAGCTGTTCAACTGAGTAAATAAATTCAAAGAGCCCACAGCCCAGCTTTTACTATTCTTTGCATGAAGAAATAGAATTGTAAGTATATTCTAAAATCCCACATGAAAGTCCAGTGAAGAATCCCATTATGTCATATTGTACATTTCCACAAGGAAACATTCAAGTCTTTGCTAGAGAAAGAGGAGGGGATATCAGAAAAGGGGATGCCAGTGAACCAATGAAATAAAACAAACAACAACAACAACAAAGGCATGACTGCTGCATGGGAATCTCTCCAGTTTGTTTATTTTCAATTTTTTATTGGTAAAGGTGATGTACTGAGGGGTTGCAGTTACATAAGTCAGATAATGAGTACATTTGTTTTAGAACAGTGTTAACTTTTCCCTTGTTTTCTCTGTCACTTTTTTTGTCTACTTTTTTTTTTTCCTCTTAGCAGTTACCTTTCTATTTTTAAATCCGTAGGGAAGGATATCACTTTTTTTTCAGTTGTAGGTTAGATCCTTTAGAATTATGTCCCAATTAAATCCTATTTCTAATTTGTCAGTTCATTTGTTTTTTTTTTGTTTGTTTTTATTGTGAAAATACTGTACAGAGGGATTACAATTACATGGGCAAGATAATGATTACATTTCTTATCAAGCATTGTAGCCTCCTCCTTTGTTTCCCCTTCCCGTCCCTTCTCGTCACCCCACCCTTTGCCCCCCCCCCACCAAAGTTGTAAAGTTTGTTTTTGACATAACGACTTGTACATCTCATTGTTGCAATGGGTCCACCTGTATCACTATTTAAACTATTTGTTTTTCCCCTTCCCCTCCACAAATTATAACAACATCAAATACAGTGAAAGCAGGGGTTATACCGTAGGGGAGGGACATACAAAGCAACAAAGAAATAATCTTATAAATGAGTTAGAAACAATCGCATGAAAGAAAAAAAAACATTTGAATACATATCTTAGGTCATTTCCCTAACATCAACTTATCTGACCTTTTCTGATTGACTCAGACATATATTCTATGCCTCCATCAGAAAGAATGACATTGCCCCATTTGTTAGGAAATGGAAAGGCTTGGAAAAAATTGTATTAAGTGAACTAAGCCAGGCCCAAAGAAACATAGTTCCCATGGTTTCCCTTATTGTCAGTTCATTTGTAAGTTGGTTTGAACAAGTTCGATGATATGGTTAATAAACAGAAAAGCTCGTATCCAAGCTGGATTGTGATCCAACCCATCTATAAATGTTATTACTGACAAAGCACATTAAGTTATAGAGGATTTCATCTACTGCACAACATGTCTTATTTATTATATCCTCACAATTATCAGAAGCATGTTTTTACTACTTACACATATAGCACCCCAAAATTGCAATTTGGCTGTCACAAGGGGGCCACAAACATCGTGCTACTCTTCTGAGCTGAACAGAAAGCAGTGATTAGTTTTATAACACTAGTAAAACTACCTATCTCTATCATGTGAACAGAGGATAATAAGTGGCATTTTCGCAAATTGGCTGCTTGACAGTACGTGCATGGGATACCAGAGTTTCCTTTTTTACGCACGAAGCTAGAAGATTGCTTTTACTTCTCACAATCTCAAGGGACTCACTCAAACACCTAATAGTGCTTTTCAACCTTTAATGGAATTCCCCTGTTACAGCATTTTCACTAGCCTGGCTAGCAGCTCCCGCTGCATCCTCTACAAATACTTTGCTTTCTTTCTTTTTCTTTAATACTTTCCACAGGAATTAGAGAAATCTTCAAAGGAAAGCTAAAATGCTTCAAATGAGAAGTGCACAAGTGCCAGAAGTAGAATGAATGGTCGTTTACATCAAATATAAGACATATAAGTGAATTCACATAAGAACTGCAAGACAAAATCAATTCCAGTTGCTCAGAGGAGAGGCAGAAAAGATTCTCTTAATATCGAGATAAACTCCAAATCAATAAAAGTGGACAATAAATGCATAGTGGAAATCATGCAGCAACTTAGAAAAAAGTAAAAGAATGCTACATCTTTACTATTGCAGCAAATCATTTCCAAACAAACTCAGTTGATAGAGCTAACTGTGTCTATAACAAACACATCTACAAGCATCAAGGACTGCATAGTTTCTGCAAAGAGTATTCGATTCCAGTTTTTTAAAAAAAAGTATGTAAACACTAAATATCCAGCCAAATATTTAAGATATAAAGCTAAGCCAAGAAATGTTCAGTGAAGTGCAGCACCAGGAAGTGGGTATTCAAAAGGTTTAGGAATAGTAGGAGAAAAATAAAGGAGGGTAGCAATGTTCAACAAGAAATGCACTCATTACCCTACTCATGTAACTGTAAACCCCTGTACAGCATCTTTAAAATAAAACATATAAAAAAGGTTTAGGGAGGGGTCAAGGGGAAAGTGGTAGACTAATGAAAAGAAATCAGGGAGAATATAGTTAAAAAACAAATGTATAGGCTACAACAGTAAGAAGTGTTTATGTGGGGTGGGTAGGAGGGGGATGGGTGAGCATGTAGAAAGGAATGACATTGATCAAGATCTATTGCATTCATAAACTTCTCTGTTAACTGAACACTCCTTTATACAACTACTTAAAGATTAAAAAAATGAAAATTGAAAAAATAAAAATCAAAGCCATAGTGAGAATAAGGATTTTCCCTGTCAGGAGACTTCTAACTGAAGTCATAATCACATTATTCAGTTGTATTACATACTACAACAGGAGCATATTTCTTATTGTTTCCTCACAACTTTTGCCAAAGTATCTATTTGGGCAAACAAGAGGAAATTGATTTCTGACAATAATGTTCATGATAAGTCAGAATTGTTGAGTAACAGCAGATTGCTTCTAAGTTTTTGTAGTTTCTCTGGGACCTAAGAAATCAGAAGAACACAGGTCCCTGGAAGGGACTTTAGAATATGTACTGAGGGATTCTAGCTTTTCTGACAAATGAGGCAACTGCTTTTGTCAGAAGAAAATCAAAGCTGGACCTAACAATGAAAATAAAGGCCAGTTTTATCTAGTATTCAAGAAAATAAAGCAATTAAAACAACATATTGCTTGCTATATTTCATATTTGTCTCCTCGTAGGGTAAATTCCCTCTCTGATGCTTAAAAAGTGAAAACAGTAAGCATTTTTTTTTCTGTACTTTTTCTGAAAGTAGGTATTAGCCACCTGCAAAATTTTAACTGTGACATATTCAGGGGCAGAAATAAACAGATGGAAGAACAGATGGAGTTTGGCTTTATTTCAGACAGACAAAGAGTTTTAGCCATTTTTTCTTCCAAAATTAAGTCACTCTTCAGCCGAGAGCAACACAGGAGTGTGTGTGTCTATGTGTGTGTTTTGTTGATGAAATATGACAACATGGAAATTAAATAGAAAGATACCAGACAAAGAGGTAGATGATAACCTTCATAAATTTGACTCCTGAAGAGGATGAGAAATAAGATGATTTCTTTGTTGCTTTGTATGTCCCTCTCCCACAGTATAACCCCTGTTTTCACTGTATTTGATGTCCGTATAATTTGGGGAGGGAAAGGGAAAAAACAAATCGTTTAAATAGGGATACAGGTGGACACATTGCAACAATGAGATGTACAAGACATTGTGTCGAAAAACCAACTTTACAACTTTGGCTGCGGGGGATAGGGGAGTAGGGGATGGGATTGGAAGGGTTGGAAAGGGGAAACAAAGGAGGAGGCAACAGGCTTAATAAGAAAGGTACTCATTACCTTGCCCATGTAATTGTAACCCCTCTGTACAGTATTTTCACAATAAAAATTAAAATTAAAAAAAAGAAATTTAGGAGAAGTACACAAAGTTAGAATCAGCTAGAATCTACACAGCCAAATGCTTCTTTTGAAATGTGAATGTGAGTAATCTCTTAATGACCCTTCGCTCCCTTCATTAGTATTCCTTAGTAATCCCATGAAAAAAATATTTTCCATAAGAAAAGTCAGTGAACTGTTTCCTTCAATAACAAGATGTGAAAAGGATTAAATAATATATATATATATATATATAATCTTAAAAAAGAAACAAAATTATCACACCTTAAGATTGTATCCCACCTCTTCTGACCCATCTGATACTGTTAATTACAGATGAACATTGAATGGTGTAGAGACAGAGGAAAACCTAACTATTGATATCACAGAACTGACACCATAATATATATATATATATATATATATATATATATATATATATTAATTCTGTTATTTCCCTTCCCCTCCCCAAATTAGAAAAAAATGTATATACAAGATTCAGGGCATTGGAAACAAATACAGTGGAAACAGTGATTATACCATGGGGGAAGAACATACCAAAGAAACAAACAAACAAAAGTGGTATATTATAGGTACATTAAAAACAACAGCAAGAAAGATAAAACCACTTGAGGAAATAGATTGACCAATTGTAACAATGAGATCTATAAGACATGCTGAAAACAAACTTTACAACTTTGGGTGCTGGGGAGGGAGGGGTTGGGGAGGTAGGGAGGGATGAGATGGTAGGGGAAAATCAAAGGAAGGGTAACAATGCTCAATAGGAAATGTACTCATTGCCTTACTCATGTAACTGTAATCCCCTGTACAATATTTTTACAATAAAAAAAATAAAATAAGGGGGAAAAAAGAACTTTGTATTCTTATATCCTTATACGCCTGCACTGTTAACCACCTTTAGCCAAAACTTTTCTTGAGAGGAGGTCGGCATCAAACTAGAACTTTCCTTGTCCTATAGCCTTTTGTCACTTCTGACTTTGCTTAATTCTATCTATAAAGGAAAAACCCTTAGGAGGCTCAAAGATCTGGTGGTCAGAGTTCCCTTGGTATCATGATAATTCTAGTATACCAATATCCTATTGAATTCTCTTTGCTAAGTCCAAACTTTTACACGTATTTAAGACAGAAATATGTGTAAGAAGGAAAAAAAATAGGAATGGGGCAGTGGCCTTCAACCCATGGTTCAATTTCTGAAGAACTCATTTTTGACCCCTAAAATTGTGTTAACCACAGTGTTTGACCCTAACAGAGCTCATGCTGCCATTGCTTCACAGATTACTCTTGCACCTTCCTAGTTCTTGACTACTTGACTATGGCTTAAAGTATTTATAGCATGTTTTGTTTGAAGTGTGACATTTAAATACCATAGATTGAAACACTTTCTGTGTTATCACAGGAGTCTTGAGAATTAGGGAGGAAAGTGTTAATACCAGTCTAAGATCCCAGAGAGGAATATTTCTTTCAATCTAACTTCTGCATTGATATTAAAGGCTAGAGACACTTTTATGTTTAATAACTCAACTAGGAAATGCAAATATATCAGGATGTAGATAATGGATGAAGGACATTAGAATAAAATGATAAAATGTCTTTTGTCTTTGTAGTGATGTTAAAATTGGAATAAATCCAAACTGTGTGATCTTATGTAAATAATTTCTTCATCTGAATAATGAATTGTGTCTCCTTTGTTATTAGATTATTGCAATGACTAAATTAAATAATATGAAAATTTTCTCATAGAACCTGACTCACAAGCAATGTGTAATATTTGTTATCATTAACATTCTCTATAAATTGAAGACAATCATTCAGATGTAAGAGATAATATTGTTTCATTGCAAAGAGATAATTTAAAGAAAACTTATATAAAGCATAAATATGCTAATTTCTTGCCTTTGTTACATACTAAACCTTGATATCATATTTTATTTTTCTCTCATGAACCAGCCACTTAATCTTCCATCCATTCAATTGTCTACCAAGTTCTAAGTTTAAACTTTTTGCTGAGGTTTGAACTTTAGGGCTTTATGTTGCTCTACCAATTGAATCTATGCAGCTCTACACTTTTATTTAACTCATCATTTTTAATTTAGCATCACATTCCTATATGTCTCTTCTCTGAAATTTACAGTAACTTGCTCCTTTTTTTTTTTTGGGTCCGGTCATGGGGCCTGAACTCTGGGCCTGGGCTCTGTCCCTCAGCTCTTCAGCTCAAGGCTAGTGCTCTACCACTTCAGCCACTTCGCCACTTCCAGCGTTTTTCTTTTTGCTTATGTGGTGCTGAGGAATCGAACCCAGGGCCTCAGGCATGCAAGGCAAGTGCTCTACCACTGAGCCACCTTCCCAGCCCCCTATGTGCTACTTTTTTGTAAGACAGTATTTTTCTATATACTCCACAGATTATAATCTTTCAATATAAGAGCTTTAAGCATCTTTTTTTTTTTTTTTTGAGGTGGAGGGAAGGTTGAATTCAGGGACTGGGCCATGTCCCTGAAGTTTGTTTGGTTTTTGTTTTGTTTTGTAAATGTATTTTTTATTGTAAAAATACTGGATAGAGGGGTTATAGTTACATGAGTTAAATGAGGAGTTCATTTCCTATGGAGCATTGTTACCCCCTCCTTTGTTTTTCCCCTAACATCTCTTCCTTCCCTACCTCCCTAACTTGTCCTTCCTTCACCCTCCCCAACTTCTCCCTTCCCCCATCTGAAATTGTAAAGTTTGTTTTCAACATACTGTCTTGTAATCTCACTGTTGTTGTTCTGTCATTCTTATTTTTCCTCTAAACTAATGCCCTACCACTCAACTGCAGCTTCAATTCCAGGTTTTTGGTGGTTAAAGATTAATGCCTCCAACATCAAATACAGTGAAAGCAGCAGTTACACCTTGGGGGAGGGACATACAAAACAACTAAGAAATCATCTTATAAATATGTTAGAAACAATCACATGAAAGAAAAAACATTTGAATACTTACTTTGGGGTTCATTTCACCAAACATCAACTTATCTGACTTTTTCTGCTTGTCTCAGACATATACTAGTTATTGCAAATAAGGGAAAACCATGGGACCTATGTTTCTTTGGGCTTGGCTTACTTCACTTAATATAATTTTTTCCAAGTCTATAATTTGTGGAGGGAAGGGAAAAAAAACAATAGTTCAAATAGGGATACAGGTGGACCCATTGCAACAATGAGATGTACAAGTCGTTATGTCGAAAAACGAACTTTACAACATTGTGCGGGAGCAGATGGGAAGGGGAAACAAAGGAGAAGGCAACAATGCTTGATAAGAAATATATTTATTACCTTGTTCATGTAATTGTAACCCCTCTGTACGGTGTTTTCACAATAAAATAAATAAAATAATGTATATACCCTGGTTGAAAAAAAATAGATTAATGCCTCCAAACTGCCAGAGCTGGATTCAAATTATAATCCTTTGATCTCAGTCTTTTGAATAGCTAAGATAACAGATGTGAGGCAACAATGCCTGGTCCTCAAATATTTTTTTAGTACTTTTTTAATTATTTTTTTTCTTTTTTTATTGTGAAAATACTGTACAGAAGTGTTACAATTACATGGGCAGGATAATTGAGTACATATCTTATCAAGCATTGTAGCCTCCTCCTTTGTTTCCCCTTCCCATCCCTTCCCATCCTTCACCCCTACCTCCCACCCAATCCTCCCCGCCCCCACACCAAAGTTGTAAAGTTCGTTTTTTTCCACATAATGACTTGTACATCTCATTGTTGCAATGGATCCACCTGTATCCCTTTTTAAACGATTTGGGGAAGGGAAAAATATTCAAATATTCTTAATACAACTCTTTCGGAAATTTTATCAAGAAGACTGTGTTAGAGATAAGGGTACAATTCTGGAGGCTGGATGGCTTACACAAACCAGAATTGATTTCAGAAACAAGTGCTTCACTGGGGAAGCAGAAGGAGACAACCATACTCTAGTCCTGTGATGAGCTTTACCTAATCCTGTCAAGGGCAGACTTCAACAAGTTCTGTTACCTGCCTCCCTGTCCACTGTATATTCTTGCTTTTTTCCCACTAGTATTGTTTCCAGTTGCTGGAATGGCAGTTTTTTCAACTCAAAGTTGAAATTCCCAGGTTCTCTTGCAGCTAAGCATTTCCACATGACACAGTTCTAGATACAGAGGCCAGAGGAGAAACCCTCACCATTCCAATACAAGCAAAATACTTTCCTTCTTTCTAGTTCTCTTTTTTTGCTTGATGTCTTCAAGGAAGCTGTGAGAGGTGAAGACACAGATTCCATAAGGAAATCATGAAGATTAAGGCCACAAATAACTTAAGCACTTGAGGTTTTTCAATCTACGGAAACATTTGTTTAACTATAATTTCTCTTAATCTGTATTACTCTAACAACAGAGGATAAGATATATAGAAACATAACTAGTAACACAGATTTAAAATAATGAAGCCTCAAGCTACTCTTAGTACAAAACAAGATCCTAGAATGTTATGTTCTCTGATGATATAATCAGATGTTAATACAGAAATCAAGTCAAGAAAAGGTATAGTGAGGAAAGTTCATATTGGGTTTTTAAAAATGTGGAATACATAACAGTTAAGACAAGTGGGTAATTATAAAATGAATGACATTCACAACAGTTTGAGTATTTCCTTAGTTTTCCTTAAGTAGTTTTCAAATGAAGACTATTGTTAACCATTCATAACTAAGTATGCACTATTTTAGATAATATAATTGCTTTCCACAGTGTTTACCAGACAGCCTAGAAAGTCTCACAGTGGAGAATCATTTTGTTTTTTTCTTCTTTTAGAAACATATTTTGCAAACATAACAAAGATAGGTGAAAGAGAAAGCAACCGGGCTTTCTATTTTCCCTCTACTGAACTAATATTCTATTTTTAATATTTTCTATGATAAGAATCTAAGGCAGAGATTCACATTTTCTCTTTTACTCTTCCCTTATTGCTGTGCACTAACATACCCAACTTTTATTAAGATGATTGTCTTGAGAATTTTTTTTTATTTTTTTGCCAAGATCTGGGCTAGAACTATGACCTCACAGCTCTCAGTCCATGAGTCGCTAGCATTATAGGTGAGAGTCAATGAACTTGGCTTTAACTTAGAAGTGTTTTACTTGTTATTTCACTCTTTAGTGATTTACTATCAATTTATTTATACTTTCATTCCCAATTTTTCCCACTAAAATGTAAGTTATAACTAAGTACAAATCTGTTTTGTCTTGTGATACACTTTGTTTATATCTTAAATTTATATATGGCCTAGAATTTCTGGAGTAAGGTGTTGATGTTGAATAACTGAGTAGCTTGATTTGATATTTACCTATATATATATATATATATATACATGTATATATATATATATATAGTTATGGTGTTATAAATTTTATTAAGAATGTCAGGCTAAACATTTTCTTGGAAGTTATGGTAAACAATTGAATATGAGGGGCAGGGGGAGGATGGGAAGGGATGGGAAGGGGAAACAAAGGAGGAGGCTATAATGCTTGATAAGAAATGTACTCATTATCTTACCCATGTAATTGTAACCCCTCTGTACAGTATTTTCACAATAAAAAATAAAACCACAAAAAATTGAATATGATAGAATTCAGTTTTTTTTTCATTTGTTTCAAGTGATTTTATCCAGTATTACTTCACTGGTACTTGTCTTTTTCATATGCTCACATTCAATATCTTCTGTGAGACTATAAATCCCTTCAAATCATGATTTTTTTCCCCTGTTGGTTTATATAGTAATTCTTAGCTCAGACTAAACACACAATATTCATCTCTTTTACACTAAAAATGTTCTTCCAGGATTTATGCTATGCCTTCTGTGTAATCCATGTAAAATGATTTTTCTTAGCTTAAGATAAAATCTAACTTGTTTATATAGGTGTTGATATGAAACAGGGATGCAAAGATGTCTAAAACACTCTTGGGAGACATTAATGGTTTTTGAACCTGAGCTGGGATTGCAGATCAAAAGAGAATCTTCAGCAAGGAAATATAAGTCAGAAAGCAACAGAAATGGAACATGGTTAAAACTACAGAAATTTTAGAGCAGAAGACCGTTGAAGCTCATGAATTAGGGAAAAATAAAAAAAAACTAGGGCAGGTACGATCACAGGCTATGAAGTCCAAGGAAAGGGAAGTTTACTTGGATGGAAACAAATATAATGTATATGCATGTATACATGTATATGTCATTTTAATTACAGAAAATTAGTCCTCAAAATATGCTCCATTCTGATAGATGCACTGCAGTGAACTAAACAAAATGCTGCTATAACTTTTCTTTCAAAGAACATAGAAGTATACCCAATTATACAGAACCTGCACTACATCATCAGCCTTGGAAAACCATGGTTTATATTTTATTTTTTCTCTTTTTTTTTTTTATTGTCTGTCGTGGGGCTTGAACTCTAGGCCTGAGTGCTGTCCCTCAGCTCTTCAGCTCAAGATGAGCCCTCTATCACTTGAGACACAGCACTACTTCTGGTTTTCTGGTGGTTTATTGGAGATAAGAATCTCATGAGCTTTCCTGCCTGGGCTGTCTTTGAACTGCAATCCTCAGATCTCAGCCTCCTGGTAGCTAGGATTACAGGCGTGAGCCACCAGTGCCCGGCTTAAATTTTATTTTATTTAACAATCAAAGTTAACTCCTTGCAGGTGCATCTAAAAATATATGAATGTGAATGGGTAGAATGACAAGACACCATATTTCTTTTGATGAGATCCTTGAACTTGAAAGACCTGGCAAATATTTCTCATTTCTACTACCAAGAATGCACCTTAAGTCTTTGTCACTTGTCCCTTCTGGTATTTATTTTCTTTAAACATGTCTCTATCACTGTAAATACCAAGAAATTTCCCTTCTGCTATCCACTTTCTTTTTGGGAGGGGGGCTTTTTGCTTTTTTTTTCTTTTTGCTTATGTGGTGCTGAGGAATTGAACCCAGGGCCTCAGGCATGCAAGGCAAGCGCTCTACCACTGAGCCAACTTCCCAGCCCCCTATCAACTTTTTTAATCTTAGAAAATTGCTATGGGTTTTCGAAAACCCTGTTCGAAATTTGCTCATGCACAATCAGTTATTCCTTAATTTTTCCTTTCTTCTTCCTTCTCACTACACAATAGTTATGCAGTTCCTTCTCTGCATTAAGTCTGCCCTTGTAGATGCTTACTGCGTATCTCATATTGTATCTTTATTGTTTTCTTCACAAGCTGCATTTTGTATTAATGGCATGAAACAACTTTTAAAATAGAATATTAAGAATAAATGATTGTTAGCTGGGTGCTGGTGGCTAATGCTTGTAATCCTAGCTCATCAAGAGGCTGAGATCTGAGGATTGCCATTCAAAGCCAGAAGAGGCTGGAAAATCTGTGAGACTCATATCTCTAATTAACCACCAGAAAAGCAGAAGTGACACTGAGGATTAAGTAGTAAAGTACTTGCCTTGTGCTGAAGAGCTCGGAGACAATGCCTAGGCCCAGAGTTCA
>NW_012267250.1:5220427-5256714 GCF_000151885.1 Dipodomys ordii
TATATATATATATATATATATATATATATATATATGATTTTTGAATTACAGCATTTCTTACCTGGAAAATAAGACTAAAAATGGAATTCTGAGTTATAATTTTTCCCATCCTATTTCTCAGGGTTTCTATTCAGGCTTCTCTGACACATATCTTAATACACTAGAGATCATATAGGATTGGAAATAAAGAGTTATCTTATCTCTGAATTCCATGACATTGGATATAATAAGTACATCTATAAATTTATCATCAATAAATAAATAATTCTGAAAAAAATACTTAAGATAGACTGATGTATTTGGGCTAAGGATATAGCTTATCAGTAAAGCATGGTCTTAATATTTGAGAGGTCTTAAATTCTATCTTTAACACTTCATTGAAGAAATAGGACCAGGAAATGATTACAGGCTCATGCTTGTAATCTCAGGTCCTTGAGGTCCAGAGAGTATGAAGATTGAGATTTGAAGCCTATCCAGCAGAAAGTTATTTAAAACAGATCCCAGCTAAAAAGTTGAGTATGGTGGTTTACAACAATAATCTCAGATACTTGGCAGTACAACTAGGTAGATCAAAGACCTTGGTCTGTAGCATTGATTTTAATGCCCCTTTTCAATGTAAGCTTTAATTTGAGAATAGACATACCATGAAAAAGAAGAATAAACTAATATTAGCATTTAACATACCACCCAATATTCCTGAAATATTAAATAGGATATATTTATAACACAGAAGTCCCAAAGAGAAACTGGACAGACTTCTAAATCAAGGCAGATGCAGAGGCATGACTCAAGTGGTATAGCACCTTGAATTCAAACTGCAAGGCAGATGGTACAGCAATTCAAATGTTCCCACTTTCCTATCAGTGGTTCACTGGTCAGCAACCAGAAAACTATTTAGATATGGTATACACTTCTCTGATGATGAATCATAAGTTCATAGAAGTATATAAAGTTAGCAGCCTAATATCAGGAAAATGTACTAGTTACAAATAGTTTCAAATGGTGGGTTTCACTCTTCTCGTAACAGTCATGAATTTTAGTTTTAACTGAAGAAAGACAAAAAGACCATATGCCTACTGAAGAAAAGAATAAAACCACCGACGCTATGTCGAAAAACGGAGCTTTACAATTTTGGCGCGGGGGTGAGGGGTGGGGGTGAGGGTTGAGGGTGGGGTTGGCAGGAGTCGGGTGAGGCCTTGGGGGGAGATGGGAAGGGATGGGAAGGGGAAATAAAGGAGGAGGCAACAATGCTTGATAAGAAATGTACTCATTACCTTGCTCGTGTAATTTTAACCCCTCTGTACAGTATTTTCACAATAAAAAAAACCCTCATGAATAAAAGGATATAATTGTTAGTTTAATGGGAATTTTGAAACAAGATAAAATTAATCAAGTGATGGCTTTCCTCCTGAGATTCATAGCAGCAGAAATAAATACTATTGGTTGCTTAGAATCTATTCCTTTTGATAGTTTATTTAGAATACATCAAGATCCAAAGTGTCAAAACAGTGATTTAAAAAATCCCCTTTGGGGCTGAGAAGGTGGCTCAGTGGTAGAGCGCTTGCCTTGCATGCCTGAGGCCCTGGGTTCGATTCCTCAGCAACACATAAGCCAAAAAAAAAAAAGCCGGAAGTGGCGCTGTGGCTCAAGTGGTAGAGCGCTAGCCTTGAGCTGAAGAGCTGAGGGACAGTGCGAAGGCCAAGAGTTCAGGCCCCATGACCGGACCCCCCAAAAAATCCCCTTTATTCGAATATTTGTTACTCATTACACAATCAAAAGTCTAATACAATTATTGATTGACCATCAGTAATATGAAAATAAAAAGAACATTGACTACAACTGTGTAGCTTATCAATCTCAAAATAATTTTAAACCATTTCAAAGATTTAAGGTCTTTCCTAGAGTGCCATTTAAATTAATTGTTTTTAACTAACTTAGAAACCTTAATCTGATTGTTGTCCATAAGAACAAAAAGGACAATTATATGTACTAATAAACATAGTAAGCATGAACTCTGTAGAGATTCTTGATGAACTGGTGCTTCTTTATTAACACAACACCTATCTTAACTATCCTAAAATATTAAGATAGAATCAAGTACATTAAGCAACATGGTCTTAAGACAGGTCTCTATAGAAAATGATCATTTAATTGAACTGAATAATTTGCTCCACTAGTATTGAATTTCCCTCTTTCCCATGGTGCTTTGAAGACAATATAGTATCACAAAAAAAGTTGCTGACTAATTACGATACCATGTAACTTGAATCCATTCAGTGCAAATGGATGGCTGAAAATGACCCTGTTCAAAATGACTTTTGGGATAATGGCAATCACTCTCCTTCATGTGATACCACCAGGTCAAGTCAGATGACTTAATGCATTTTCTGACTTGTTTATTATTGATTTTAGAGGAACAGATTCCCCCCAAAGGCTAAAATGTTAGGAGATTATAAACAAACATACACACATGGTTGTGTATTTGGATTTTGAACTGTATAAAAGTAGAATACTGACAAGAATTAGGAAGAATTCTGCTTTGTAAACTACAGGTTTCTAGATGAGCCCAACATCAACTGATTTGTTGACAAGTCAATAAAAAATCAAATCTGTTTGTGACTAATCTACATCTATTCAATCAATGTCTATTTTGCTCTACTTATTCAGACACATCTTCTCCAATAAATCTTATGTCACTTGTTAAAATTACCAACCATAATCATTCTTCAAACCTCTGAATTTGTTTCTGTAGTGTAAAATTTCAAGCTAAATATACCTCAAAGGATCATTCTTAATCTTGTACAGAGCTCTGTTCAAATGTGATCTCTTCAAAGAAACAGTCTATAGAAAACAAGGACTGCCTCCTTATCTGTCTATTACATTACACATCCCTTTTCCTACCTTGCCTTTGCCTTTGGCTGCTTATTTGGTATTTGTGTTCCTTTGGCTCCCGGATACATTCGAAGTTCTACAACAGAGCCTGAGATAGTAAGGTGTCAGGAGGTATCATTAACTAGAATGTGAAGAGAGTAATAAATAAATGATTGAGTAGTGAATAAAAAAATGAATGAGTGATGATGGAAATCGTGGTTCTGTGGTTGTCAGAGATTGTAGCAGGCTAGGGGAAAAAGCAAGTGATGTCTCTGCTCTTCTTTCACTTACATTCTACCAAAGTACCTGTACACACTGATTTTACAGATCAAGTCAGGATGTGTATATTTCATAAGAAAATAAGAATGAGAAAAATACCAAGAAAAATACCAAGAAAGGCAAAAGTAGAAAAAAAGATACTTTTCATGCTCAAGATAGAATAGACTTGTTTCTAAAGGTTCTCATCTTCAGGAGAGAGAATTTTTTGGCTTTCGGAAAATCTTTACAGAGTGGTTTAAAACAAAAGGAGAATGAAAATTTCATACTTATTATTTCAGCACCTGAGACAGAGAAATAAAAAAATCAACAGACAGCATAATGTTGAATGTGTGTGTTGGGGGGGCGGATAGCTAGGCTCCTGTGGCTCACCCCTGTAATTGTAGCTACTCAAGAGGCTGAGACAGGAACACCAAAGTCTGAAGACAGCTGGGCAGTAAAGAGAAACTCTCTTAAGACTGTCTCTAATTCACAAGCAAAATGCCAGGTGGTTGTAGTGGAAGATTTTAAGATATAAACAAGCTGTTGATAGCTACCAAAGACAAGGAGTTTCAATAGATTTAAAGGAAAGTGCCTTTAATCTAAAATGTAACTGTAAATCAACATTGTATTTAAGAAACCCATTTTGAAGTTTAGGGTAGTTTGATAGTACATATCCATCAGATTGAGGAACAGTTCCTCAATCTGTTTTATTATTACAACATACCTTAGTATCTATTATAAAAATTATCTATGTAGTATTTGTTCCAACTCTACCACTAAAATAAATGCAAGATACATTGCATACTGCAGACTTTTATTAAGTAGCTATCAGTGGATGAGTATTTTAACATTCCTTAATCCACAAAGTGTATTTACATTTAAAGGAATTACTTACATTTCCAGTTCAGAACATTTGGCACTTACGATTCTGTTTTGAAAATTACTGTAGGAGGCATTTTAAGTCCACAAAAAACATTTCAGATTATTTCTGAAATTACTATTTTCATCCAGTGATTGCTAAGAGCCATTACACTGTTGATTATTACTCTCTGTCCAAAGGTAAGTGTTGTGACCCATTTCAGGCATTCTGTGTTAACAAAGACAGCTCACAGTCCAATTGCCTGAGAAACAAAAATCAATAATTTCTCAGCCAAGATTTGCTCATGAGAAATAGAAGTTGTGTTAGAACTCCTTATGCTTAAAACAATTGTAAAATAAATACCCAGTGACAGAAAACTGTGAAATCTAATCTCAAAGCATGAGCATGAGGAAGAGCAGAGCCACACAACACACAGACAACCCCTAGGAGCTGCATTGCAAAAGTAGTTGGTGAGCTTTGATGCTTTCTCTAGATCCCAGTTTCTATCAAGGACACCCTAATTGACGAGAGCAATTATACAATATAAACATAAACATCATAGTGGATATAGAAAGAAAAAAAAAGAATTCCCTTCAGATCTTTCCCTTGTCACTAGATGACATGTCATCCAGTGATATGGTTTTCTCTATGAGCATGAATCTTTGCCTTTTACGACATATCATTTCAATTTACTTCTTTTGTCTTTATGATCTGTATTATCATCAAAACCCTGGTGGCCACCTCAATTACATCGATTGGTTTGGTTTTGTTGATAAAAGAAGTTAATATTTAAATTTAAATGGCTTCTCTTTAATAAGAGCAATTTCTTCTAGAGAAGAAAGCTTGGAGAATCTCTTTTTCTACAAGGTTTAAAATAAAAGGAGGTTTATTTATGTAACAATGTCTATTCTTGTCCACTCTGCTGTTATTCAATGGAATAGTAGATTGAAGCATTGCCTTAATGATCTGCAATTTAAATATTCTCTTCATGAAAAAAATCATTTACTATAATAGTAATTATTCATGTGTGACACAGTTTTTTTTATGTAGTTCAGATGTTTGTAGATCTCTATACCAGATTTTAAACCTGTAACCCTTTCAAGAAAAAAAATTACTATTGCAATCCCACAAGGTATCACTTTTTGAAAGATTTAGAAAAGACTTTCCATTAATGTAACTCTGAATCATGTGAGAAAACTATGTATGAAACATCAAAATTGAGCATTTTAATTGATTTATTTAATATCAGAGATTATTTAGCAATAGATGTCACTAAAGTGATTCAATGATATAAACCCGACTGTGGACTCACTACTCTGCTTTAATATGGAATTTTCTGTCTATCTTTTAGGAAGGCCCAAATGCCTTCAAAATTTGTGCTCAACTTACTAGCAAAATAGATCACACACACACACACACACACACACACATATTTTCACTAGCAATTAAACCAGGGAAGGAGAAATGAGAATTTGAGAACAGGGCTAGAAATATCTGTCTTATTGTCACATTCTTAGATTGCTTTACAAAAAGAATAAGAAAATCATTTTCATGAAGTATTTTGTTTAGGCTTTGAAGACAAGAATACTTACTGCATTTTAATATCTGCAGAAGTTCATTTGATCACTACATTTTAGAAATTTTATAGGAAAAGGAAGAGGTAAAACATTCGTCTGTACGTCTTTATTTATACTCCTTGTAATGACAATAAGATACTGGCAGCTTCTTGAGTAGTTGGCAGTTTCTACAAAATATGCCAAGCAAGGAGCATAACATTACGTTCTGTCATGTCACATTTTTCTAAAACAAAAACATTGAGCTTTTCCCACATGCTCCTCTACAGCAAAGTTACAGAAACATCCCTGCAGAGTTCCCACACTTGACTGATAAGATCTTATCTGAAGTATCTGCCTCACCCTTCTAGGCTCAAGCTTTTCATGGGTCTAAAGATAGAACTGGAAAGATCCAGTCCTGCTTTATTTCGCAGGGTCAAGCAAAGTACCAGGTGTGTGCTCACGTGTTTACGTGTTTGTCTGCAGGCAGGTCATTCTGCCCTTGACGCCCTGACAATACCGCCTCCCCCACATCTCCCGCTCCCCACAGCTTTCCACTGTGGTCCTGGCCAAAGACATCTCTCTTGATCCCAAGGAGACCATAACCCAGTTTTTATTATCTGCTTCCTTGTTAAGCCCTATATAAGCCCACCCCAAAATCCAATCCCTTGCACAACCTCCAAACCCGCAGGAAGGTCTGCGCTCCTCGCTGTTCCTCAATAAACAGTCTAATGTTGAGGAACGAGTCCGGCCTATTCCTTTACCTTTCTCCTCCATGTCCCCAACAATATCAGCCACACCAAGGGGGACGAAATATTGTCCTTACTGTGGGCTTAACTGTATGGCTGCCAATATAAGGTCTCTAAAGATTTATATATTAAATAAAGTTATTTAAATATAAATTGAAATGTATTTCAGCTCAGTTTTTAATTTCAAGGAATTGATTAAAACTGAGAAGAGAAAATGCATGCTCGTTGGTTTTTGGTTTCTGATGATAATTCAACATTTTCTTAGAGAAGACTAAAAAAATAGAATTGTTTTGATTAAAAAGGCTTTAACCATAAGCAAAACATAGATCTATATGAGAATCTTCTCCTATTACAGTGTTGAAATGTATATATTATATATACTTACATATATATATATATATATATATATATACAGGTCCATTTAGGATTGTGTCCAACCTATTTAAATGTCAGAAATTTATATATAATTATATTTTTGAATATATACATATGTTCATATATAATTATATATATTATATATATATTTGTATATAATGGGATTGAGTTTGTTTTTGAAGTTGAAAATTTTTTTTTAGTTTTCTTTTTTTTTATTGTGAAAATACCATACAGAGGGGTTACAATTACATGAGCAAGGTACTCAAATTTTATGATATTTAATATTAAAGTATTTTAGCATATCCACTTAAACTTGTATAAATGGAAGCTATCTGTTTATGGAATTTGGGGGTTGACTACAAAGAACATTTCAAAAAGAAAAGTTCATGCCAATTCTTAAATGACTAAAGGAGGTATCTATCATGTGACAAAATAAATCTATGATGACATGAACTGAAGCAGTCAATAAGGTTTTCAGTATATGTAGGAAAAAGGCTATTTTCTAAAAAACATTTGACAAAACTCCTATTCTAATATATATATATATAAAACACATAATAAATATATATGCACATAGATATGAAAGAATGCAGTTTAAAAAGAGAAGTAGGAAATCAAACCAATTCAATGGACGATCCATCACAGAGCTCAGTGACAAAATTAATCACAGACCACATTCACACAAAGAATAGTTTGAAGTAGAAACAGAGATGAAAGCGAGAATAATTTTCCTACTAGAAAATTAAAGAATTTTATTTAGACATTAATGTTTAGCATTGTAAAGATCTCAAGTCTCAGTATTGTTTATTCCTTCTTTTCAGAATATTCATGTTTCCTGTTAGCCATTCTCATTCACTAAGTCTTCTCAGTTTTGAGTCTTAATCTTTACCTGATTCAAGATTATTTAAATAAGTAATGTTAGACTTACCTTCTGGTACACTTCTTTGGAGAAGCAGAATATTTCACACATCTGTAAACTTATGCTATTAACAAAGAAATATCCCAGAATATATTGGGATGCTTGTTTGGTCTGAATCACAATCAAGTAATTCCTCCTAAATCAAACATTATTTCATAGAGTTTCCTAATGCTACCAAAATCAAGCCTTCTCAATAAAACAGAAAAATCAGAATGGAACTGGTTATAAATTGGGGTTGAAGCTGGGGTTGAAGCTCTCTTTTTAGCATTCCTATGGCAAACAAAGTCTGAAATATATATTTTAAAAAGTCTGTGATAAGACATGGGTAGAAAAGCAAAACTTACTCACCATTCCTACTCTCTTCATCAATAGCAACGATGGTAGCTGGTGGTCCTCCCCTGGCTAGTTTGCAATCTAGAAGGCAGAAAGAATCACAGTAAGAACTGACAACCGCAGGAACACTCACCCTGAGGTTAAATAGACTGCGATGGACATTTTGATGTTTATCAAAAAAAATTGAACAATCACACTAATATATATCGTTATTTTAATACTCTATTACTTTAAACATATTTTCTATAAACTCTACAATATTGCCATAGCAAAATACAATATCTTTATGAAGTAAAAAAAATAAAAAAAAAGGACAAACAAACTCAAATTGTTCTGAAGGAACACCAGCAGAGAACACTGGAGAGAAGTCCTTCAGGACACAGATAATGGGATGGTAATTTAACCCAAAGAAGTAACATAAAGGAATGATTAACAAAGATAAATTGTAATTAAAGCCTCATGATAGAAACAACATAATTGGGCTTTAATTGTGATAAAGGGTCTAGTTAAAGCGAGTGAAGAGAATTTTAATAATGCTCTGAAAAGAATAAAACAAAAACAGACAAGCAATGCTCATGAGGTTGCTTGGGAGTTTTGTTTTGTCATCTTACCCTCATATTGCCAGTCTGGAGTCAAAAGTATAGAGGCATCAATGGAAGCAGATCAGAAAAATGGAAGAAAGAAAGGAAGAAAGAATATAGGCATATATTTAGCAAGGGGTATAAAGATTTATTAAAAGCATTATATACAAATAAACATTGCCTGATGATTTTCAGAGAAACAATATATAAATTCTTTCAATCAGATTGTGTAATTCTTGTATGTTAGCAAAATAACTTTATAATGTACATGATAAGCATTTCAGAAACTATTTTAAATCAGTAGGAAATTATATAAAAGGCCTTTCCTACAAAAATATGAATATAAATTATGTATAAAGAGACTATTATATTTATGTTCATAAGATCAGAAGAAATAGCGCCTGTCAATCAGAAGTGACAGGCTTTTTCAAATATTAATATCACTTTAATAGACAAAAAATAGTTATCAAAAGGTACAATGATAATGATGGCTAAAAGATCATTTGATTAAAATGTACTGGCTTTGCCTGAAAACTATTGAAATATAGATTTCTGAGACATAAAGCACTCTCTGAGTGCTTTATTTCTTAATTTCACAAAGTAAAATTAATAGGCCTAGGTCATGAGTATATAGAGAGAAATATCATACATACTGTATGATATATATGTATCTATATTTGACTATATATATCATAAATACACATATATGTACCAATACATTGAAATACTCACCTGAAACTCTCTTATGTAACTATTTAAAGATAACAATAAAAATATCTTCAGTCCTATCGCACCACTTACTTTTCTTGGAATGTAATTTGCAGTTTTAAGAAAGATTTCTTTCCTAGATTCATTATTGCAGGCAAATTGCTCTATTTTTAGTTTTAGATATTTCACCTATTCTATTCTATGTAACCTGTTAAAATTGATCGTTTCCCCTGTCATCTTAAAATATATATTATTGTTTATTCTTCACTTGCTTATTCAAAAGTAACTTTTCTGCATTTAATCTAATCAGTATACTAGCATGTAGACTACTTTTACATGAGAATACAAAGATGAAACTTTTTCCTTCAAGGATCTTAGTAAAAGAATAGAACACAGGAAAACAAAGATACACACAGCCATGCTACATGTATAGTACAACCCTATATATGTTGTCAATTACTGAATAAATTTAATAATAACACAGATGACTAATAGAAGACAAAGACAATGTATGTGAAGAGTATAAATACGTGTCAAGAAGGTAGTAACTTATGAAAAAGAGCAAAAAAGAATCATGGTCAGTTCTTAAACTCATTACTCACTCATACTTTTGTTGTATTGCATAGAACTCTTAGTTTCCAAGACTGTTCTATTCATATTACACATATATTTTACCATAATTAAGACCATATCATCATTTGGTGTAGTAGGCAAAATGAACATTGGAATGAATATTATTAGACTAGATAATAAACTGGTGGCTTTGGGCACAGGCAGGACAAAAGTGAAACAAGTAAAGTAGGATGTCAAATATAAATATTGTAGACATTTTTCTTAGCCTCATTGCTAGGAGACTGTGGCTGAGCAAATCTTGTAAACATTTTTTCCAGTTATTTACTAATAATTTTTAGAATAAACTTTATAGAACTAAACCAAACAATGTTCTTATGAAAGAGCAGCCCTAGCCTTGCCTAACCCCCTACTATTCCCATTGTACTTGTTTATTTTTTCTCTAATCATATCAAACTAAATTTATATTTGCTAGAACATCTACTTGAAGTCCATTTTCCCTTCTTCTTCTAGATGATTCTTCTCCTCCTTCAAAAACTCTGCCAAGTAGTCACTTCTGGTAGGAACCTTTCGTGTTGTCATTCTAGATTGAAAACCTCTTTCTGTGTTCCTACAGATATACTGTATTCCTTTGGATTAATAAATCCCATTGGCAAAATAAGAAAAACTGCTCCTAACAGAATAATTTTTGAATTTTGTTGTATGTAGCTACAAATGTCCATCAAATATATTCCTTGAGAACAGCCCAGAAATTTCTGTAGCTCCTTTAGGAGCAGAAAGAGTTAAAGCTTCAGTCATACACACAGACCTTACCCTTAGCTGACTACATCCTTACTCTTCTAGTAGGCTCCAAATTCCCCAATAAAGTATTTCCATGTATAATGGAAGAAATATTTTTTTCATGTTTTAGACTCAAAATACTAATGAAGAGAAGTTAGCAAGACATATAAAAATAATCTATTAATAACATTACTCAAAACAGCCAAAGTGTTTGTTTTGAAATAATGAATTCATGAAAGTATAATTAATTAGTTTTGAAATGTGCAAAAGTATTTTAATAATAAGCATATTTAAAATTGTCTTGCAAAGAAAGTAATTTGGGATGGAGTAGCAAAAGATATATTATGTATGTAAAATACCTTAATTGAGATCAAAGCAAAGACTACAAAGCAATTTGAAGGATTGTGATCCTCTTCTCTATTGATTATGAATAATCTGTCTGCTCTAGGAAAGAGGTTAGCTGCTGACACCCATACATTGGATATGGGTTAATATAATCTATTTAATTTCACCCTTGACTGTTCTGGTTATTTCACAAATTCCTTATTTTGCGTGCCTAAAATCTCTAGCCTCTTAGGATCCTACCTGTTTCCAATATCCAATTTGTTGCCAGGTGCAGAATATGAATACCGCCATTTGAATGAACAAAGTGGCTTATGTCTGCAGATTTGTCATCAAGCTAACAGCAAGACATATATTCTTTAATAATCTCGTTAAGTGGGTAAGATTTAAACCTCAGAAAGAAATAATAGAACTATCTCTAATGAGTGTTTTCAAAGACACTAAACCCGGGATGTTCTGCTCTTTCTGAAGATCAACTAGAAAACAAATGCAGGCTTTTGCTGTGGGAAAATGCACTCACTCATTGTTGGCCAAGCATAAGAAACAATCAAAAATTGCAATCCTATTCTCAAATGTTAAAATGGAACATGTTTGTGCCATCTTTGCCCCTACTTATTTCCAGTATTTCCTATATTGATTACTTCAGTAAGGTTTCAACTTAACTCCTGAAGTAAAATTCAGGTATTAGTCACTGTTTTCCATTTCCAGTGACACCATATCAATTCTTCCTCTTTCCTCATCAAGCAGTGTTTTCTACTTTTTTCTACAAGTAATTTTGCCTCAAGTTTTGAATTTAATGTCTCATTTTAGGCAGTTGTCTTTTTTGTATATATCTTTTATTGTAAAGATACTGTACAGAGGGGTTACAGTTACATGAGTAATGAGTACATTTCCTATCCATCATTGTTACCTCCTCCTTAGTTTTTCCCCTACCATCCCTTCCCTTCTCACCTTCCCAACTCCTCCCCCCCCCCAAGCTGTAAAGTTTGTTTTCCTTTGCAGAGAAGTTTGTCTTTAAGTCTTTAGCCCACTTAATTATCTGGCAGTTGTTTTTTTTTGAGATTTGTTGATGGGGTATGGCCAATAGACACAAGCAGAAATGCTCAACTTCTCTATCCATAAAAGAAATGCAAATTAAAACCACATTGAGATACCACCTCACCCCAGTTACAATGGCTATAATCAAGAACTCTAATAACAACAGATGCTGGAGGGGATGTGGACAGAAGGGACCCCCTACTGCATTGTTGGTGGGAGTGTAAACTTGTTCAACCACTTTGGAAAGCAGTATGGAGGTTCCTCAAAAGACTCCACATAGAGCTCCCCTATGACCCAGCAATCCCACTTTTGGGCATTTACCCAAATGATCACAAACAAGACCACACTAAAGCTACCAACACAACTATGTTTATAGCAGCATTATTTACCATAGCTAAGATATGGAACCAACCCAGATGCCCCTCAGTAGATGAATGGATCAAGAAAATGTGGTACATATGCACAATGGAATTCTATGTCTCCATCAGAAAGAATGGCATTGCCCCATTTGTTAGGAAATGGAAAGATTTGGAAAAAATTATATTAAGTAAAGTAAGCCAGGCCCAAAGAAACATAGGTCCCATGTTTTCTCTTATTTGCAATAACTAGTATATGTCTGACACAAGCAGAAATGGTCAGATAAGTTGATGTTAAGCGAAATGAACCCCAAGTTAAGGACTCAAATGTTTTTTTTTTGCTATTGTGTCTAACATATTTATAAGATATTTCTTTGTTGCTTTGTATGTCCCTCCACCACAGTATAACCCTTGTTTTCACTGTATTTGATGTTGGTATAATTTGTAGAGGGGAAGGGACAAAAACAAATTGTTTAAATAGGGATACAGGTGGACCCATTGCACCAATGAGATGTACAAGATCTTATGTCGATGTATTTGATGTTGGTATAATTTGTGGAGGAGAAGGGAAAAACAAATTCTTTAAATAGGAATACAGGTGGACCCATTGCAACAATCAGATATACAACACATTATGTCAGAAAACGAATTTTACAACTTTGACGCATGGGTTGGTTTGGGGGTGGGGAGTTGGGAAGGGATGGTAAGGGGAAACAAAGGAGGGGGCAACAATGCTTGATAAGAAATGTAATCATTACCTTGCTCATGTAATTTTAACCCCTCTGTACGTATTTTCACAATAAGAAATCATGAAATTTAAAGTAAAAAAAAGAGCTTATGTGGAAAATGAACTTATATATCTTTGACATGGCGGTGGGGGGGGTGGGGGGAAGGGAGGATGGGAAGGGATGGGAAGGGGAAACAAAGGAGGAGGCAACAATGCTTGATAAGAAATGTACTCATTATCTTGCCCATGTAATTGTAACTCCTCTATACAGTATTTTCACAATAAAAAAAAGTTTGTTTTCAACATGGTGTCTTGCACATCTCATTGTTACAGTGGGTCAACCTGTATCCTTATTTCAGTATTTATGTCCCTTCCCCTCCCAAAATTAGAAAAATGTATATACAAGATGTCTTTTGACAAATAAAACCTTTAGTTCTTTTGTTACTATAGAGCTGATATACAGAGGTATATCAGGTAATGCATACATTCCCATTTGTATAGTCTCTTCTGTTCCCGCATTCTCTCCAGTCCCTCCCTCCTATCTGTACTCATGAATTATATAGTTCACTTGAGTCAGTATCCAGTGAGCTCCTCTGCTGTGATTTTTCACCCTTTCCCCTCAAGTTCTCTGTCCTCCCTTCCCACCCTACCAAAGATATTCATGAGAATACATTATATAATATGAATTTAATACAACACCAATATTTTATCTGACAAGAACCTCCCCAATACTGCCCTCTCTTTCTTCTCCAATCTTATCTTCCATACTTCTATTTGCTTCCAAAATTCCAGACAGGTTTCCTTTTCGATAAATATGTTGTAATAACTTGAGCTACTCCAAGACCAATTGATGTGGCATCATTTCTCACGTGGAATTTTTATGACAAATTAATTTCTCATTTAAATTTGCTTTACAGTTTCACTTAGACCTCACATTCTCAGAGAAACTACTTCTATTCTCCACAGAGTGTAAAATTCCCTGGTATTCACTGTCAAAGTTCTGTTTCCTGACAAACATATTTGGTGAGTCATTCCCATTTCTTTTCATTGATCTTGGGAAAGATAGTATAGAATGCTTAGGTTTTCTGCATATATACGCATGCAAATATATTCAGACTATATATAGCCTATATATGTGCGTCTCTCTCTCTCTAATATATATAGTCACCTCTCTTTCCCTCTCCTCTCTGTTTCTATCTCTGTCTCTCTCTCCCTCTCTCTCTGCCTCTCTCTCTCTCTCTCATCAATATGGGCAGAAATCTAATTCAACTTCATCACTGTGAAATAAGATACACATTCTGAGAGTGAATTTACTAGGATAAAATAAAAGCCTTAATCATGATATTTAGATAAAAACAAGATATATGTTCATAGTCATCTACTGATCCTACTCGTATTCCTGAAAAAAAAAGATAGATAGATAGACAGACAGATAGACAGATGTCTAAGCCATGAAACAGAAAATCAACAAATAGATATTTTCTGAAACTTCTACACTTAGCAATCTTTAACGACTATGACTTCACAAAATCACTCATTATCTAGTTTTCCTCATTTAAAAATTTGCCTTTTACATATACATATGCACAGTTATATACATTGAGTCAATTACTTAGTGAAAAGAAATTTATTTTTTCAAAGAATATCTATGCTCTCACTATTTCATGCTATACAAACTTTATTTTCAACATGTGTCAGAAACAGTTTCATAGGGACTGCCCTCATTCTTCAAGTCGATCAGGCGAATATTTAGTCTTAAGAAAAATACACAGAAGAACAGGATCTTAAAAGATGAACTCCTTGTTTTACATTTGCACTGCCTCATTCAAAAATAAAGGACTTTGATGTTTATGTTTAAAAGATCAATCTGACAGTAAGTCTTTCATCTGAAGTTTTAGGCCATTCTTAAAGCAAATTAACAAAATAAGCATTTTTAAGTAAAAAATAAAACATGTTGTTTTGTGATTTCTTTTTTCTCATTTGCATTTACAGGTAATTTCTGAATTTGACATCATCAATAGAATTAATTTGGTTAGAAAATTTTCCCTGGAACACAGAATCTCAACTGCTAGAGATGGTAGAAGACATCTGTCCAGCAATCAGGAGGCCCAGAATTCAAACTTCCCATTCCACCATAAAAAGAAAAAGACTTTTTAGCAAACTATGTCCTAATACATTCACATGTCATTCATGATTAGTGATCTACATCACTGTTTTGATCAGGGTAGTTTGTTCTCAAGGCCATGGCTGTTTCAGTAAGTACTTTAAAAATGATTATTGGGTTGGGAAGTTGTCTCGGTGGTAGAGTGCTTCCTCGCATGTATGAGGCCCTGGGTTCAATTCCTCAGCACCACATAAGCAGAAAAAAAGCTGGAGGTAGTTCTGTAACTCAAGTGGTAGGACCCTAGCCTTAAGCTGAAGAGCTGAGGGACAGCTCCCGGGCTCAGAGTTCAGCCCCCAGTACTGACAAAAAAAATTCTTATTTACTTTTTTATGGTCAGAGCATCAACAATGAACTACTTGAAAAAGTAGAAAAAAGAAAGGAAAGTCAGAAATTGCAGTAAGAATCCAGAATAAGTACTCATTATCTTGCCCATGTTATTGCCATGTAATTGTAACCCCTCTGTAAGGTATTCTCACACACACACAAAAAGACGAAAGAGAACAATAACAACAACAAAAGAAATACATTACTTCATAAGATCATGTAAATTGATTTAAGGTTTCCTTTCACTGGGACTACAATATTTTTTCATTTGATCATTTTGTATATAAGCATGATATCAAAATATTAATCTTCCTACTGAAATGTAATGTTATTCTATGTAATTGACAGTGATTCAACAAAACTTATTTGATCACAAAACAAACTTCATGCTGTTAGCTGTACTTGAGGCATCTGAAATAGACCTCCCTATCTTAGGAGCCATTGTGGGAGTGTGTCATGTTGAATAGTATATACTTTTATTTCCTTAGTGACCAACCTTTCTTATCTGATGTCAGTATTAGATATCACAACAACCATTTGCCATTCAAATTTAAAAGAAAGCTATACATAGGGAAAATAGGTTGGGATCTACTCCCAAAGGATTCCTTGTATAAACTGAGTAGACTTTCATCCAGTTCTACACAATTCAAATAAGAAAGGTGATGCATTGAAAACTGTAGGAATGAGACTGTTAATACCATTTTTCAAATATTCAGGAATAAACCTTGACAGAAATTAAACCTTAGCTCATTTTTGCTCAAATCAAATTGGGGTATAGTTTTAAAAGAATGCAATAGAAAATGGCCTCCCTGACAAAAGGACTTCAAATTGTTTGCTGCATCTTTTAAAAAGATTTAAAAGCAAAAGATTTAACTGAATTTGTAGCTTTAAAATGGAATAACTAGACATTTCTAGGCAATTATAGAAGGGCCAGAAGGGGAAGCTTTACGAATAGAGACATCAGTACTTAAGTAAGCAGAAAGAACATTGAGGAAATATTTACAAAGAACATTGGGAAAAAACAGCAATTCCGTACTAACTTTGAAAATAAATGAAATCTTATTTGTAAAAGATGCAAATCTTGACTGTTGTGAATTAATCCTGTGATGACCACTGGACAAGACAGATGTTCATGTCTCTGTGAAGTGGTTGCTTTATTTCCTGAATTGGCTATTCAGGTAAATGTACAGAAGAAAAATACTGGGTTGTATGGGAGTTTAATTTTAAATTCTCCAGAAACTTTCTCACCATTTTCCATAATACTATACCGATCTGCATTCCTACTAACAGTCCAGGAGACCTTACTTTTCCCCACATCACCACCAACATTCAGATCTTCAGTCTTTTCACTGATAGCCAATCAAAAAAGTGTGTATCTCCCAAGGGAGTTGAGTCACAATTCCCTGATGATTAGTGGTGTTCTGTGAATCAGAAAAGGATTATGTCTTTAACAAATGGTGATAGGAACACTGAATTTCCACAGATAAATGAATGAAATTTGTTTGTATAAATCATAATTTTGCCTGTTGTTTTACTTTATACTGCACACAAAAATGAACTCAAGATGGATAACAGATCTAAATAGAAACAGAAATTACAAAAGCCATAAAAGAGAACATAAGGGGCTGTGACAATGATCTTTTGGCAATCATATAAAAAGTTCAGCCAACAAGAGCAGAAATAAATTAATAAATAAACTAAAAAACAAACATCCAAGAAGCTATAACACAGTAATGGAAGCAAATAACAAAAAGGAAGTTCAGCTTGCTGGTCAGAAAAAAAAATTCAAACCATACATGTGCTAAAGGATCCTTGACCAACTTCATGAAGAATTCATACAGGCCCATTGGAATCAACAAATAGCAAGATTTCACAAAAGACACATGATCTGAGTAGATATTTCTTCAATAACAACTCAAAATGGTTAATGTTCATATGTCTCTTTACTTATATTTCAATGACTGTTGGAAAGAAATGCACTTAAGTGAATTGATTCGTTCCCAGATAGCAGGGCACCACAGCATCAGAGCTGGAAACCACTCATCTTGAGCTTATAGATTTGAGCTGACTCACCACATGAGCCTGTTGTAGAAATGACCTTCTCTGGGCTTCTGTTCAAAATTTTCTGCCAATGGGCTTAATGTCTGCTCATAAATTTATTCCCATATAATGACCTTAAGATTCATCTACTTTAGAAAACACTTAAGTTACCAGAATAATTTCCTCTCCAAATTCTTAAGTATGATTAATGTTGTTTCTATTTCTTGGTTTACATAAGGATTTCTTGCTGTGTTTCTGAGATACTTTTGATGGTGATTTGAAGAAACACAGACATGAAAGTAACAAAATAATTAAACAATGTTAAATATTAAATTATTATCCTATTAATGGCTCTTTAGATTATTTCCTCCCCATTCACTAAATGTTTCAAGGGCTATTTTTAACATACAGCATTCTATAACTAAATACACTCAAGTATATTTTATATTAAACAGGAAAAAGACTTTTTTTGCTTAAAATGTCATTGGCTTTCTCAAATGAATGTACATATTTAAACTCCACCAATCATGTGTGAGGGAATAACCTGGATTTTAATAAATTTACATAAAATTAATTGTTTGCTGTGTAGTTTTCATTTTTGTGTTAAAAAGGTAAAAATATTCATGCATTGGTCAAAAATATACCATGCATAGTTAAGATTTTCACATTAGCACATTGATGAAATTTGCCTGTCTTTTATTTCCTAACTGACATAATGATGTTAAAATCTTCCAGTGTTTTCACTTGAGTTTCCATTATAAACATAGATTTGCTATCAATGTGTGTTTGTCAACTGGTATATACCATTCTCAATTTTGCAGATTTATTATATCTGCTACAATAACTTTGAAAAAGCAAAAGTAGAAGCTAATTTCTCCTCCTCTGGGAGAGGAAGCTTTATATTATTACTACCATAAGTGAGTTTAATCATCAAACATATAAAGGCATAAGTAATCACTGAAAATAAATTTTTCAGCAGAATTTACCAAAAGAACAGAAAGTTTCTAAAAATATTTTTGCAAAATTCCAACATGCCTGTTATGTGTAGTTGTTCAAGACATGTTTTTATCGAAAATAATCCAATGAATACTCATTGGAGATGCTCATAATAAATTAAAATCCTGGAAGTTCATTTTCCTAAAATACTTGGAAATTTTAATGTCATCTTTTGAGAAAGGCAAAAAAAATTCCATGAAAGGGACTTTTCAAAGGGGTTTTCCAACTTGGAAATATTTATACAATTATTGATTGCAGAAGTGAAAGGGACAAAAGCAAGTAAGCCATGAAACATGCCATGGCATTTTTAGTCTTTACCAATAAAAAAAAATATTTCATAGAAAAACTGCCTAAAAAGCAGCATCTAACTTAAAAAAAAGCAAATAGTGAGATCAAGTCACAGATAAACTAGCATTATTGCTTTTCTGTCCATATCTATCAATACTTTATTCATCTGTCTATATGACTCATTCTCCCTGAAGTTGTTTCTGTTCATTTCAGAACACTGATACTTTGAACACACACTTGTTTAGCACATATTTTAAGAAATAAAATACAAAAAAGGATTTACTTCTGTATCACAGATGAATTAATTCTCAGAAGACGAAGAAATTCACTTCCACCTTAGAGTTAACCTGTTCAAATTTAAATAAATAATCAAATAAATAAGTAAAACATGTATGGTGCTTCACTCCAATAATTAAAGCTCTTTGAGCGATGGACTTCAGAAAAGTTGTACTTTAAGGCTATCCAAAGCATAAAAGTTAGGGACAGTCTATCTTAATCAGTAAGCCAACCCACATTATTGCCTAACGTGTGAAGTAGGCTGTCTTATTGCAAAAGCCACCATGCTAAAGTTGGTCTCCTGTGATTACAAAGCCAGGGACCTGTGTTCCCGAGACCTGGAGGAGTTGTACTTTTGCAGTACTTTCTCCTCAGATGGATTTGTCTTCCTTCTGCATAAAGTCATAGATTTAAACATGCAATTGAATTAACATTTCTGTTTGCTATCTATCAATGACACCAGGTTTCAACTATCTTACTAAAAGTACAGTGTTACTTTTATCAGACATAAACAATGCTTAGGTAATGAAATAGCTACTAGTCTTGTACAGTCCATAATATCATTCAGTAGAAAAGAATAACACAAGTATTTAAGTATATAGACAAATGTGTGGACAAAGGCTCTCTACTGACAGTTATGGCAAATAAATATTACATCCCTAGAATGTAGTTCAATTAGCAAAGTCATTCCCTCCTACCATGGTATTTTGTCTTGTTATAGGCCGAGCTGGATTGAAACCTATGAAATCAAATAAATAAATCCTTTTCCCTTGAAATTGTTACAGTAGCAAAATATATTTTAAAAAGGAAAACACAACCATTGCCATGAGGAATAAAACATGTAACACATCTTGTTCTATGGGCACTGTTTAGTGTAAACAAATATTGTGTTGGTTTCCTCACAGGAAGACAAATAATAAAAGCAAAACAAGATGCAGCAAAATCCCCAGGAGAGGCTAATTGGCCTGTTCTAAGAACACTGAGAGATAATAGTAAAGGACAAGAGTACAGAGGCTTAATTCCAAATTAATTAACGAATGCTGAGTCACCCAGAGTAAAACACTATCTCACTGCAATTCTCTCTCACACTACGTTTTTTTTCACATGCTATTGAGTCCACCTGAGCCTTAAAGATTGCAAAGTGCTTTGTCTGTTCATTCTAAATGGTGGCACATTTAAGCAAGTTCCTAACAATGAACTGAAGCGAGTTAGAACAGAGATCTGAAAGGGATAAGAGAACTAATTTAAAGCAAAACAAAAGTTCACATTATCTCATCGTGACCCTTCAGAAGTATGGCCAGATGCAGAGTAATGGTAGCCTAATCCTTATATTAGCATAGTTATATATCAAGATCAGACCATATTAAAAGCAGCAAGGAACTGAACTGCATGTTATTCCCAGAATTATCTTTGTAACCTACAAAGCCCATATTACATACTATGCCCCAGTTAAAATGACCATTGAGATCAGCTTCCTGTAATTCACTTTAGAAAATACTACAGTCTAATTGACTGTATTTACCTCCATGATATTTTAAGAATGTGATTCCTAATTTAAATTATGTGGCTATTTAGCAAAACAATGTTTTTGTATGTTGGTTTGCTTTAGTGACAAAGTCATTTGTCAATATAACTAAGAAAAATGAATATTTAGTACAGAGTAAATTGAGGCTTGCAAATATTCTTAGCATCCTTATCAATAAAATAAGAACCTAGTTCTACCTCTAATTTAGGTTTCTGGGAAGATAAAACAATATTTGAGACATCCTTGGCATAGTCCAATGACAGTAAATACCATCTACAAAACATTGTTTATTTCTATACATGTTATTCATTTATATATATAATGTTTTCCTACTATATGGATAATGTATGTTAACAGAAATACTACATACAAGGAAAAAATTACTATGGAAATGCTTGGGAAATATTTTTTTTCTTCAGAATTGTTAGGAATAAGGGTGTTTTAAACCAGAAAACTTGGTTTATTCCTACAGCATAAAGGAATGTACTGGTCTAGAAAAATTGTTAAATCTAAATAGTTAACGTTTCTCTCATTTAGTTTGATTCCAATTGCACTTTCTGAATTGAAATTTTGCCTTCTAATTCCAGTATCAAACAGTCTATCCATTTTGTCGGTGTTTTTTTGGCAAATAAACAAATTTGCATCTTTTCATGTGATTCTCTCCCCTGGTTTTCTCCTGAGTTTGTAAGGATCATTTCATATATATGTTTGCAGAAAAAAAAAGAGAGAGAAAATATGTTTCTTGCATCTGGTCCTTGATTTCCCCAGCTAGGTCATTGTACCACTGATATCTGGTTTAAACAAGCAGCCCTGACTCACGAGAGAGCAGTGTTTGTCTAATTACAGGACTGTTAGACTGGTTGAAAATGTGTGGAAACAAACCGGATCTCAACAAGGCAGTATAGGGTATTGCTGAACAATTATGATGATGGTGACAATGAAGGAAGAGAAAGTTGGCTGGAAGGGAAGCCCACGATGTTACTCTCTGGAATAATGGGAATGTTTTATTCTGTCTGGGTGAATGTTTACACAGGTGTAGGCAATTGTCAAAACCCATAAAACTAAAAGTTTAATTTCTTGCATTTCTTTTATGGAAGTCATACTTATGATATAGCCTCTCAGCAGAAATAGCAGCAGGAATCAGGGTGTATAAACAAAATAAATTATAAGGACTTGAATACAGATTATGTAATCTGTTGCATGATTTGTATGTATTTAAAAGCTTTATTATATTTTTCTAGGAAAGCTTTAGGTTCTCAGCTAAATTGGAAGGCAGGTATGGAGCTGTCCCTTATAGCCCTACATCTACACAGACATGGCTTCCTCAATTACCGTCAACCCTGAACAGAGTAGTCCATTGTTACAAATGACCAACCTGCAATGGCACATCATTATCATCCAAGACCACAATTTATATCAGGGTTCACTATTGGTTTTGGATACACTATAGGTTGAAGCAAACGTATACTGGCATTTGCCTATCATTTACAGTTTCATGATTATATACTTGCTTCCTTAAAATTCCTTCTCTGTGTGCTCTGCACATTCATACTATCTCTCTCCCTACAATTCATCTTCTCACTATTTACATAATTTCTATGTATTCACAATGTCAGACAATGGGAATTATGTTGTATGTAGCTCTTTTGTACTGGTTTCCTCACAGTACACATTTCAGATTCCTATATGTATCTTCATAGCTTGATACTTCTTTGTATTTGATTTATCTGATGTATATGATAACAGCCTCATGAGTACTGAGGTTTAGATCTGTGAGCCTGGCTCAGGCCTATTTTTAAATGGTTAGCATGGAATTTCCCTTCCTGTCCAGGCACATATCTGACCTGCAATTCATTTACTTTTAGCCTTCCTGTTGTCATTGTGTTCAAAGCAGCACATACAGAGCAACAATGGATTGAGAAGGGCTCTCTTGATGTTACTGACTAGACTGGACACAAATTATAAGTGCCTCTCCCACCACCATCCCTAGTAGCAAGGATTAATATGCATACACCTGGTGCTTTTCTTTGGTCCATGTTTTAGATGAGCTGCTTATTTTTATTGAGTTTTAAGGGTTTTAAAATTTTAAATCATTTATCAGACATTTTTTGCACAGATTTTTCTCCTAATCTGTGACTCATATTCTCATCTTCTTGGCAATTGTTTTTCAGCAAAGATTCTAATTTTAGTGCAGCCTAGCTTGTCAATTATTTATTTCACAAGATTATGCTTTGATGTTGTATTTACAATGCCAGTACTATATGTGTCACCTACATTTTCCCTTGCAACATTTGTAATACAATCTTTTGAAAGAGAAATATAATTAAATTATATATTTTCTACTTCCCATTTTCTACAATTCTTTTAATTACTCCAAACAAAAACAAAGTGACAATCATTTTATTGTATGATTAAATCAAATGATAAATCAAATGATATAGGCTTGCTATAATGTATTAGGAATGTTGCATAACCTTTTGTATCTACATTAGTTCTTGGAGTCTGTGTTGCATAATCAAGGATTTTGTGGAACCTGCTGTTTTCTTGTCTTCAGAATTTTCAAATAATCTCACAGAGATTTAAGGTTTTTAGGTATAGATAGATAGATAGACAGATAGATAGATTTCTTGAGGTGGTAATAGGAAAAGGCTGTGAGTCAAGATATGGAATTTTTTTTATCCGGGTGACAAATGGAAACCAGACAAAGCTGACCTTAGGGAGAGATGTGAGGGAAGGCTGGGCTGCTCTTCCTCCAGTAAAGCTGTTTCTGTTGCAACACCTTCAGTGACTAAATGGAATCAAAGCTACCTTTGTCCACAAAACCCTCTCTATTCATTCTCTGAGGTTTTCCAGTCTCTGGTATATAAATGTTATATATATATATATATATATATATATATATATATATATGTACATATATATACAAACTGATACGTGCTTGTTTGTTTTTAAAGTGGCCTTTGTAGACCAAAGCAAATCAGTGAAACCTACACTTCAACTAAGGGTATGCTGTGTTTTGTTTCATGAATTCCATTGATCTTGTTACAATTCAACCGTTTGACAAATGTGTACATGGAGGAAACCATTTTATTGGGAAAATAAAGAACACACCAATCATTCCTGAAGGTTTTCTGATACCTGTCCTCAGTCTATATTATACTTACTCATAACTAGTCTTACTAAATCATATGATTAGGCTGACTTATTTCACTCTCGCTTATTTTGTCTGTTGTAAACCTCATAGAATTTGAATAATACAGTATGCTGTGTGTTATGTTCATGCTGCATATCTGATTTCTATTAGTACTGTGTGCTATTTCACTCAGAAAGGTCTGTAAAAGCAAATATGAGAATGTTTTAATACTTATCATCTTTCATGTTAACTCATATTGCTTTACTTTTATTAGTTGTACAAAGGAGTTGCAATTTAACAAAGCAGTTTATATATTCAATGAACCTTGATCAATGTTACCACTTTCATCATTATTTTATATATGTTTATGTAAGTTAAACTCAATCCAAAAAATTTTAAGATCTTAGAACCACATTAAGAATCAGACTTTTAAATTTTCCATTTATTTTTACACTGTTATATTTCATGTTACATACTTAGAAATTTCTTTCCTCTTCAGCTCTTTTTTACATTTTGTTTAGACAAACCATGAAAAAAAGAGCTTAAAATAATGGATTGCACTAATATCATTTAAAATTAGTTTTTATATGGAGGAAAAAATAATATTGTGGAAAACATGGAATTTTAATGAAATATATGGAAATTTTATACAAATATGTGTGTATATACATATACATGATGGTGTAAGAGATTGTGTAAGATTGTATAAGAGATTCTGTATATAAACATATATATATCCAATATAGATTGACAATCTATAGATATAATCAGCCTATAATCACTTATTGATATAAACAATACATAGATTGAGCTAATATCACTTAATTCGGTATTAGTCCTGAAATTTTAACAAAGTTTTGTACACACACACACAATACTAGAAAATATACTAAAATTGTATGGTGAAGAAAATTTATAAAAACAATATTGACATTTATAGATTATTTACCTGTCTCAGATTTAATTTACTTTTATTATGCATTGGAAATTATGCTATGGAAATTTTTACTAAAAAATGTGAGCAAACTTCCTTAGAATCTATATACTTCACATTTTTTCTTGAAAATAATAGATATTTTAAGTAAAAATCACATAATTTACTTCATATTAAAGTTTCTCATTCCAATTAGAAGATATTGAGGAAATTACAATTTTGGAAGAAAGAGTCTTCCAGAAGCAATTTTCAGTGGAATTTTAAAGGACACATAATAACTATTTCCCTTTTGCTGTCTGCTTTGGGGATTTCCAGAGCAAATTAGAAGTCAAGGCTTGGACAATTGATGTAATTGAAATCATTTATGTACCCTGGAAACCATTATGACATTGGGCAACATTAAATAAGCAAGTTTTCAAAAGGAAATAAAAAAGCTGTGCTATGAAATAATCCATCAACCATTTCTCATCCAAAAACTTTGTAGTACAAAAATATTGCCATCAATGACTTCAGTACATACCAAGGATCCGAGACGATGTTGTATTTTACTAATTCAGTGATAGAAACTCTTAAAAAATCCAAGAAGGTTATTTTATATTTCTCTCACTGTCCCCAAAGTGATGGGTGAGAATGTTCAACAATTGAAAGTGGTAGTGGGCAGTACCCCCGGACTATATGATTTTTTTAATATATATTTTTATTGTAAAGATATTCTACAGAGGGGTTACAGTTACAGGAGTAAGGTAATGAGTCCATTTCCTATTGAGCATTGCTAACCCCTCCTTTGATTTTCCCCCTACCATCCCTTCCCTCTCCACCTCCCCAACTCTTCCCTCCCTCCCCCCAAAAAGTTGTAAAGTTCATTTTCAACATGCATCTCATTTTTACAATAGGTCAATGCAGACCTATAGCCATCTAATGTTTGATAACGGAGCTAAAAAAATAGAATGGAAGGAAAACAGCGTCTTCAGTAAAGGGTGCTATGTGACTTTTAAGTTAAAAAATGTATGGTACAACTCTTAGGCATCTTCTCTGAACATCATGAGGCAAGATATGACAAGGACACTTGAATATCCATGTTCATTGCCTCACTTTTCACAATAGCCAAGATATGGAAACAGCCCAGATGCCCCATAATAGACAAGTGTATCAAAAAAAACATGGTACCTATATACAATAGAGTTTTCCACCGACATTTGAAAGAATATAAAAATGTCATTTGCAGGGAAATGGATGGAATTAGAACAAATCATGTAAAGTGAGGTAAGCCAAGACCAGAGATAAATGATGCATATATGATATATGAAGTTAGATTTCAAATACATTGGAATATGACAAATCACACAGGATTCTAAATACTCACATATAGTGAGACCAAAAGAAGATAGTCTTGGGAGAGAATCACAAAGGTGCAATGCCTAAGCACCTTTTCGTATTTATATAAAATTATATATATAATTTATATACTGAAACAAACTCCTAAGATGTGGAATCATTTTTTTAGTTTTTCTGATGATTCTGTATTCTTTATCTGATATATGGTGTATTCATGTTTATATCTGTAGGAAGATGGGAGAGAGGGCACAGAACTTGAGGGAAAAAGGTGAAAAAGTGCAGCAGTGGAGTGCACTGACATTGAAAGTGAACTACACAAGTCATGAGTGAAGATCAGACAGAGGGACTGGAAGAGAGTGAGGGAGCAGAAAACACTATATGAAAGGAAATATATTCAGTATCTGACTCATGTAAATGTAACCCCTCTGTACATCATCTCTATAGTAACAATGACATAAATTTAAAAACAAAATGTTTGCTTTTATACACCCATATACATATATATGTATATATATATATGTTTTCTCATGGTTGTTCATGTTATTTTTCCTCAAGTCATTTTAATTTTCTAATAGCAATAAAAATTAAGAAGAATGTTACCAGAATACATTGCTTCAAGTTTAAATGTTTTACTTAGAGCAAGAACAGGTTTCATTTTCTTGTCTTTGACAAAAGTAAGCTTTGTAATACATTTTCAAGCTGTTTTCCTGTTTATTTTATTTTCAGTTTTATTACTATGCTTGAGTGTTTTCCTTGATCAGAATGTTAATTTTACTTAGCTTATCAATATACCCTTTACAATTTTGATTAAGCTGTTCCTTATGGGAATTTTACATCACTTTTCAAACATTTAAAAACTATTGTACGTGATATAATTTGACTTAACTACTGAATTTTATTAAAAATCCCTTAAAATTTTCACCCAATGTCTTTCTCTTTTACATTACTCTAATCCATGCACTTATGATGAGTTCTAACAGTTGATCTTGCATTGAAAGCATCTATCAGAGGAAGAATACCACAATCAACATTAAAGACCTAAGAGTTCAATTCATTGAACAGATTATTCATATAGCTTGTAAAGACATAATATATTGTAAGAAAACTTTGAGTAGAGACAGGTAAAGCTTTGAGTCAGAAGTGTGAATGATGAAAACCAATTCTATGAGGAATTTAGTGGACATAAGTAAGCAACAAGCTATAGGAAAACAGGAAGCTCAAACAAGCAAACATTGTAACAATGTATGTATCACTCCCCACTTGTTGCCTCTGAAGTGCAGAAGAGTAAGACAATATCACAGACTGGAAATGCCCACAGAAATGATTTTCTATGGAAATGCTTGACTGTGGAAAATAAAATGGGCTCTCCATTTCATATTTCACTGTCTGTTCATTCTTATCAGCACAAGCAACAAAGAGGAAGACTATAATACTTTCTACAAAGTCCCCATTAAAGAACAAAGATAACAACAGGAAAAGTAACATGCCAACCAGCTTGGATTTATTTAACCGAGCAGTCTAGTTAAATGGGTTTGATTGCCTTTCAAAAATGTTGAACAGAGAAACAATGAAGTCCTAAAAGAGAACTACTTAGAGGATGAGTAATAGAAGGATTCATGAATAGTCAGTTGCGTACATAGGGTTGGATGCATGATGGTCCCAAATGAGAAGGTGTAGTTTTATTAAGTCCATATTTTATTGTTTTTCATAGTAGAAATCACCTCAAAGAAATTGTTTTATTACCTCACAAGAATTCATAGGCTGGGTTGATAAAATGATTTTCATATCTATTTTAAATTTTGTTTGGAATGTTAATGAAAGAAATCTGAGTGCATAAGGAGATACAGGTTACACGTTGAAAACCAGTGGGACTAGTGGCATTGGAATAAGGCACACAAGGTCCCCAGCAGTTTATAAAAGTATTTGAGGGCTGGGCTCCGATGCCTCATGCCTGCAATCCTAGCTACTCAGGAGGCGGAGATCTGAGGATCATGGTTTAAAGCCAAGTTGGGTAGGAAACGTTGTGAAACTCTGATCTCCAATAAACCATCAGAAAACCAGAAGTGGTGCTGTGGCTCAAGTGGTAGAGCACTAGCTTTGAGCTGAAGAGCCGAGGGACAGCGCTTGGGCCTAGAGTCCAAGCCAGCTGACCAATAATAATAATAATAAATTATTTCAGAGATTAGGAAAATTTGCTTCAACTCCTGAGACATCTTTATATTCATCAGTAATGCGGCACAGAAATGCTACTCCCATTTCTTGTGTGGAATAAGTGATAAAACACTATACTATGTCCATCAACTACTATGGTTCAACAAATTTGTTCATTAATGGATCATTATTTATTACTTGCCTACTATGTGTTAGGACACAAGTACAAAAAAAAAACAGATCTAAACTCTTGTTCATTTTGGCTCCTATTATAGAAGGCACCAGCTACAATTGGCAAAACTATTAATAACACGAAGTACTGGAAGAATAAGAAAGAACGGACTCTGCCCCAGGATTCACCTTCTAGAAACACAGCAGCCACATTAATCCTCATGCCTACAGAGAAGATGAAAAAATCAGTTTGCTAGTTTTAGAATTTTACATACAAAATCATTTGAAAAGGAAGCAAAAGGAAAATATATAAAAGGGAGGCTATTTTCTGTAAAAATACTTCATCATGTCAAGAGCTCTTTCAATTTGAGTAGAGGCTGACTCCTGCAGATCAAGCCCTTTTCTCTGAAAACTTATTAAAGGTGTATTTATAATAATGACTGGGATCATTGTCCAAAATTCCAAATGGAATTCACACTGACTCCATCAGTGTGCTCTCTGAGTCTTGTTACACAAATTCCTAGTTACCACACTGGTCCATGAATAAGTTTTATTCTCCAAGATGTAACAGTTTGAATTTCTCACAATGAAGGAAAGCTAAGCTTAAGAAGATAATCAGAGAAAAAAAGGAAGAGAACAAAAATTCTTTCTTTCTTTCTTTTTTCTTTTTCTTTTGTAAAATTGACCCAGCAACATTTGAAAAGATACTTAAAAGCCCAACTCTGGGTATAATCTTGAGTCGCTGAGAAAAATCAAACTTTTTTAATTTTTAAAAAATTATTTATTCGTCCAGCACTGTTCCACAGCATTATTTACCATAGTTAAGATATGGAACCAACCCAGTTGCCCCTTAGTAGATGAATGGATCAAGAAAATGTGATATATATATATCACATATGATATATGAGATATATATATATATATATAATGGAATTCTATGCCTCCATAAGAAATCATGACATCACCCCATTTGTTAGGAAATGGAAAAATAATTATATTAAGTGAAGTAAGCCAGGCCCAAAGAAATATAGGTCCCGTGGTTTCCATTATTTGCAATAACTAGCATAAGTCTAGGACAATCAGAAAAGATCAAAAGCTATGTGTATGCATGAACAGACAGTGAAATATGAAATGGAGAGCCCGTTTTATTTTCCACAGTCAAGCATTTCCATAGAAAATCATTTCTGTGGGCATTTCCAGTCTGTGATATTGTCTTACTCTTCTGCACTTCAGAGGCAACAAGTGGGGAGTGATACATACATATAAGAAGTGAAATGAAATGAACCCAAGTGAAGTGAAATGAACCCAAGATAGGGACACAATTGTTTTTTTTTCTTTCTTGCTATTGTTTTTTAACATATTTAAAATGTACTATGTGATTTTTTGTATGCTCTTCCTCCACGGTATAACCCATTGTCACTGTATTTGATGTTGGTGCTCTGCATGTTGTATATATTTTTCTAATTTGGAGAGGTGAAAGGAAATAACAAAATGCTGAAATAAGGATACAGGTAGACCCATTGTAACAATGAGATGTACAAGACACCATGTTGAAAATGAACTTTACAATAGGGGGGGAGGGGACACGAGTGGGGGGGTGGCAGGAAGTTGGGGAGGTAGGGAAGGGAGGAATGGTAGGTGAAAAACAAAGGAGGAGGTAAGTAACAATGCTCAATAGGAAATGTACTCATTACCTTACTCATGTAACTGTAACCCCTCTATACAGTATTTTTACAATAAAAACAATAAAATTATTTAACATCTAATAACATTATAATATGATCTCATATTCTAGTAAGCTAGAGGTTTGTATTACTTTTTTTATTCAATTCACTTTTCCTTCAAAGTATACTGTACCAAGTGCTTCTCCTGGAATTATATCCCTCCACACACTCACACAAATCTCACACATTTATTTGTATATGTGTGTATTCATAAATTCATATATATGTGTTTATAATTGAACCATAATTTTAGGAGTGTATACCTGAGTTCTCTAACCCATATTGTTGCCAGTCTCTTTCCAAGGCAAGGTCAATCCCATACGTTCTAAATACAAAAGTCGTAGTACTAATGCTACAAGATGCATACACTCTTCATCTTTACTTTTCTTTAATAATTTATAATTTTCAATATAAATACAAAAGTTAAATCTATGATAGACAATTTTCCCATCTCCCCTCTCCTACCATATACAAATGAATTAAGAAGAAAAATGAGATTATACAATATAAATCTGTTGTTCATAAAGATGGAATATTCAGTTTATACAGTTTATAATTTAACAAAGCATTTATTTTAAAATGTGTATGTACTTGTGAAGCATAATATGATTTAATTCTTGTTTATATTATATAACGTTCAACTCAGGGTAATTATTGTATTAAATTGTATTATCTTTATGATGAGTCCACTCAAAAATTACCTGTTTCTTTTAAATATGTGAAATACAAACTTCATTTCTTGTTCATTAGCCAGTCTGCCATGCCATAAAATCCAGTATTTCTTTTTCCTAACTGTATTACCGTACCCATTGACTGAAGTCTCTTTCTCCTCCTTTCTCACTTTATCCTCAACAACTTCTACTACTACTGTTAATTTTTACAAGAGCAACCTTTTAAAGTTTCACATATGAGTGAAGTTATGTAGTGTTTTCTTTTGTGTTTAACTTATTCTGTTTGTTTGTGTGTGTGTGTGTGTGTGTGTGTGTGTGTGTGATTTCTGCTATTTGAGCCATTTGACCAAAAGTAACTTGTAACTCTTTGCCTTGAAATGAATTTCCCCAAGTCAAACATGTATAAAAAATTGCTGTAAACACTTCCAGGCTTATTTAATGTTACAGACCGTGTCTATATTGCTGCTCATATTAAGTGGCTTTCTATAGAACAGAGTTTCCCAACTCCACCTTCTGATAACCAGATTCTATGCTGTCTTATTTAGATTAGAGTCCAGGCTTATTAGATGAAACTATTTTCTGCTGTAAACTAAAACCGCCTTGGAAAAGGATCTCAAAAAGTATTTTTACTCTGTAAATAATGCTTTTCCATATATAATCTCAGTTGTCATATTGTTTTTTCATGTCAAAACTTGAAAAGCAAGACGATCCTAAATCAAATTTCATTGCAACTAATCCCTATGTATTAGTCAATTTATTTTCATTGAAAATAAACACTACAGCAGAGTTATCTTCAATATTTGGACCTTATTTTATGATGAAAGATCATAATCAACTTCATTTTAATCATACTTACATGGAAATATTTAAAAATATATCTGGGACATTTTTTCAGCTATAATTATACACTCTTTAGATACTTTACTACCTCCTGGTCTATTAATCTATTATTTCTTCTAGTCATTAATTTTCCAGATTTCTAGTGCTTTTAGGTCTATGGATAATCCTTAAATAGAGAAGAGAAAAACAAATAAAAAGAAAAACTGGATGAGAATACATATTGGTAGTCAGAAACAAAGTCAACTGCTTTCTTATAGCTAGAGTTCTAAAGTATTTCTGAAACACTTCCATGAGAGACCCACATGGGACTTGCTAATTTTAACAGAAGACTGGCCCTGAAGCAGTCACACATGTTCTTGTGCCACATTTAATTCTATACAACACTGACTTTAATGTGACTTGCTAGGGAGTAACACCACAGTTCTGCCCATGGTCATCAAAATCATTGCAGCATTTCTGCAGGAGTCAGAGTCCATTCCATGTCCTGGCTAATGGCCAATTTGCAAGTTAGATTAAAAAAAAAAAGACACAACTCTTACCTCTGTTACTTTAAATGAACAAACTTCATTTAAAGTAAACAATCACTGCTATCCCGAGTCTACTGAAGTTAATGTATGGATATGTCTGTCCATCTGTTATTTGTTAAATTTTTATTTAGTTGTCATCTTTTCTTTATTTAAAAATGTTTTTTCCATCTATATCCAAGGAAAAGAGAATGTCAATACAATCATTTGTAAGAAGATATTGGGTAATAATTCTCGGTACAAATTAACATTAGAGATTTAAACTCTTCATATAAGTGCTGATCTAACTTAAGAGCAAATACGTAAAAACTAATAATTTAGCTAGAATGAAAATATCTGATCTGAAGATAACCTTTTCAGAAAGTGAGATTGTGTCTAATAAGTACTAATCTGTTGTTTAAACATAAATTGTTCAAAAGTAAAGAGGAAAAACAATAAACTACACACTATGTTTGGACAAGTGTCTGGTTTTTACATCTTGCATTTGTCTAGCAATAAATGTCCCTTTTATTAATGTCGTGAAATTATCAAGGGAATGCATCCTGTAAATTCAGAAAACTCAAACTCAATCTTAGACAAAATCATATTGATAAAATGTATTGTACTCATAGACAGACATTAAATTGTAGTCCCCTTGGACAAGTACTTAAAGACAAGTACTTATCCTATTTCCCTTATTGTACTTGTATCCTTTATTTATCTATGTATCCTTAGAAAGGCAACAAGACTTACTTCATAACATAATTATTGTGAATAACACCATAATAAGCAAGGGCATGCAGGTATTATTTCCAGTGTATACTGGCTTTAATTACTTCAGGCAGGAGTACCAGGAGTGGTACAGTTGGATCATTTTTAGTTCTGTGTTTAGTAATTTTGAAGAAATTTCATACTGATTACTAAATTTTGTATCTGCCAACGTTGTATTAAAATTTATTTTTCTCTTTATCTTGCACAGCATGAGTTGTTGTTATTTTCTTAATGATAGCAATTCAGAATGGCTGATTTGCATGTCTCTGATGGCTAAACATCTACTGTCCATTTGTATTTTTTTCTTCTGGAAAGTGTACTTGTTTTCAGTTCATTCGCTCATATATTCATTGGAATTGTTTTTCTTCTTGGTTTTGAGTTATTTTTAAAAACAATGATTTCATTTTAGATATAAGAAAATAACTCTACAAAATGGAAACAAGAGTTATTTTGTTGTTTTTTATTATACTGTTTATGACTTTTTTTCTTCCTTTAGGTTATCCTTTTTGTAACTGTTTTGATTTCTGTACCCTTCCTCTTGCATATAACCTTTATTTGGGGAGATGAAAGGAAAGCACAGAAAAAATGTGACAAATGTGACAAAGGGGGAACCACTTCATCAAGTTTGGAGGGAGGGGAGTGGTGGTGAACTTTGAGAAAATGAGGGAGAGTGTGACACTGATCCAAAGGAAATATACCCATTACTTAATTCATGTAACTGTATCCCCTTTGTACATCACTTTTACAGTAATTTTTAAAAAGAAAATACTTAATCTAGGAAACATTTAATTTACCATTCAAAGATTAATAAACACTTGATGACTGCCTTTTTATAATTGGTCTCCAAAGATTACCATATTTGAAATTAAGATATTCTTCGTTATATTCAAATAATGCCATTTACTTAATCCTTTGCACTTCATTTATGCTATTATTTGATCAATGGGAATTTAAATATTCAGTTTTATAAGACACATTATTGATCAATGATACACACATGTTTAGTACATATAAATTATTTAGTAATGTATAAACTACAGACATGCATAATAAATCTTATATTACCTAGCATTTGTTCCAACCACTGTAGTTTTATTACATTTCATTTTAAGTTATTTCATTTAAAATACTTTTGAAGTATTTTCTTTGAAAATACACAATGATTTCTACTTCTATCCTGGGAAAGTAAAGGAAAATATATATTACTTTAGAAGATTATTGTCTTTATCCAAATTACAAAAATAATGCTTCATTTAAATAAACAGTTAAATTCTACTTGGTCACATCATTGAGTTGGTCATTTTGCTGGATATGTAACTTGTCACAGTGCACCTATAGGGGCATCAGAAATGAAATGTGGGATCTATATGTTACCATATCATAACTAAGACATATGTATTTGACATAAATATATATATCCTTCATTTCTTATTCTCCTCTGGAGATTACCTGAAGCAGGATGCACTTACTCCTATTTAAGTAAAAAAGTTCAATGAGAAAGTCAATTTCCAGTATCAGCCAGCTTAACAAATAGAAAATTATTGGTATTATATAATATTCTTTCATGCTTTTTCTCTACACTATCTTTAAATTTCTGTTATTTATTACTTACAGTAGTAGACAGTTCTACTACACCATGTGTATCCTCAAGAAATGCTTTAGATGCTTTTATCTTTACTGACTTCAAAATTTGCATGTTTGATATATTAAATATACCAGCTACTAAATGGGGTTCAATTAAGTTAAGCAATTGAGGAATTAAAATGTTTCCATTAGTTTTAGTTTTACATATACTATTTGGACAAATTCTCTTTATTGCACATAACTAAATGAAATATTTATTTATGTCTAGTTTTCAGATTGACGTGTCCAACTTAAAAATATCTCTAAGCAATAGAGCAAGTTTGAACACAACAGTATTAAAATGTACATGAGAAGACACAATTAAAGGGTCTTACAATTGTCAAATGTCTTATTCTCCAATCCACAGACACCAAACAGCACATGCAAAAATAGCCACTTAGAAATTACAATATGTAAACATGTAGTTTAGATAAAAGCATCTTCACAATTTTAGAGAACATCCATACACTAATCAACCATATGTTTCTATAATTACAAATTTCATTTACAATAGTGAATGCATGAATAAATACTATAAAGTATATTCAAGTCCTTCAGAATAACTCCTTTGAAATAGATTTGTTTAACTATGATTGTTTTAAGTGAAAATGAAACTAAGAAAATACTGCCTAAAGGTATCAATTTTTATCATTCTTAGAATTAAAGGATCCAAAGAGAAATGTGTGATCTAAAATAATATACATTGTTTATATATTCCTTTATTTAAAATAAAGTTAGACAAATAATGAGCCATAAATAGACTCCACTTTTAGAATAAAGGATGTTTTCACTGTAGACATAGAATGTGAAATATCACATTATTACATAAAAATTATTTTAAATTTCGGCCTGTGCCAAGGAGACCTAGGCTTTTTCTTATTCCATCCTGTAATGTTTCCAAAGTGTCTGCTTTGACTCCGAGGTCTTTTGTCTATTTGGAGTTGATTCTTGTACAGGGTGATATATAAGGATCTAGCTTTAGTTTTCTACAAGTGATTAACCAATTTGTCCAGCACCTTTTACTGAAGAGGTTGTCTTTCTTCCATTCTATTTTTTTAGTTCCCTTATTGAAGATTAGATTGCTATAGTCTGTAAGTTCATTTCTGGGTTTTCAATTCTATTCCATTGGTCCTGAGGTCTGTTCTTGTTCCAGTAACAAGCTGTTGTGATTAATATGTATTTGTCGTAGAGTGTTTGGTGGACAATTGGGATTGCTTGAAATTGCAAAGCTTCTGCATGACAAAGGACATAGCTAGCAAGATCAATAGAAAGCCCACGGATTGGGAGAAGATCTTCACTAGTCATACAATGGACAAGGGTTTCATATCTAAAATATACCAGCAACTCAAAAAATTAAATCCCCCAACAACAAATCCTCAAAGAAACAACTGCCCAATAAATAAATGGGCTAAAGACTTAAAGAGAAACTTCTCTGAAGAGGAAAGAAGGATGGCCAATAGACACATGCAGAAATGTTCAACCTCCCTAGCCATAAAAGAAATGCAAATCAAAACAACATTGAGATACCATCTCACCCCCATTAGAATGACTATAATCAAGAATTATAATAAAACAACAGATTCTGGAGGGGATGTGGACAGAAGGGAACCTTACTGCACAAGCAAGACCATACTAAAGCTACCAGCACAACTATGCTTACTGCAGCATTATTTACCATAGCTAAGATATGGAACCAACCCAGATGCCCTCAGTAGATGAATGGATCAAGAAAATGTGGTATATATACACAATGGAATTCTATGCCTCCATCAGAAATAATGACATTGCCCCATTTGTTA
>NW_012267250.1:5257324-5280846 GCF_000151885.1 Dipodomys ordii
CAACACCACTTCCGGCTTTTTTCTTTTTGCTTATGTGGTGCTGAAGAATCGAACCCAGGGCCTCAGGCATGCAAGGCAAATGCTCTACCACTGAGCCACCTTCCCAGCCCAGTTCCACATTTCTTTAAAGCTATAAAGAACTCAAACAAACTGGCTGATCTAAAGGTTTTGTTTAAATGAGCCACTCAGAGGCTAAAAGCTATTTCTTTAATTGACACAGCCTTTCTGACGGTTTTCTGATCCTTTCTTTTTTTGTATTCAAAAACATCAAGTTTCTATGAATTACCATTTCCCATCTAAAATATGCAGAGATATCAAGTTTCTTTGGGGAGGTGAATGTTTTAATTTAGGACTTCAATCAAGTTGGAATAAACGTTCTAATCAAGTGACACTTCATTAAATGACTTTCGTCTACCCAAGAATAAGTAGAGATTCCTTGCAGTGACTATAGCCAACCCTCAAAGAAGTTGTTAATAACCAGAATAAGAGAAGACTTGTTTTACATTTTTACTTGCTTTTTTACTATAGCAATCTGACAGTTGTAGGTCAGCCATAGCTTCATTCTCTTTATCAGCATCATCAGTTCTCCTAGCAATATACTGTATGCATTTAAGACAAAATTCTAGAACCAAAGCTATACAATTAGTAGACTGTTTCCCACCGCTTGGTACTGTTAGCTTAAGAGTGAACACCACAGATAAGAGCCACAATCATCTCAGCAGATTCTCAGAGGGAAGATCTGCTTTGCTGATTAGCTTCGTTCATTTATGTCTTCTTAATTGTTCATGTGCTAAAGCTCATCAAATGAAAAAAATAATATTGCTTTCCTGAGGGTAAGGCTCTTGAGATTTGAAAAATAGACACTTCATCTTCTACCTCAAAGGTACAAGTGAGTTAATCTGATGAGGTCTCAGAATGCTCAACAGTATTATGCAGATAATTTTGTCCCAAGAAAGGAAGATAGGATTAATAAAAACCAAGTCAGAAAATAAATTACTCCCAGTTTTTCCTGGAAGGCTAATTTGAGGGGGGGGGAAGGATTAAACTTCCCTTTGTAGTATTTGATTATGCTCAAGTATATGACAAAATTTCTATTTTAAATTAGAGAAGTTATTACTTCTTTATTACAGGTATAAGAAGGAAAGAGGAAGAGGACCATGTCTTGAAATTGTACTGCAAATCCCTGGGATAGATTTAGAAAAAAACAAACAAACAAACAAACATGTCTACCCTTCTGTGCATTTATAAATTTTGCCAATTATGAGGAGAAGAAAATTTATTCATTTAAAATATCTTGAGTGTCTATTCTATATCTTCTACTGGTTGGTGAAGAGACAGAGGCTTAGCTTTAAGTGACTGAGTAGAAATAAATAATCCATCAACTCTCTGAGATAGGTGAGTCCAACACTGGGACTGGAGAAGTTAAGAATGGTGGTCCAGGTGTCATGAAACTCTTTACCACGTGAAACTAGGAGTATGGTGCTACAACTGGAATAGGAAGAAAAAAGGAGCTGTGCTTTCATTCTTTTATTTATTATTTTTTTTGTAGGTCACACTCTGGGTTTTGCAGCTGTGGCAGAGCTCTTCAGCTCAAGGCTAGTGCTCTACCACTTGAGCCACAGCGCCACTTCTGGTTTTCTGGTGGTTAATTGGAGATAAGAGTTGCATGGCCTTTCCTGCCCGGGCTGGCTTTGAACTGTGATCCTCAGATCTCAGCCTCTGGGTAGCTAGGAGTACAAGCATGAGCCACCGGCACCAGGCTGTGGTTTCATTCTTTTAAGTCCCTGGGGAACCATTATTTGTTGCCAATTCCCAAGGATGGATGGGTCAGTAGGAAACCTCGAAAAGTAGCTGGGTTCCCTGGTGCCAGATTGATATTCCACCTCTTACCCTCGATACTTGGGAGCTTCATGTTTATCTCAGAAGCAAATTGGGAATGTGGAAGATGAATTCTTCGTCCTAGCTTGTCTGCAGGAACTAGGGGAAATGGGGATCATTTTCACTTCTCTGGGGTGAAAAGTGATACTGGAGAATCACTCTCATGATATGGAAATAGAAGACTGTGAGAGCCTGAAAATCCAAGCTGTGAGACCCCGAAAGTATTAGGTGTTGGAATACCTCCTCCCAATGCACTCTCAGGATGCTGAGAATTTTCCTGGATAGGCCAATCAGTCCTGGCTTAATGGGAACTCAAATTCCACCCTAAACCGTGTGGGCAGCTAAAGGTAGACTTAGGTTTATGCAAATTGAAGGCTATTTATTGTTTAGCCTCCTTCCTAGAATAAGAAGGTCACCTACCACTTGTATTTTGGACCTTCAATAAAAACCTTGGTTAATGGAACCTTGGGATCTGTTGCTGGTAGAAGCCTACAAGTCCCCTAGTATCCCAAATCTCAGTTTCATGATCAGGTCTCAAATTTTGCTGAGCACTGATGGCTCAAGCTTGTAATTCTATCTATTCAGGAAGCAGAGATCTGAGGATCGCTGTTCAAATTTATCCTGGGCAGGAACACCTGTGAGATTCTTATCTCTAATTAACCACCAGAAAGTTGGAAATGGAGCTGTGGTTCAACTGGAAGTACACTAGCCTTGAGCACAAAAGCTCAGGTAGAGCACCCAAGCCCAGAGTTCAAGACTAAGGAGTGGTACACACATACACACACACACACACACACACACACACACAGAGGAACATGCATACACACACAATTACTCTAATATTCATAGATAATAATCAAATTTCACTTAGAAACGCTGTCTTAGTTCATGAAGCTCTTTGGAAGAAGATTGTAGACACTCAGAAATTTTAAATTTTGAAACTTGCATATTGAAATACTTGTTTAAGATTAGGACATTTGGACTAGTCCTGCTACATTTTTTGACTTAATCCAGAAAAATCTCAATTGTTCTCAAATTGAATGAACAAACAAAAGCCTAAGGACATGTGCTGGATGAGTGAGGGTACTAGAATTTGAGGCAAGGAGAGAAGTCAGGATTGACATGTTCAGGAAGCAAAGGAAAAACAGAAAGGAATGTAAGGATGATCGAAACTCAAGGCAAAATTATGTCAAGTCCATTGAAAGCCAAGAGAGCCACGCTCTGTTGGCATCATATGTATAATCCCAGTTATTTAGGAAACTAAGATCTGAAGATTGTGGTTCAAAAAGCAGCCACAAGAATCTTTTTACCAACTAATCCATTAGAAAAGAAACAACAACAACAACAAAAAAAAAACAAACCTAAAAGAGATGCTGTGTCTGTAGTGATAGACTCATAGCCTAAAGTGAAAATGCTAATTTATATACCCATGCCCTGAGTTCAAACCCAATACTGGCAACACACAGGAGGAAAAAACAAAACAAAACAACAACAAAACAAAACAGAAGCAATCAGAATTCTAAATTGTACATGCACTGTATTATCTCATGTTATGATACTAGTGTATATAATTTTAATGTCTCAGATAAAACAAATTTAATTTAAATTAAGAAGTTCTTAAGGGAAGGATATGAGAAGAATAGAGATTCCATGAGTAGCTTCATAAAAATCTGTTTTCCATTTTGTAGAGTCTGGTGGTCCAAACGCTTAAAAAAAAAGAATACAAATTCACTTTGTTTACTTTATATCAGTTTAATTCCTTGAGGGGTATAATGTATACATTCTAAGTTCAAAGGCCTTACTAAAAGTTGCTTCAGAATTTGACACCAACACTGACCTTGCTTCCTTGAATAATTTACCTCTCCCCACACGAACATGATTTGGCTGGGCTGCCAGGTTCATTGTGTGACATTTGTTTTGTGCATGTAAGCACATCTCTTACTCAAGTAGAATTCAATTTTATATTAGCTTTAAACATCTCCAATTTTCAAAAGAGCCATGCATTTTTTTTAGTTTAGGAGACTACTGTTACAGTCAGCTAAAATGCACTTGTACCTCAGAGCCTTCCTCTATTTCCTTTTCCAATGTCTATTCCAAGCAAAGCTATACAGGCTCCAAGATGGCAGACAGAGGAGCCTAAAACTTTAAATGCATAATTTCTAAACATTGTAAGCTTCAGGACAACAGTTAGGATGGTTAATGCAAAATTACCAATAGTAGATAGCAAGAAAATTTTAACAAAATCAGTAATACAGCCTTTTAGTTGTTGTGCTCATTAATATTCACTAATATTTGTGCGATTAAATACAAAGGAAAATAATCAAAATGTTCAGGAAAGATGAGTGAGTTTTAAATGTTTACCTTTAATAAATTCATAGTTTGAAGAGCATTGTCATGAAATACAACCCTATAATTGAATTTCTTGCATAATAGTAATTAAAAATGAATTCATGTGTACCATATGTAGAATACATGAATAATAAGGTTATTTGTGGGAATTACTACACAAATGTATGTTGTATAGAGAGAAGTCATCAGAAGCTCTAGTTACTTACTTCTCATCAGTGGCCTTGAAATTCCTGGCATAAGTTTATTTTCTGAATATTATATCAATTTGTCTGCAAGCCAAATGATTCTAGTTTCAGGTTAAGAGAATAAAATGACCTCTGGTCCTTAGCATGGAAATTGCCTTAGCATAAAATCTACTAATTCAGTAAGGAAATATAATGTGTGTGTGTGTGTGTGTGTGTGTGTGTGTGTGTGTGTGTGTGTGTGTGTTTGAGTGAATATAAATCCTATAGATAAATTAGCAGTATTTTTAAAAAAAATTACTGTCTAGAGCAAAAAATCCTACTAGATACTTAGGAATAAAGACAGGGAAATTGTTCTGCTTTAATATAGCAAGACACTTCTCACTTCTTAACTCTGCCTTCCATGATTCTCCAAGGAAAAGCTTCAACTACACACAATTTTTTTGTATCAGAGCTTACACAAATATTAAAATATAAACAATTTTAATATGAAAATATTTCCCTGATAAATAGTATGAAAGTTATACAGAGTTTTTTTGGTATGTATTTTATTGTAAAAATACTGTACAGAGAGGTTACAGTTACATGAGCAAGATAATGAGTACATTTCCTATGGATCATTGTTCCCTCCTCCTTTTTTTTCCCCCTACCATCCTTTCCCTCTAGGAAGGAAGGAAGGAAGGAAGGAAGGAGAAAGAAAACATTTTATTTTTTAAGAATGTTTTAAGAAAATATTCATAGATTTTAAGAGCCAACAATGTATGTATTCTGCAATTAACCATACCGAAACTTTTAGAGTGTATTCAATTGACAAGACTTATTTGGCAAAATATTATTTAAATATATGAATGATATTTGTGTATTACAGGCTTGTGTTACTTTGAAATGCATAATAAATAATCATTATGAAATGAAACATTTATTTTGACCATTATAAAACATTGCTCTGAGTATATTAAACATTAAAATATTGGAAAAATATAAATGGGCACCTCTGGTTTTGTTTATTTTTTAAATGGAAATTATTGGTAATGTCTGACCTGAAGGCACATATTCATTATAATAGTCAAACATCATAAAGTAAATTTCCAATGTTCTATATTTTGCATAAATTACTCAGGAGTAAGAACAAGTAGGCTCATAAACTTGTTCACTAGCAGAGAAATATTTCTTCAGGAAAAATTGTATGTTTAAGACATTCTGCGCTAATGTCTCAAGAGAATGCATTTGCAGCATACTGCACCATTACCTAAGCTTCATAATGAATGCAACCATCTAATTTAATTTAGCTGTGAACAGATTTCTTAGCAGCACAATTTGTATTTTGAGAACATCTCTTAAGAATCATAGCTTTCAATGCAGGGTAGTTCAATGAAGAATAATCTGTAAACAAAATCTCCATCTATCAACAAAGGCTATTAAATGCTATAAAGTAACCCATCCTTGACTGATTAATGCTTACTACTGAAAGGAATTTCAGGTCATTAACATCCAGAAAATATACTGCTGCTACCATTGCATCTATTGTATAAATCACAGAGTTAGATGTGTTGGTACAGGGAAATGTTTTCTAAACCACCTCCACACCCACATTAATTTAACATTTTTATAAGAAAGATTCTTTGGAGAACACTGAATATCAATCAGAAGTAAACAACTCCATTTGCTCCCTAGAGAAAATGTGTGTGAAAGCAGGCTATTTATAATATATCAGCTAGCTAAATATTAGTTTAATGTTTCTCGTGGGTAGTTTATTTTCACATAATTTGTGTCATTGAAACAATTTCTAAACATATTGTAAAAATAAATGTCATGTCAGGGGGCTTTTGTTTAGTTAACATTTCCATTGTGTTGTCTCTCATCCTTGTTCCCAGAAATCCCTACTAGGATATAATGTTCAATTGCACAATGTCCTATATAGCATTGCAAATTTGGAATCATAGAGTCAACCTTTTTATTCAGAGCTTTGCCAATTGCCATTTATTCCTTTAATCTTGATTTTCTCTTTGTGGAAAAAACACACAATAGTGTTTATTAAGAGTTATGATGAATAAAAAGAATTGTGTAGAAAGTTCTTAGATGCCTGAACAATGTGTAATAAATATGAAGTAAATTGTGATGGTTTGTACTACGGCTTATTTAGGTTTAAACATTGACTAGATATGGAGAGCTGGACACTTATTTTTAAATGTTAATCACACTTATTAAAGCTGAAAACACATTGTACCTGGTCTACCATCTAAAAGAATAAACTTACTTTAATTAAGTACATACCATGAACTAACAGATAATTCATATCTAGTCAATATTAGTGAAACAAGCTGAACAGAGTGATACAATACAGTGTGGAAACAGTTATTTTTACCAGAAAATTGTAAGTCTAGATGTGTAGGGACATGAGATCATTCCTCAATACTAAAGGCACTGTTTTATATAGAAGTGCTTAGTACATATTTTAGTTATGCATTTCTTTACATAAAAATAGTATAGAATTATGAATTGGGGCAAAAAGCAAAGGAGAGTCTGTAGACAGAAAAACAAATCTAATAAAACAATTGCAATAATAAAAAATACAGAAAAATGAAAACAATAACATGAATAGATGAAATGTTAGGCAGATACTTGGGTCACAGTGATGAGTAAGACATCCTGTGTATCTAAGTAAAGGTCAAAAGTTCATCCTCATGAGTGAAAAATATGCAACCATCAGACACCTAGAAATACAGTAGATGAAGAAATTCAGGTAATTTTAAAAATAAATCATAACCACAAATTATCTCTCTTAGCAATCTTGATATATGTAAATTTTACAATTGTATGATTTTATATGGTTGAAAAGAATGAGCAAATCAGAGAGGATTTTGTTGTAGTGTCAAAATAAGTTCTACACTGAGGGAAGAATTTTAATACAATTTAATATATTCTATGTCAGGAACCTAAGGGAAGACCTATGGTTTCTTTCGTATGTGCTTTCATGAGGGACTGTACATGTTTTTAGTGAATCCCAACTAATATTGGGAAATATTGGGAAAAGTGGGGACTCTAGGGCCCCACGGGAACTGTAATGGAGATCCTGGAGAAAGCTTGATACCAGTAGAAAGCAGTTGGTTGTGTGATTACTTAACCTACACCTAAGTAAAGACACGGAAGTGTGAGTATCTGATTTTAATGCTGGAAAAAGGCAGGATTAAGTTCCTGGATGTGTACTCATTTTACTACTTCATGGTATCTTGGATCTACCTCATGCTATGCTGTTGTCTACCCTTAAGATGGTACCCTTTTGGTCTGTTCCCTTAAACTAGCCCCAGAGACTACATGACCCTATAAAAGCGCAGGAAATCTGCTAGATGGAAGGAGCAAGAAAACAGGGATGATAAGTTGAGACTATGCTCGAGTTCCTATAAATTAACTCATGATCTATGTAAAGGATACATGCATCCATTATAAAAGTGACTTCTTCACTAATACCGAGTACAATCACCACAGTCAGTGCTCCACTTCTAAGTAGATTATTATCTTTGATTTTCTGTGTGGCCACACCTCAGTCTCTCATAACTACATTATCTGGAATCATTAGAGATTAGTCCAAGTTCATTACACTCTTCTACCTAGTATTTTTATTTTGACATGTTTCTCAATCTGCAATCAGTATTTCTGAAGCTGACTGGGTTTCTAAGAATAGATTCTGTGCACTTCCTAGGAAAGGGTTTTTTGCCTATTGTGGTCCACGGGACCAATCCACTTCTCCACATTATTTTTGTATAGGTTATTCAATTTAAAATGGATATTCCATTTCAAATAGTTGGGGAAAAAGAGAAGCTACTTCGTTGGTATGTGAAAATTACATATGATTAAAATTTTAGTGCCCATAGTTTAACTGCTGTAATGACAAAATTAAATAACTACAACAGAGACCATCTGAAAGATAAAGACTAAAATATACAGCCTTTAATCTTTACAGAAAATATTTTTGACCCCTGTCATAGGAATTATGTAGGATTTATATTTAGCATAAATGAAACCAAGCTTCGAACTTCTGATATAATTGTAGAGTAATGTGAAAAGTTATCTGGGCAAAATTTGATGAAATATCTATCTTATTAGTTTACAATTTCTGGTCACCTAGAAAAATTAGATAAAATAAATGTAATGTTTCATTTAGGAATAGAGTGATAAAATGATTCTAATATCTCTTGGTTTCTTTGGGAGGGTGGGAGAGGAAAGGGGAATTGGTATTTGTAATCATGGCCTTTCCCTTGTTAGACAAGTCTTTTACAATTAGAAATATGCTTCTAGCCATTTGGGGAATATAAACTTTTGGATTAGCTTGGGGCTGGTTTTACATTTGTTATCTTGGTTACAGGCAAAACTCGAACAACTGGCTTATATAATGAAAGTAGTTGTCTCACTAACTTTTAGCCCAATCTACCCAATCTCTACATTTTCAAGTACCTAAGATTACAGACATGAGCTACAGTATCCTATCCTATTTTTTGTTTAATTATACAAGAAAGTAAGCATAAATTAAGCTTTTAAAGAAGATGATCATGAAAACAGATTTCATGAATTAGTGTTTACAACTGATTTTTTCTATTTTATACTGAAGTTCAGAAATAATGAATATGCAGTGCACTTTTCAAATAAGTATGCATCTGCATATTTAACTCTCTGAATGTCATCATAGCTGCTTTTCTTGTAAAAGCTAGGGATCAATAAGTGATAACAAGGACACATACAAATAAGAAAGTGAGATGGAATCTTATTAGTATACGATTACTGCAAGCATATTAGCATACATTTGATGATAAAATTCTGCATATATTTTAAGATTACGTGGGTTTATGTTGTTGTTCTTCCTAGTCCTGTAGTTTTAATTCAGGACCTTGTGTTTAGGCAGTTTGTTTACTCATAGCTGGTGCTCTACCATTTGAACTACACCTTCAGTCTAGGTTTTTTTTTTTTTTTGGGTCCAGTCGTGGGGCCTGAACTCTGGGCCTGGGCGCTGTCCCTCAGCTCTTCAGCTCAAGGCTAGCGCTCTACCACATGAGCCACAGCGCCACTTCCGGCTTTTTTCTTTTTGCTTATGTGGTGCTGGGAATCGAACCCAGGGCCTCAGGCATGCAAGGCAAGCGCTCTACCACTGAGCCACCTTCCCAGCCTCAGTCTAGGTTTTTACAGGTTGCTTCAGATATGGAGGTTTATAAATGTTTTGCCATGGGCTGCATTTGAACTGCGATTTTCTGATCTCAGTCTTCTGAGAAGCTAGCATTAAAGGCATGAAAAACCACTGTCTAGCTGGATTACCTTTGTGTGTGTGTGTGTGTGTGTGTGTGTGTGTGTGTGTGTGTGTGTGTGTGTTACTGGTCCTAAAGCTTGAACTCAGAGTCTGGGTGCTGTCCTTGAGTTTATTTGCCCCAAACCAGTACTCTACCACTTGAGCAGCACCTCTTCTAGCTTTCTGATGATTAATTGTAGATATGATTATCAGAGACAGTCATGCCCTTTGAATCACAGTCTTCATATCTCAGCATCCCAGCTAGGATTACAAGGGATAGACACCAGCATCTAGCAGATTATCAGTATTTTGAAACAGAATTTTCCTTGCAGGGGAAATTGAAACAGCTTGTATGAATGATTTTGACAAGGATTGTCTTTCCCCACTATTGCAAAATTTGTGCAGAAAACACTGAAGCTTGATTTCTTAGAACATGTAGAATTCAATTATTAATATTAATGAAGAATGAAAATTGCAAATATTAAAATATTTAAGGGAGAGAAAATGTATCCTTTGCTTGTAGCACAACAAAATAGTAGGCTTAATTATGCAATGAATCCCCTAAGGTTTTTCAGGTAGGTAGAAAAATTATGTTTCCTTTAAATTATAGCTTTGTGGCTCGTTTTATTTAAACCTGTGGACATGAATATGATTCGCTCATAAAAAGCTATTCTTGATTATAATTATTTGCTTAACAAAAGCAGCATGAATCAAAAATGGATTAGTACTAGGATTCCTTTATTTCAAGTAAATGAACATGTATTGATTAGTGACTTTCCCATTTTAGTGCTAGTGGCAATAATTATTATTAATGAAAAATAATCCCTTTGCATATTAAATGTTTCAGTTATTAAACATATTGATGTCTCCATTCCTCTCTAAGATTATTTTACAATGAATGTCAACTTTCTGTGACCCAATAAATACCTGTAATTATTTATCAATCAAAATAAATATACACTTGAGGCATGGCTCAACAGGTATAGAGTTAATTATGAGTAAGAAAAATAATGACAAATACAATTTAATATTAAAAAATCAAGAAGACATTTACAAATGCCACACTTACTAGGAATCTCAAATATGCGGTTCACAGATTTATTTTTATGAATTCTCTAAACAAAATTGGCATTTTGAAGCAAGTAACATGTTGAATATTGTGAAACATATGGCAATAACTAATATATTTTGTGTTCTCTGTCTCTAAGCACGCAGGTGTCTATCCATTTATCTCAGGTTTTTTTAAATCTGAAGACTAATTATCCTTTAAAATAAGGGCACTCCTTCCACATGGGTTTTATTTCTAAACTTTTCATAATCTTTCCTCCTCAAATTACAATCTTCTCTGCACATTGAATAGAAACAGTGGTTATTAAACAATCACAGAAAATGGAATGAGAAAAAGAGTGAAAATGGTTGTGTTTGAAATGAGAGAGAAAAAAGAGGAGATATTAGAGACCATGTCAAAGGTCTTGAGGAAAGGGGGTTATACAATGTCTTTATGTTTTGTTTACATTATTTTATCTTTCACAATTTGGTTTATAATAAACACATATAATTGTACTTGTTCATATGGCACAGTATGATGTAAGAGAACATTGTATAATGACCATTCCAGGGTAATTAGCATATTCATCATCTCAGGCATTTACCATATCTTTTTCTGAGAATATTCAAATTCCCCTTTTCTAGATATCTTGAATATGCAATGTATTATTTTTTCTTTTCTTTTCTATGCTCTTCCTAGGATATAATAGAACAGCACAGCTCATTTTTCTTGTCTTCTAGCTACATTGTACACATTGTCTTTCTTCTCTGTATTTCCTCCCTCCCAGATTATAACCTGACTCTTATCTACCAATTGATCTAGATTAATTATGAAGATTGAAGAAAAACAAATTTACAGTAAAGATGATACATTTCCTGAGAAGCAAGATATATATTTTTTTTTTTTATCGGTCGTGGGGCTTGAACTCTGGGCCTGGGCGCTGTCCCTCAGCTCTTCAGCTCAAGGCGAGCGCTCTAACACTTGAGCTACAGCGCCACTTCCAACAAGATATATTTTAAAGAGTGATATGAATATGGTTGTCTGCCTAAACTTGTAGGTCAGAAAGGAAAGTAAGTAGTGAAGTAGAATGGATGGGAGATTTTCTCTTCTGAGTTGTGAAGGCCCTAATTTCAGGTACAGTCAGTCTCATGAGATAAAGTTTGGAGGACAAAACTTGAGCACTTTTCCTTCTAAATTTTCAATCCTTTTCAAAAATAACTCAAAATTTAGTAAAGAACTCTGTATGACCTTGAAGGTGGGTAAAAGTTATTTTGTAAAACAAATAAGGGACACTGGTGTCAAAGAGTAACAGAAGAAGGTTAATCATGTTGCTGTATTGTTTCTCTGATCAGGCAGGAGAGGAAAGTATGCAACTTTAGGATTCCAGTATCAGGTCAAGAAAGAAAAGGGAAGGAAACCAGAAACTCAGTCAAGCATCTCTTGACTCTGGTGGAAGTATAGCATGTTAACAAGATGCAAAAGACAGAAAAGACAGAAACAACTGTAAAACAGCTCTGTTCTAAATAAATACTGCTGTGCTGAGGAACACGGAAGTGCATATTTCATCTCTACCATTTCAGAAAATTACACATATGTAGCAATCAATTTGATTGCTTACCAAATCTAAGGAACACTTTCCCTGTAGAGAAATCTCCATACACAAAACATGCGTTTCCCTAAAAATGGAGCTAAATCAGAAAAAAAGAACACATTGGCTAAACTATACTTGTTTAAAATAGAGTCAGGTAAAAAAGATATTTCATGAAGCTTCCAAAACCACATGCATCCTCTGATGTTACAAGATGCCCAGATGTCAATCTTAGATTTGTTTCCTTTACTGGAGGACTCCTTCAGCTTTGTAGTCTATTCATATTTGTTACTGTGTCCATGACAAAAGATTCAGTTTATCTCTCACATACACACATCAGGAGTAACCATGATTCTCATCAAGGACAAAATTGTTACTGCACTGAAAGAAAGTAGAATATTTTATTGCTGAAATTATGAGACATTGGCACCGTTTTCTATACTAAGTAAGGGCATTTTTAACATCTGATGACATAGCAAATAAATTATCAGAAAAATGAAGTCTCAGAATTTTTCCTCACTGATCATCTTCACAATTTGTTATAACCATGGGAAATTAATAGTTTCTCACGTATTTTATCCTTGAAAGTCACATAATTTCATGGATTTATTGCATTTTAGCTCTAAATATCCATTCTCATTTGGAAAACTGAAATTAATTTATTAATTGTAAAAGGGTGTGGGAAAAATTTTTTTTCTGCCAAGGGTCAGTTGGTGTGTGATGTTAGCTGGTACTGATGTTTATTATGAAAAAGTCCCTGTATTCTTTGAATTCCTAGTTTTCATTGTAGTGCTCTTGGCTAGGGCATCCCAAATGATTTGAGGGCTTTATACTTAAACACAGAGAGGATTCCTTACCTCTGAAAAGAACTTGAGCATTCTTAGTTATGTTTAAGGAATGCATAAATATTTTTATGAGAGGCTGAGGAAAATAGAAGACCATTTGTTTCAAATTTGGTATTTAAAAAGTTACTTTAAAGATTCTTGTGTGTATGTAGTATCTTCCACTTGCTTCTGTTGAGCAAATACTAAAACAAATGTTTGAAACAGTGAACTAGAAAAGATACCTAGCTAAGCTGCTTCATAACTAGAGAACTAAAATTTTTTCCTACAATGCCATGTAAAATCTGTTGGCACTGCCTTCAGTAAGAAGTACCAAGTATAGATATTTTGGAAAGGGATTTTGTAAATAGAGGAGGCCTATTGGTATCAAATTTATAGAACAGTGACTTCCAGGCATGGAATGAAATTTTATGACCAGATTTAATTTGTACTGCTGAATATTATGATTATGTGTTCCTTGCTCTCAAAGGTCATGTATGTGTTTAGTTATTAATATATAAAATTGCATTTTTCAAAGAGATAAATCATTTTAGTCGTGAATTTTTATTTGTAATCAAAGTCAGGTTAGAAGTAAATAACTATCTAGAAAATCTGTGCGACATATACACTTAATTCCTAGAGTTTTGTTTACAAAGCTCTAATAATAAGATACAACTCTCTAAGGAGAACAAACTATTTGTCCTAAAAATATTTCACAAATATAATATGTAAAACTGCTTTATGTGAATAATAATGTCCAAGTATAATTATATTATCAATGATATATAAAACATCTGTTTCTGTGATTGAAGCAATTATGATTACAATATAAACTAAGTTAATCATAATAGAGGTTTAGAGGTGATAGTTTGTCATTCTTATTTCTTTAAATTTTATATGTAATTTTTCAAAGTAAATTTAAAAATTTCTAAAACTTCATATTTGTCAATGAATAAATCAAATGTATTTTGTATAAAAAGTTTCAGTGTTATTGAAGTGACTTTGACCCAAGTGTATTCCTTGTAAACATCTGTGTAATCTTCAAATGTTTAGAAAAAGAAAAGCTTAAATAAGCTGATTATGACATCTGTTCTTTTACATGTTTTAGAAAGCTCTTTTCAAATAACTTTTTATATTGAATCTGTTCAAAATAGTTTCCAAAATTCACATCAGAAAGGATGTTCACTAAATATGTAAATACATTACACAAGCACTAAAAAACTGTTTTGGCCTTTTCATTGAATATATATGTTTGACTATGAAATCCTGTTCATATTTATAATTTGACAATATATTCAGAATATACATTGGAAAAGTTGATATATATGTAGAATTTTTGAAAATAATCTGTTTTTGAGATTCTTTAATATTAGAGCATTGTTTTTTTTACTGCTTTTTCTTACTTTGGAAATTAATTTGCTCCTCTATGTCTTCAATAATGTGTCAGATACATTTTGTAACTAGCCATTCATTGGATTTCATTTCACCCTTTTCATAAAGTTTTTAGAAGTTTTTGAGCATAGTCACCTCCACTCAGTATGTGCTTTTGTCTCCAGTGGTATCTGTGATCCCTCTCCATTTTGTTTCTTTCCTCTTCCTACACTTCAACTTAAAAAAAATTAGAAAAGGACCTGAAATTTGACTTTCTTTCAACTTTGTGGTTGTTAAGTCTCCATTGCTTTTACAATATATTCATTCTATTTTTGGCATAGTATTTAGATATCAATATACATGAAACAATAAAACGTCTTGAAATTTGGCTCTATGAATTACACAAATAGATAATCCTACAAGATTTTTCCTTAAATATTCATTCACTTGAACAGCAATTGCATTATTGACAAGTTGCTACATCTATTTACTTCCCTAGTAATGGAACAGGACTAGAAAATCCAGAATTCCAAGGCTATTGAAGAATATTTGGATAATGTATCTTTTAACTACAGCATTGACATTATTAAAAGGAAACAACAAAGAAACCCCATATATAAAGACTGCTTTACTTATCTATGTTCAGCATATACATAGACGGGTTTGTGCATGTTTGTGTTCACCCAGGAGTGAAGCAGTTAATGAAGAAACACTCCATGATTGTTTCCAAATGGGACTTCTGTGGTGGTTCTGCTTTCAGATGCTACATAGAAAGGTGCTAGCTGGAGAAAGGTACTTGGACCACCAATGTGAAAGGATGCCCAGAGCACTCAGTGATACACTCATGCTGTAGGCACTAACTCCTTTTCTGGCTCAGCAGTTCATGGAGCAGTATTCCTTCTTCTTTTGCTGAGAATACATTTCATATTATATTTTCAAATGAACTCCCATGAAATAGATTCTTGATGAATGCAGCTTGACAAAAGTAGTCGTTTGAATTTAAATCTTTAAAATTGAGAGAGTAAATTGAAAATCTTTGCAAACTTCACTAACATCGGAAAGGAAATTGCATGTATCTCATTCAAAATGCCTTTTATCTGATAATAGAAGGAAGCTCTGGAGTTAGGTGTACTCTGAGAATTTTAAATTATTATAATATTCTGGGAACTATTTTTTTCTATCTAACATGCTAACCTAAATCTTTTCTGTAACAGGAGAGGTAGAGTCCAAAGAATTTTTTTTTTCTTAAGTAGATGTTGAGGATATAAACTTGAAGTGGCTAGGGCCTAGAAAATGTTAAAATGCTTTTCATGCTTTCTGGAATTTAAACTAGCTAAGGAGTGGCAAGAAGATGAGAAGAGCTGTAAATAGACAAAAGAGAGAGAGAGAGTGGGGGTGGGAGGGATAGAAACAAAAAATGAACAGAAATATTGTTTTTAATGTACTTATAGCACACTATGTGATTCTTTTGTTTCTTTTGTATGTTCTTTCCCGGCCCCGGGAAGTTGGGATATTTCAAATGTGATGGAAATGTTATAGTAGACTAAATGAAGGAATGAAAATAATGAGCAGAAACATTAATATTATTCCTGTAATATGCTAGATTTTCCCCCATTGGGATTTTATAAGAATTGGATTGTATTTTAAAGCAGATCAAGTATGGACAAAGCCTTTATAAAGCCACTTAAAATATTGAGGGTTGTGTTAGTAATGTTCTTTTTTATACATGTTCTAAGACTAAGCCTGAAGAGTCCTCATCAGTATTCCAATTACTCAATAAAGACACTTAATAAACCCAAACTAGCTGAACAGTTTTCACTGAGCAGTCTAATTGGGCAGCCCTGAGGGGCACCATTGGATCCTAGCAGAGTAGGGATGATTAGTAGCATGAACTGGGCCCCTGATCACAGGAACAACTGCTGCAGTATGTTCCACAAGCATTATGAATTTAAAAAATCACATTACAGCTAATAATCATTGGACAAAAAAGACAGAAAACCAGTCTCCATCAGCATTTTCTAAATGATACATTGTCAAACACACACTTAGGCACAGTTTGTCCAACAAATATATGTTGTGGAGGACACCTAGGTCCTACTCATGTTCATCCATTGTTTTTGTCACTCAGTAGCTAATAAAACAACCCTTCACCATGTGTGTTTATGAATTGGTATAAGGCACTATCCTCTTAACTCACCACCTTTCACCAATACTGTTAAAAGGTATTCCATCCTTTGCTCTCATCTTTAGTTATGAACTATTTCAGTAGCCATTAATTTGGCTATTCTATCAGGTCCCAAGGAAAGCAAAACTAAATGAAGCAGTCCTTATCCTTAGGATTTAAAAAATAAACATGAAAACAAACACTAGCTGGGTGCCAGTGGCTCACACCTGTAATCCTAGCTACTCAGGATGAGATCTGAGGATCATGGTTCAAAGCCAGCCCAGGAAGGAAGTGTGTGAGACTCTTATCTTCAATTAACCACCAGAAAACTAGAAGTGGTGCTGTAGCTCAAAGTGATAGACCACTAGCTTTGACCTGAAGAGTTTAGGAACAGCACCCACGCCCAGAGTTCTTGCTCCATGAATGAGAACAACAATACAAAACAAACAAATAAACAAAAATACTATATAAATGTGATAATATATAGGAAATGGACACTAACTTTAATTCAATATACAAGAATAGTAAATTAGTATCAAATATTAAGTACAACCTTGATAAAATCTGTACTGAAGGTTTTGGTGTGACAATACAATGACAAAGCAAGCAGGTGTGGATAGTGCAGATGGAGCTGAGGCTTGATCTCATCTGTACTCTTTATTACTTGCAGCACACTGGGAAAGCAACATAGCTTCTTAGTAGCTCTATAATTACTAATCTATAGAGAAATAATGCATAATTATTGCTAGATTCAGAAGGATTTCATCAAACAAGTTCTTATGAAGATTAAATATTACTAATGTTCTTAATTTTTGCAATCTTCATCACATAAGGAAATGTATAAGGAGAGCTTAATCAATTCTAAATGAACATTTTTGGTTATCAGTGTCTGCTGTTTAAAGAAAAACAAATAGTAACATAAATCATGATTTCAGTTTAATGAACAGTTAGGAATGACATGTATGAAGTATTTAGGAATATAATTCAAGACTACACTAATAGATAGCATATATAAGTATATTTCAAATCTAAGCACTACAGAAGATTGAGAAGATGGACAGCAGGAAAGATGGAAACAGGATATTATGGAAGAGCTCCTGACACAAGGGAATGAAATGGGAGAAATAATGGAGGTAAGAGAAGGTAAGAGAAACAGACATGTAAACATCAAAATTGGTGGGGACATGGGAGCAGAAGATGACAGAGAAGAAAGTCATGCAGAGTGAGTAAAAAGAGCCAATGCAAAAAAAAAAAAAAAACAATGCTGGCTACCAATGGTTCACATTCTTAGCTACACAGAAAGTTGCAATCTGAGAATCAAGTTCAGGAGGCAGCCCAAGAAGGCAAATCTATGTGAAACTAACCTCCAATTTACCAGTATAAAGCTGGAAGTGGAGGTGTGGCTCAAGTGGTGGAGTGATAGCTGTAGGGGGCAGAGTCAAGAAGGGCTACAAACCCAGAGTTTAAGACCCAGTACTGTCACAAAAGAAAAGAGAGAAAGAAGGAAGGAAGGGAGGGAGGAAAGGAGGGAGGGAAGGAGGGAGGGAGGGAGGGAGGGAAAAAGAAAAGCAAAAAACCAAGATCAATTAAATAATTTCAAGCAAGGGAAATTAGATATCAAGATATGAGTTAATGGAAAATAATACAATAATGACTACTAAATGATTAGTGCACATTGTGAGATCCCTGGAAATAATTCAGCTAGGTAAAGAGAGAACACATCACAATGGAGGAAGAAAGCTAGTATAACCTATTTTGTAAATTTTGTTTTGTTTTAAAATACTACTTTAAGAAACTAGGAAAGTAAATGGCTATTTTGTTAAGCAGAGCTGACACATGAAAGCTGAACCACTTGGGCAGCTAAGCTGCCTTAGAAATCTAGCCTTTTAACCCAAGTGTACAATTCTTATTTGCAAGTCCATCAAGGGTATGAAGAAACCATGGAACTAGGACTAGGACTCAGACAGAATGGCTGATAGAGGCACCAGCTTATAGTACAGTTTACCCATCTACGACATGAGGTTTATTCATTGCTTTTTGTGGAAGAGAGACAGAGGAACTGCCCAAGGTTTGTTTGTTTTTTTTAACTAAAATAATACATAATCCTTTCTCACTTTTCACTGCCAAGAGACAGTTACGCAGACCTGTTAATATGTTCAAACAGTTCAGCTGAACAAATTGAATATTTGCCAATCACACTCTTTCTCAAATGCAATGTAAAGATTTGGAAATTTTATCTAATTAATCAATTAATTAATTTGTTTCACAGATGCATTGAGAAAGACATATGAAGTTATATATATATATATATATATATATTACATTCCACAACACAAACAGAATGTCTACTTATATAGTTCTATACTAGAGGAGTTTATATTCAGTGGAAATTTTTGACCAAAACAATCTAGGATTAAACAGGTTTTGGAAAGGGAATAGATCTTTGGCAGAATAAAGAGCATTGTGCTCTCTTCTGTTACATCAGGAGACATGCTTAGAAGTTCTCCTTTAGTGACCTTCTAATTCCAGGTGTTTATTGGCCTTTTCATAATATGTATGTGTGTGTGTGTGTGTGTGTGTGTGTGTGTGTGTGTGTGTGTGTGTATTTTGTGGTGCTTATTCTGCTTTCTTTCTTTTGTGCTCATTCTTAGTACTATTTTTTCATTTAAAAAAATTATTGTGAAAATACCGTACAGAGGGGTTACAATTACATGGGCAAGGTAATGAGTGCATTTCTTATAAAGCATTGCTGCCTCCTCCTTTGTTTCCCCTTACCATCCCTTCCCACTTCCCTCCATAGTTGTAAAGTTAAGTTTTTGCCATAAAACTTTGTACATCTCATTGTTGCAGTGGGTCCACCTGTATGCATATTTAAATAATTTGTTTTTGCCCTTCCCCTCCACAAATTATACCAACATCAAATACAATGAAAACAGGGGTTATATCATGGGGGAGGGACATACAACAGCACAATTATGTTTATGGCAGCATTATTTACCATAGCTAAGCTATGGACCTAACCCAGATGCCTCTCAGTAGATGAATGGATCAAGAAAATGTGGTGTATATACACAATGGAATTCTATGCCTCTATCAGAAGGAATGACATTGTCCCATTTGTTAGTAAATGGAAAGATTTGGAAAAAAAATATGTTAAGTGAAGTAAGCCAGACCCCAAAAAAACATAGGTCCCATGGTTTCCCTTATTCTTAGTGCTATTTTTTACTCTCAGAAACATAGAGCCTTTTCTGCTTTTTTAAATTAAATTGCTGTATAACGGAGTTGTCATTTAACAAAGCAGTTTATGATTATAATACATCTTGATCAATGCTTCTGGATATTCCATATTGCTCTGCTTGACACAAGAGAAGAACACAGGCAAAGACACTTGCAATAGTTTTCTCGTCAGTAATATGTCTGATTAAAGCCATGTACTTGTAACTTTGCCTTTTCAGGAGTTGAGTATCAAGACTCAGATATATCTAGGATCTACTTTTAACACATTTTATGAGTAGATTGTGTTCCCTAGAATTCATAAACTGAATCCTTAAAATAAAGTCAGACTATAACATTGTGATATTACCCTTGGAAAATGAGATGCTGAGAGTGGAATTCCATCTAATTTCAGGATGATCATATAAAGAGACAAGAGGGATGCCAACTGCAATGCAAGAGAGAAAACTCCAAGAAAAGCAAATCTACCATGACTTTGATCTTGGACAATTCCATTTTCTACATCTGTGTAGAAACAGACTTTCTCTTCTGTAAGCTATTATTTATGACGTGTGATTATGGCACCCCAAGAAAAATGAAAGTTTTTTTCTTTTTCTTATATTTCTGATTAGCAAGTCATCTTCCTAGTAGAGAAATACCAAACAGCTTATCTGTGCTATCAACTCCCAAGGGGATTTTACATATGTTATTTATGATAAATTTGTCATTAGTTCCTATTATTCCTAGTAACAATAATATACACAAGTTGTTATATCCTTGTATATACATTACAGATATTTGTACATAAAATTATATGTATAAATTTTTCTTCTGATGTGCCTTCAAATGACATAAATCCTGTGCTCCTTTGCTATCTATACTTGAACTCTTAATAATCCAATGAGAAAAGTAGCATCATTTTATAACTCCATTCCAAATACTTCTGGAGATCTTCTATGTCTATTCACCCTAAACACACACATGTCTCATGTATAATATAAATGCCATATTTATTATCATTATGTTGAAATGCAAGGACTGGTTTATTTCTATATTCTTTATATTTTCCTGGAGTTTAGATTTGATCTTCACTAAATAAATGTTCTAAAGAGAGTTGTCAGGAATGCAGACAAGAGAAAAGTGATGGAATTATTAGTGAATCCTTAGAGATAGGGAAGTCAGAGGGAATAGGGAAGTCAGGGAATAGGGAAGTCAGGGAATAGGAAAAATGATAAAGGAGACTATCTTGTTAATTACAGATTTAAAGTATGTATTATAAAAGACGTCCCCTTGTGTAAATGCCAATGATGGTAAAACAATGTTTATATTACAGTATGGGAAGAAAAACAGGAAGAATATTGATGAAAAGCACTGTCTGTTATACACACACCCTGAAAGACTACTGCCAGAACCTTTGAGAGAAATAATGTAGCAGGAAAGTGAGATCAATAATGTCATTACCAAAATGCTAGAAAATGATAGGACTTTCCATGGAAGTATTCAATCAGGGCCTTAAAGAGTGCACTTTCAAGGGAGTTGTGAGAAAAACCAAATTGCAGGGCTTAAGGGAATTGATGGAGAAATGTTTCTAATAGATATAGAGACACTACAGCAAAAGAAAACTCAAAAACGATTAAGTGTTGTATGTGCCACTGATAACGAGTCAAGGAAGATTACAATTGTATATTTAATTTCAATTTCTATTAAGAATACTTAAATGAGATTTTTTGTGTTCACATATCAGGATGTGATGTTTTTCAATACTCTCAAGATTTTCACATTGTTAGAGCTACCAAAGGAAGCACTCTTTCAGTATATTGATTATTTTAAAATTTTATCTGCATTTCTTGAACCTCAAGTTAAAGTGATTCCTTCTATTGCCTGATTGAATGGGGCAAAATAAACTATCTGACATTAAAGCCAGGTATACAATTCTAAGTTTATTTAGGAAATAACCAATTTAGAGGTGTGTGTGAGAGAGTGTCCTGGAAAAAAATAGTAAAATAAGATAAAATATTGCATTTTTAATGGAGAAAGATATTCTGCATTAAAATGGAAGGAGGTAGCATGAAGTATAAGGATATTTTCTTGTTGAACTCATTGCCTTGTGCTTGCTAGGAAGGGACACATTATACGTGAGCCATGCCTACAGTAATTTGGGCCCTATTTTTTCAGGTAGGGCCTTAAATGTTCTCCAAAGCCTGGCTTCAGACCATAATCCTCTAACCTATGCAGTCTTTTATGTAACAGTGATTACAAGCTAGTATAAACAGCTTATTAATTGAAATCAAATTCTGATAAGTTTTTTTTCCAGGACTACCCTTAAACTTCAGTTCCCCCTCTGTCTATGTCCAAAGGAGCTGGGATTATAGGTATGAAATACCAAGCCTAGTAATTTCAAAAGTATTTCAGAGATGAACAAGAGGAAACAGTGAATGTTCTACTAACCAGAGTCCCCTGAAATAAACATATTCCTGTCATAGAACCCTGTGTGATCATGTAGAATGGTCTAGAGCTATGACTTGGTAGTATCATCTCCCAGCTTCTACAGGAAGCGTTTCTTTACTTGAATGTCTTGCTCAAAATGTATTAAAATTGTGGCTCATTCTGTAGCTAGATTTTCCTCAGAATTCCATCATCTGCATTGCATATCTGTCTCTTCCACTGAGTAAAACAGTTTCCAGAGATATATGCTTTGGCATCACACCTTAGGACATGGCAATGTTCTGTATTGATGGGCATGTTAGTGAACTTCAATTGATTACCTAAGAGCAAGTATGAAAATGAACCTAGCAATCTTCCTCAAAGCTGATTGATGTGAGGATTCACATAAAGCAATAAACACCATGAAAATAATACAATTACAGATTTTCAAGAATAGTGTAGACACTAACAAGTTTGTTTTCAATGTGTCTCATCAATTTTGGATCAAACAAAGAAGATAACCAGAAGGGCAGAGTAAAGAAGCATACATATTTCTTTATAACTAAAAATAAATAACCAAAGTAAATCTAAAAGTTTTAGTGAATATTGGCCATATGACAAATGGTGTGCCTAGCAGCTACATAAACCTGAGTCTCAGAAGCTTATTATTATTTATATTAAAAAATGGACCTTCGATGTGTTTTGGATCTCTCAGGATATAAACAGAAACCTTCAGAGGGTATTCAGTCTTTTTAAGACAAAGATTCCATTCAAATTGTTATACAAACTAGTGTTATAACTGCTCATAGGCAACATAGAAGGTTTTCAGTTTTGTTTGAGTAAACAGGGAAAGTCTCCTGCCTTAAAATGTATGTCAAACCAAGCATCTGTGGTTCATGCCTGCAATCCTAGTTACTCAAAAGGCTGAGATCTGAGGATCTTTGTTCAAAGCCAGCCTAGGCAGGAAAGTCCATGGCACTCTTTTTTTAAATTTTCATTTAATTTTTATTGTGAAAATAATATACAGAGGGGTTACAATTACATGGGCAAGATAATGAGTACATTTCTTATCAAGCATTGTAGCCTCCTCCGTTGTTTCACCTTCCCATCCCTTCCCATACCCCCTCCCCAATCCTCCTCGACCTCCCCTCCCACCAAAGTTGTAAAGTTCATTTTTAAAATAACGACTTGTACTTCTCATTGTTGCAA
>NW_012267250.1:5281301-5296102 GCF_000151885.1 Dipodomys ordii
AGTAGTATGGAGGTTCCTCAAAAGACTCCACATAGAACTCCCCTATGACCCAGCAATCCCACTTTTGGGCATTTACCCAAATGTTTACAAACAAAACCACACTAAAGCTACCAGCACAACTATGTTTATTGCAGCATTATTTACTATAGCTAAGGTATGGAACCAACCCAGATGCCCCTCAGTAGATGAATGGATCAGAAAGAATGGCATTGCCCCATTTGTTAGGAAATGGAAAGGCTTGGAAAAAATTATATTAAGTGAAGTAACCCAAGCCCAAAGAAACATAGGTCCCATGGTTTCCCTTATTTGTAATATCCATGACACTCTTATCACCAATTAACCACCAGAAAGCCAAAGTGATGCTGTGGCTCAGGAGCTGAAGAGCTCAAGGACAGCACCCAGGCCCAGAGTTCAAGACCCACAACCGACCAAACAAAACCCAAAAAACATGTCAGTAATTCCCTCTGCCTCCCCTCTTCCTCTCCCTCTCCCTCTCTTTCCTTCTTGCTCTATCTTTCCTTCTTTTTCTCCTTTTCCGCCCTCTTTTCTTCCCTTCCGCTCAAATTCACATACATTATACGTGTACACTCATACCCTCACCAGAACATAGATATTTTTAATCTTCTAACGTACATTAGTTTAAGTATTCTAGTAATGAAACATTGCCTAAGCAGTTTTATCTGATTTAGACAGTAATATATATTCAAAATTTAAATTTAATGAAAATAGCTAAAATAATTAAAAATGAAAACCCCCTATTATTCACATATCATCTTTCTTCCCTTTCTCTCCTGTCTTCATATTATTTAATCAACACAAAATCATAACAAAAGTAGCAAAAATAATCTTATAATCGCAATAAACAGCAAAAAAGATAAATTCTGAGCCCAACTTAGCTTATCTCACTATGAGGTTGTATGACAACAATGTAACATATGTAAGAGTTAGCATAATCCTGATTCCTTATTTCCAAGGATACCTCCTGTCTCGGCTCTCACACTGGATTGGAGATCTGGGCACACATGGGAAATGCAACAGAGATGAAAAAGAAACTGAAATATCAGTTCTAATTTTTTGGAAAAGGAAAAAAATAACAATACAATATAAACTAAACCTCCATGAGGTTCTCTAATTTCCTATTTTTTCCTCAGTAAGTTAAACTTGGATGCTTTTATTTAATGCAAGAGTATCTATATCAATGATATTGTGAATACTTGCTTAGATGGATCATTATGCATCAAATGACACAACCATGCAGGAGAGGTCATCAATGCATTTTATTAGTGCAACTAACAACATTTTATATGCCTGGATAACACTAGATTATTCTATTTTAGAATGAAACATTTTTTAATAAAAGTGCATTTTCATCCCAATTCATATATGCTTAAGTAATAAAATGCTTACTAAACTATAAAAGATTCTTTTGATTTAAAATCTACAAGGTACCATGTTTTTTGTTTGTTTGTTTGTTTGTTTCATTTTGACCTGCCAGTTGGAGCTTGACAGGATGAATTAATAAGCACACATGTTCTTTTTTGTTTTTTTGAAATGTGTTTATATTTTATTTAATTATTTTTACTATGAAAATACTGGACAGAGGAGTTACAACAACCTCCCTAGCCAGATATGCAAATCAAAACAACATCGAGATTCCACCTCACCCCAGTTAGAATGGATATAATCAAGAACTCTAATAACAACTTATGCTGGAGGGGATACAGACAGAAGGGAACCTTACTGCATTTTTGGTGGGAGTGCAAACTTACTTGTTCAACCACTTAGGAAAGTAGTATGGAGATTTCTCAAAAGACTCCACATAGAGCTCTCCTATGACCCACCAATTCCACTTTTTGGCATTGAATGATCACAAACAAGACCATAGTAAAGCTACCAGCACAACTGTGTTTATTGCAGCATTATTTACCATAGCTAAGATATGGAACAATGTTTCTTTTTTTTAAATTGTGAAAATACCATACAGAGGGGTTACAATTACATGGGCAAGGTAATGAGTATATTTCTTATCAAGCATTGTTGCCTCCTCCTTTGTTTCCCCTTCCCATCCCTTCCCATCCTTTCCCATGGGGGAGGGGGGCTGGCAGAAGTAAATGCTTTGAAGAAGGGGCACAAAAAATAGGATGCATTATGCTTTTGAAGGTCCTCTGGAGATCATAAATGTGGTCAGAATAATGAAATTCATATACAGCCAAGCAATCTTTGTAAACAAATACACAAAGCGTAATTTATCTACACATTCCAATATCTACAGTTTTTTTGAAGAATTAACTCTTGAAGTAATGACTAAGAGCCTATAATCTAGCCAGCCAAGTGTACCACTTAGTGGGTGAGCTCTATCATATATTATTAATGGGCTATATATAATTTAACTGTGCTTCAAGAAGTATGTGCTTTGCTACCTGTGGTTCTTACACATAATCTGAGCTACTCAGAAGGGTGAAACCTGGAGGATCATAGTTGGAATCCAGCCCAATCAGAAAAGTTTGGGAAACTATATCAAATTAACCAGCAAAGCACTAGACAGGAGGCAGGGCACTAATGGTCACATATTAATGAGAAGCAAGAAAGCTGAGTGAGGGTGAGAGGCCCTGAGTTCAATCTTAAGGAGTGGCATACGCACAAGTTAAAAGAAATTAACCACATGAGGACCAGCAGTGACCTGGTGGTGTTACACTGGACACATAGGAGTAGAATTATAACAGATTCTTAACTTGGAAACAGTGGCACAAGCCTGTAATCCTAGCTACATAGGTATCTGAGATCTGAGGATTATGGTTCAAAGCTGGCCACGGCAAGAAAGTCTCAGTTTCTTATCTCCATTTAACAAAATCTAAAAGTGGGGCTGTTACTCAAGTGGTAGGGTACCAGCTTTGAGCAAAAAGTTAACTAATAGAGCTCAGGTCCTAAAATCAAGCCCCAATACAGCAGAAGAAAAGAAGAGTTTCAATAAGGTTATGAAGGAATCCAATCTATGGCTAGCCATGTTAAGCTAGGAGTGACTAGTAGTAATTTCTCTGATAATTTAATTTATATTGCTAAACTACATGGTTTCTGAGTGTCTACTGTTAGGAATGACAGAGTGAAAGCATGTCTGTGCAATGTGAATGGCAAATAGGAAAAATGTAGCCTGTTTCATGAAATAACTAAAAAAATGCAATGATTTGTGATCTACATCCACAGTGCAACTTAAATGCATTCCTTTCACATGAAGTTATACTTTTAAAAAACTTTTGTACATTTTTGCTACAAAATAATAATTTGTCATTATTTTTTTAAAATTCATTTTTAGTCTGGATATTCACAATCTCCACTAAAAGAGAAAGATGTGAACATTAAATTTGGCTGTAGTTGAAGTAAACCATGTACTAATTAGCAGTACTCTAGGGACAAAGCTGCTGATTTTCTGAAAATAGTATTATGAATTATTGTGAAGTCCCCAAAGACATTTATATGAGAAACGTTTCAAGGATAAAACATATCTTAATATGTGCATAGTTCGACACTGTTTGCATAAAATCAAAGTAACCCATCTACCTTCAGATCTATCAGTTTACTTAGGTAAAGTGCTAAAGAAATCTGCATGATTTGCTATCACTAGTATGGTAGAGTAACAAAGCAAAAGGAGGAAAGGCATAGATACCTGTCAGTGTCCCTGAAATTCTGAACAAATGCTGACTAAAACAATGAAGATTAAGGGGAGAAAAATGAAAGTGTTCTGAACTCACAACCTTTAGGGAAGGTCATGTATATTGATACCACCACATAACACACATAACTCTCACTACATAGCATTCAAATGATTTAAAGACAGTTCTTTCCAATACTGACATATCCACCACAGACATTTTTGGGTAACTATAGACAATATATATGTTAAATATCCATAGACAGATGAATTTATCTTTTGCACCTAATTATTAAGCTATGAATTAAGAAGAAATTAATTGTATTTTAAAATATTTAATCTTTCAAAATGAAACAGTAAGGTACAAAAATACAATGCTCATGCAAATGGTTAACTCTGAAACTACTTTTGAATTCTTTTGTTAACCTAAGAAATCTTATCTTATAAGATAGAGGTTATTTGTTTGGTATTTTTTTGAAACTTTTGGTCATATTCTACACTATTACACAGGACATAAAATTTTTCTTGACAAGGAAAAAATCTGTTTAGTAAGTATACAACACATTAGCTTTTCTATCATAATACAACTTATATAAAGTGTACGAGTCCATCTGATGCCACTTTGTAAGTCTATATTAGCTCAGTTAAATTATTGCCCAGAACCACTAGTGGTTAAATGTGAAGGACAAATTAATATTATTTATTTCTGTATAGGCTTTTACTTTCAACTGAATAATAGAAATGTTGTCCAACTCTAAAAATCAGACTAAAATCCACCTTACCGTCATCATACTGGCCCACGCAGATCACAAAGAGAGAGCCAAGGATGATCCCTGATGCTAACCATTTCCAGAGATAAAACTGTTGACGCATCTTCTGTCAAATCCACTTGGGGCTAATCTGAAATAACAAGATGCAGAAAGAAACATTTGACATGCTCATTAATCTGTGATCGGCAAACAAAACTGTCACCAGACAGAACAGCCGTAATGACTTCACAGTTAATTACCTGTGCCACACTGTCCATTTACAAAGAACACACTTGTGTAATGCACTGGAACCCTCTAGTGACATGCATTTGCAAACAGGTAATCTCTAAGGAAAAACACCTTTTGTTTGATTAATTTATAATCAAGTAGGTTGAGAAGTTAACCTACCAATGATATTAGGAGCCCCATCCTCTTTAAAACTGAAAACAAATGGATGAATCAAACATTAATCACCAGAAGTTACTAAAACTGTGTTGTTTAGAACATCACTGAACTAGAATGTATAAACTGCTTTATAGCAAATTAGGATGGTAAATCAGTTATTAGTATCTCACATGACACTTATTGAAAAATTATAGGCGAGTGCTCTACCATTTGAGCTACAGTGCCACTTCCAGTTTTCTGGTGGTTAATTGGAGATAAGAGTCTCCCTGCTGGGGCTGTCTTTGAACCATGATCCTCAGGTCTCAGTCTTCTAAGTAGTGAGGATTACAGCATGAGCCACCGGCGCCCAGCTAAAGCCTTTTTTTTCCCCAATCTTTTCACATATTTGTCATTTGAAGCATTTGGGATAATCCCCTCTTAATTCCTTTGTTTTATTTTGTAAGTGTTAAAAAAAAGAATAACTGAGGTACCTAGCCAGGGAGTTCACTAGTCTTTCTAAGGGAATATGCTCAATTTCTTGTAGGTAAAGAAAACTATTCACCCATAATGGCACAAAATACCCCTGATTATAATCCATGATAGGACAGAGATCCAGACTCTGTTTCTCTGATTCACAGGTTCCAGCTCAAATGCCTCCAGAGCATAGCAAACAAAGGAAAAACCATGAATCAGTCCATGGGGACAATAGGTAGAGGCTGTAATGAACTCTAGAGGGCAGGGTTTGATAAGAGACCAGCTGGTGTCCATGGCTGTCACTGGTTGTCTTGTGGGAACACAAAGGTTGCCAGGTCCACAGATTTTCCAGGAGAAAGCAGGCATCCAAATTTCCATGTGATTGCTCAGTGTTTCAATGACAGTGCAATCCTCTTTCAAACACTAAATGCCTTTGGCAGGTCATAATAGTATCTGAAGTTCTTCAGTTCCTATTCCTGCCTAGGATTCTCTCCAAGACTAGACTAGGTTCGACAGAGGACACAAGGGAACTATTTTAACTCTTTTTTTTACTTTATTGTATTTCATTCATAGGCATTTTATTTATAATAACAAAGCATATCTAAGTCCCTATAATTTTTATGTATTCATATTGAACATGCAAGCATAAATGTATTTACTTATTGGATGCACAAGTCTTGAATTTCACAGATCACTACATTAGATGTCTATTAAACATTATTTATATGGAATTTATTCCTTATTTCTTCTCTAAGAGGAGAAAGACACCTTCACTGACCTGGCTCACCAATGATTTCTTTTCATAATTATAATGTGTAGTTCCTGATTTTTTTGAGTTCTGGGTACAATGAACCCAATGAGAAATCAGTCATGAGATGTCAAGAGAATACTCTTCATGTTTTACTGTAGTGAAAAAGAAAACAAATTTGATCAGTGACAGTGGTTGTATAGCGCAATGGATAAGGATAAAGCATCTTTAAAAATGTATGTTCTTGACCAGGCACCAGAGGCTCACACCTGTAATCCTATCTACTCAGGAAGCTGAGATCTGAGGATCACCCTTCAAAGCCAGCCTGGTCAGGAAAGTCCATAAGACTTTTATCTCCAATAAACTACTCAGAAAAAGCTGGAAGTGGAGCTGTGGCTCAAGCCGTAGAGCACTAGCCTTGAGCACAAGGAGGCTCAAAGACAGCTCGTAGGCTCAGAGTTCAAGCCCCAGGGCCAGAAAAAAAGTATATACATACATATCAAAAAGAATATATATGCATATGTGTGTATATATATACATATGTATATATATTTTGATGTCTTTATTTATTGTCAAGGTGATGTATAGAGGGGTAACAGTTACATAAGTAACTGTTATATATATATTCTTATATATCTTATGAATGTTATTATAGAATCTTACAATTGCTAATTGTAAGACAAAGAAATTAGTAGTACCTATATCTCACTACCACTACAATTAAATAGCAATATAATATAATATCTAGCCCCCAAGAGTGTTATAAAAATTAAATCAATTGAACAGAAATGGATGCTTAGAATAGTACTTCAAACAAAATAAATACCCCATAATACTTTCTATGATTCTTTTTGACCCAGTAAAGAGTTGTTAGGCTCTTCTAAGTACTTTATCCATACAATTCTTTGATCTGTCCTTAGAAATGCCTGTAAGGTATTTGTTTGTATATGATTCTAAGAATCTTCATGGAAATAACACCACAAATCTTCAGCATCTTAAGATTTAGTATTGTATTTGAATACTTGATTTGTTTTTAACCATAACACAGTCCAACTTTTGCAAAAGACATACTGCAATAAGTCATTCATTTTTACCTTTCCCTTAAATTAAGCACAATAACTTTTACTTTGTGTTTAGGGGCACTGTTTATTTCCTTGGATGGCATATTTTCACAAAATTAAAAAGCAGGAAACCACAGACCAAACAATGATTCCAACACAACTGAGATAGTAGAGAACTTTAACAATGAGAGTTTTACATCTATTAGCTGCATACTGTGATATGCATAGTGAATTTTCATTTTTACACCTCATGTTGCAAAGTGAGTTAGGTGGCTTACTGAGTTACCATCCTCATTCTGTGGAAGAACCAAGCTGACATGAAAAGAGGCATGAATCAAAAATAAGCCACAGGTTATTATTTAAGTCATTAAAGTAACAGACAGTTTTATCCCTCTAGAAAACTCCCTCTTGGGTCCTGTTTATTTTTATTTCAGGATCATTTATGTTTTGGGGAAAATGTTTATTTTTCTTTCTTTTAAGAATGGCAACAGTACTGTCTGTATACATCTTCTGCAGGAAGAAGATATCTCTGGGGAATAGTTTATACATGTTTGTGTATATATCATAAGAAATATAATTACACATATACATCTTAAGTGTTTTATTCATATCTACTTTAGTTCCAAAGTAATTTTAATCACCGGCATGGCCTTTACAGCAATTAAAAGAAAGCTACAAGTCATGATATGAATCTGATATCCCAATGCATTAAGAAAACCTGCTTTTACTAAATGATATGCTAAAATGTTTCCTTTCATAAACAGACTGTGATTGTCCAATCAAATGACTAGAATACCACTACAGTTATACACTCATTTGGCCCATCAGTTGACGATTTAACTTGAACTAGCATATTACCCATCAATAAGTTGAAAAAAATTATGTGGGAGATGTAACCTAATATCATTCTAAATGACTATAGAAAAGTGAAAGCTATTTAAAATACCTCTATCCTATTTGGAAATCCCACATGAAACTCTGTCCCTGTTTTCTAAATGAAAAATTTCCTATCTCATCCCCATGATGAATAATATCACACTCTATTAAGCTACAGCCTACTTAGAACTAAAAAAATATAGTGGCATACAAACTAATTTGTATTTGCTTCTTAGATGGTAACAACTTAATTGGCATATCCAAAAATGTGATGTAGTCAACAGATAATATTTTGCAATGATTACCTGCTAATTGCATTAGAATAGTGTCAAAAATTGGGAAATGTTAGCTTACACTATTATGTTTATAATTTTACACATAAAAGGTCTGCATTTCATGTTTAACTGATGTTTTCCTTAGGCTTCAAATATTTTATGACAATTTTTATTTTATAACAATGTAATATTCTGACTGATTTCTCTATTGTGTTTTCCTTAGTAAATAAAGGCTTTCACTTCTCTGGCAATCTAATTGCTCAAAAATTCATTTGTCCAACCAACAATCATGGAATATCTGTGAGATATCATTTCCTCTTCTCTGTAGTTGAAAATATTAACAATATCTGACAAATTTCTCTGCTCTCATGAATCTTACAGTCTAGCAAAAGGAAGATAGACAATAATAAAGAAAAATCAATTATATTACACTTTAAAAATTATCGTGACAGGAAAACTAGGTAGTACTTTTACTATCAAAACATTGCCGATGGGCATGCCTATAAGACTTGCTACCCAAGTGGCCAAAGACCAAAAGGATGGCAAGGAAAGGTCTGCCTAGGCATAAGTTTATAATATTCTGTCTTCAACAGGCCAGGATGGAGGCCTGTTTCCAATGAAAAAGTACTAAGTCACACAAGACTCTTGGTTCAAATCCTAATAGCACAAAAATAATAATAACAAAACCCAAAATTTTCATGCTGATAACTTACACATAATTAATTTTCAATAAATAAAGATTGCGTAAAGCCTCACTGTGTGAACCTTAGACAAGAGCATTTTCCATGGCGCCCACTACCTTCAGTACTTATTCTTATTTAATGCCTTGGAGGAGACTGCAGGAATATTACTTTATCTTTGGGGTACAAATCTAAAGCCAGGAGATTTATTTTTATCCTTTGCCCTGTGCCTAGGTGGCTGTGGGTGACATTTAGCAGAAGCAACCAAGGCCAAAGCGAAAGTCTTCTCTCAAATATATTTATGGCAATTCTAACTATATTTTTTAACCTCTATCCCTGACATCCATGAGGAAAGCCTCAATGTTCTTGAGCTGTCAACATTTTGAGTACATTTTCATTATAAGATGAGAAATCCCACATTGCTACTACAGAGGGCAGCAGGCTGAGGCTCCCAGGGCAGGGGGAGCTGTTTGGAGATAGTACCCCATTTCAGTAGTAAACTCAGCTAGTCTCCTGGTTATTCTGATATCTGACACAATCTAGACAGAGCTATAAAAATAACACTTGTCACTACTCTATTTTCCTTGTGAGCAATATAAGCTATCCACAAGCTGGAATAAAGTGAATTTCCTTCAGTGCCACCACCTCCGATATCAAATCAAAAACACACAGCTTTCCAAAGTCACCCTGTCTTACCACTTACCAAATATGAATTGGCTTCACTTTTTGGCTGGAAGGCTTTCTTTTCCTCTAGTATAGAAGAAAATATCAATAGTGTATAATCACGGCAGGGAATAGCTACCACTCTTAAACCTAAGCTAGAGAATCAATTTTGTCATTATAATATAAACTTCAGAAAAATAAAGTTTCAGAGATGACTTCAGATACATTGCCTGTTTCACAATCACTTTGTTTTTCACTTTGCCATACATTATATAAAAATGCATATTATATATTCGCCTATAAAATATGCTTATAATTTTTGCAATATTTTAGCCAATAAAATGTATTTTATATATCTTTAGTAAAGTTACACAAGTTCTGAAATGATACATACATTTTATTATAATCTATCATACAGAGATTGGTATTATCTTGAATTTTACTTTTATAATCCATGAGTATAATTCCATAGTCAAAATGTTCTGCTAATAAGTGATATGAAGGATAGGAAGATTAGTAGCCTTTGTTTTCCATTGGTGGACATGTTGCTCCTTCCTGACAAGTTTATATTGGAGGTTTGGCCATCCGTGCAGTGGTGGGAGGTGGTAGAATATCTGAAAGGTGGAGTTCAGGTGGGAGGTTCTTAGAGACTACTGAGCTATCTTGAAAATGATTGGTTTTAAAAGCCTGACCTTGACCCTTGTATTTGTTCTAGCTTCCTGTCTGCCTAGATAATCCTTTTCTGTATTTATTGAGATGTTCAGCTAGATTGTTTCCTTTAGTCTGTTGATATGATATTATGACCATTTTTCTGCACAGGATGAACTTGCATTATGTTTCTAAAATGAATCCCATTTGGACATGGACTTAAGTATTTCTTAAATCCATTTGGACTTGGTTTGATGGAATTTTGCTGACAATGTTTGCATATATGATCATCTAGAATATTGGCTGGTAGTTTCTTCATGACAATTTACACTTTAGAATCAGAATGAGGTTGACCTCCTGAAATGAGTTAGGAAGAGTTCCCTCCTTCAAATTTTGGAATCATTTAATATTCCATCTCAGTGTTTGGCTAGCAGTTAGCTTTTCAGCCATCTGTTCTTAGGATTTTTCTTTGATGAAAGACTTTTCATTACTGATTTAGTCTCACTAGTCATTTTAAAAATTGACATATAAACGTCTAATGTTTCATGTCCTATTTGTACCTCTGTGCATTAAGTACTTCTGCATGTCCACCCACCTATTTACTCTTCTGTCTGTTCTCCCTCCCACTGAAACCTACCCTCAAAGAGAACTTATTTTAGATTCCTGTTGTTCATTTTTAAAGATTAAAATCTGCATAAGAGAGACAACATACTATGTTTTTTTCCTCAGTGGAATTTAAGTTTTTCAATTATTCTACAGTATTCATTAAATAAAGACATACTAGACAAACCCTAAATAAATGTATTTCCTTAGAGTTGTTTCTAAAATATTATTGGAGAACAAGTCTGTACTCAATATTGTATATCTTCAGGGAAAACAGCATTTGTATATTTATGTATTTATTGAACAAAGGCATTTGGAATTGACAAGTTTAGATCAAATATATGCTCCTAAAGATAAGTGTAAATGTAAATAATAAACATGTACTAAATCTTGAATCTAAATTAAAATGTATGGCTTATTTATAATAGAAGTTATTGGTCTTCAAAAAATTTGATTACTGAGCCAGTTTTCTTTCTGTATAAATTGTTTCTCAAATTCTTCTCTGTGTCAGTACATTAATATATTTTCATAGAAAAATCATTAAAATTAAGTGCATATAAGCCACAAAATATAATTTCAATATTATAAAAATAGCCAAAGTAAAAGTAAGTGACAAGGAGAGGTCTTTCTTTACAACTTCCTGAAAATAAAAGTAAAGGCTGTAGAAAACTATAGCATGAAACTTAAATTACAGGTTTTCCCTCACTTAATTAGCACTCTTGTCCAATTAAGCAATAATCTCTTTTAGAAAGTAACACTTTTCCCCTTAGAATATTGCTGAAGTTCAAAGGTTCAAGTTTTTAATTACTGCTCATAAACTATGCAGCATAACTTTCAAAATGATAAAAAGCCCACTATTTTATATGATTCAGCAAGATGTTCTTTTAGAAAAAAAAACTCCACCATGAAAGAGCATTCAATTTCATACAAATTAATGGCTAGAAACTTTCCCACCTGCATCCTAGTTTCAGAAATGGATAAATTAGAGTCAAATCTTTGTGGATGAAAGGAAGTAAATGTCTTGAAAAGATTTGAAACTTGCTAATATTATGCCCCTGGGCAAAGATGAAATTGGAGGTTATGGATGATTTTGGAATTGCAGCTGTCATAATTACAATACTAAAATGAATGAGAGAATTGAAATAGAAACAAATATTATCACAATGTCCTTATTTACCATCCCACAATCATATAATTTAAAATTAATATATGATACCTTGTAACCACAGATTTAAGAATTGAAAGATCTTTGGGTAAGATGAGTGTGAATGTAATTAAGTTTTTGTGTTTTTATGGCCAAGTGGGATACTTGTTTCAGGAAGAGGTCCAAAATGCAGGACCAAGGTTTAGGAAAATACTGTAAGACAATCTAGCTGACAAATAATTGGAGATTTCTGAGGCTTTGCTGAATTTAAACTCATACTCACTATTTGGAGGAAAAAGAGCCAATTTTCGCAATCATAATAACAGCCAATTATTAGAAAAGGCAGAACATCTAGATGGTTAAAGAAATTATAATGGTTTAGTTGTTTTAATTGAACATTTTTATTTTTTATTTTTATTATTCCAATTATTAGACCATTGTGTGTACAGCTTAACTACATTTGCTACAATATTTTCTTACATGCATGTAGTGCGCATTGGTCACATTGATCCACTCTACTCATTCCATTTTTTAATGTACAGTGTGCCAAAGTCATTTCCAAGTTTGAAACCTTCAGGCTTAAAGGTCTGTCTGTTGACAGCCAACTGTGTTATCACAGCTCTTTCTAGTATCATAGTACCACACCTTCAGCACAATCTTTCTTCATTATTCCATCCTGTGAGAACAACTTTGGGGGTCTTTATGGTTGTCCCATATCAATAACAGATACAACAGCTGCACTATGACACTCAGGTGACATCAGGTAAAAAATTGAGTACCACTATGGTTCATGATTTCTCTTAAAAATGAATTTTCAATAAGGCCTTGCAGTTTCTTTAAAAAGTTACATGCATAGATGCATATTCATTTAGAAATGCTTTCCTGGGAGTATCCAGGTCTCTAATGTAAGAATGCATTGCAAGGATAAGCTTCATGGTTGTGATTTTTATTCTTGACTCAAGAATTGCTTTAAGCTTTCCATTTTGTAATCATGTGAACACTTTTTAAAAAATTATGTGAAATATTCAGGTTAAACTGATACTGATGGGATTCATCTATCTTTGTCTATGCTTTCGAGATTTAGGAATGATTCTACATCTTTTAAACTTGCTCTTGGTAATTGCCGCTTATCTTTTTTGTGAGCAACACTGATTGACATTTCAACATCCCTAAATACTTAAAGATATGCATGTTGCTCTTGTGAAAAAGAAGGAAAGAAAGAGAAATAAAAAAAGGCAATTATGAGATTTGTTCTATACAGGTATTTTTATGTTTCAATGAATTAGATTTAAAAAAATACCCTTGTTTCAGTTGGATGTCATTACCACTTTGAAGGTTGTTGTGATGTGAGCATAAAAGTGAAAAGCAAAGGCATACATAATTTTGTATTTGGAGAAAATACAACTTTTCATAAGAAAAAATATTTCATATGGAAGGTTACAGTACTCATGTGAAATAAAGAACAATAAAGACACAATGGCATATTTGGGAGTTTATAAGCAATTTCATACCACATCAATGTGAATTTAAAGACATATTATCCATAATTAAATGTATTACACAGTGTAACATTGATTTTGTTAGAAGAATGTAAGAAATTTGCCCTGGAGATTACTGTATTGAAGAGAAAATGCATTTATTTAATGAAATTTACCACCAAAAAAGCTTTAGAACAACAGAAAAAGAAAATCCTAGCAAAAACATATTTGGTTTCTTGAGGCTTTGCTAATTAAAGTGGGAAATACTGTTTACAGAGATTAGTGTCTAAAAAAATCACTTTTCTCAAAAACCAATAAGCAGCGGACAAATTTTAATAATTTGAGTTAAAACTAAAGTAGTATCATGTGCTAATGTCTACCAACCTCGGAAGGGAACATGTAAAAGGTGAAAGCTATTTCATTTGTCCTATTAAAAGTTATGTATAGCTCATATCTATAATTTTATGGTAATTTCATTCTCAAGGGAGCTTTCTTAAGACAAAATAATTGCAGAAGACTAAAAGTCTAGCAAGAGTGATTTGCTTATAGAACAAACAAAACTAATAGAATGAAAGAGCCTAATAAGAAGCTATTGTTAGTCGTGTGCCAGTGGCTCACACCTGTAATCCCAGCTTCTCGGGAGGCTGAGATCAGAGGATCATGGTTCAAAGACTCTTATCTCCAATTAACCACCAGAAAATAGGAATTGTTGCTGTGGCTCAAACTGGTAGAGTGCTTGCCTTGAGCTAAATTGCTGAGGGACAGTGCCCAGGCCCAGAGTTCAAGTCCCACAACCGACAAAATAAAAAAGAATCTTTAAAAGAAAATTCCACATAGAAGTTAAATCAGTCTTATTTATTTCCAAAATATTGTCTTTTTTAGTTCACCAAGAAACACAATCATTTTCTAATAACTTGTGAACTTCTGAAATTTTGAAAATAATTTTAATACTGGTGTTATCAATAATTTGACAATTTTATAATATTGTTTCGAAGATAACTGTGTGTTTTGGGGTAGCTTGTAAATTAATAATATGTATAAACGCCCAACATTAGTCAAACTAAAGATATCAGATGCTTTACAGATTTTCCTCATTTATGAGAGCAATGTAGGTTTCCTCCCTCAGTAAATGACAATGAATTATTTGTTTATATGATATGAGGCTGACAAATTGTGACAGTATTAGTGTTTAGACAGAAGAGGTAAATCCAATAAAGAGAAGATACCAAATAAAAACAGAAATACACAAAAAATTATATTAAGTGAAGTAATCCAGGCCCAAAGAAACATAGGTCCCATGGTTTCCCTTATTTGCAATATCTAGTATATGTCTGAGTCAAGCAGAAAAGGTCAGATAAGGTGATGTTAGGGA
>NW_012267250.1:5296967-5380653 GCF_000151885.1 Dipodomys ordii
TGGAAATAAGGGAAACCATGGGACCTATGTTTCTTTGGGCCTGGCTTACTTCACTTAATATAATTTTTTCCAAGCCTTTCCATTTCCTAACAAATGAGGAAATGTCATTCTTTCTGATGGAAGCATAGAATTCCATTGTGTATATATACCAGATTTTCTTTATCCATTCATGCAATGTTTGTTAAACTACCATATATCAGTATTTCACTGTGATATAGAAACCAATGATTTTGGAAGTTAGAGAAAAATGTCCCAGCCTGATTTTATGAAATAAACAAGAAGTTGATGGCTATAAAGAAGGAATAAAGACGTTTGATAAATAGGGAATCAAGATAATGGGTACAGTTTGAAGACTGATATGGAATAACAGGGAGTGACAGAACCCAAGTGAATCCAGGTTGGAAATGAGGTTCTAATGTGCCAAGTGCTACAAGTAGGTAGAAGAAGATAAGGAGGAAGATAGCTACTGTGATTCTGGGAAAGCAACTACCAATAGTGACCACAAGAGAAATAGTTTAAGGAGCTCAATAGGAGAAGCCAGATTAGCCAGTTCAATCTTGCTCTAAATAACTAAATATTCTATGTGATGATTAATGACTTTTAATCATAGCAATATGGTGTAATTTTAGCAGAAGCATTAAATGTCAGAATTATAAGTTTCATAGATGCAGATCTTCAAGTAAATGTAATATTATCTGAAGAGTATATGCTTGCAAAAAGTACATATATCTTTTGGGAAATATCAGAATGGGTTTAAATAGACATAGTTGCATTGTTTTTAATTTAAATTTTATTGTAAAGGTTAAGTACAGAGGGTTTACAATGGCATAAGTCAGATAATGAGTAATTTCTTTATGAAGTTACACCCTGCTCATTTCCTAACACTTTTCCTCTCTCAAGTTCCTTCCCCTCCAGGTTGTATCACTGTGGTTCATCTTTTGTCCTATCTTTTCTGAGATTCACCTTCCTCTTCCCAAAGCAGATAAACTTATATACAAGACAAAGGGTGCAGAAATCAAAATTAGTCACCAAAGGGAATAAACCGAAGGAAGAAAAGAAAAAAAAAAGAACTGCAAAAGTACAATAAACAAAAAACAAACAAAAAACCCTTTTGCTTCTGTTTCTTGGAGCTGATTTCAATAAGCATCATTTTATATGGTCATATGCTCATAGCTATTGAGCCATCATGATCCTCCCCTAAGAATATATTCCTTTCCTTTGTTTTCACTGTGCCAATGCTTAATTATGTCCAAGTGTAATTAGTAGTTTTCTATTATCCATTGGATTCACTTGCCCATGACCCAGCAATCCCATTCTTGTGCATTTACCAAAATGACCACAAACAAGCTCGCACTAGAGCAATCAGCACAATCATGTTCATGGCAGCATCATTTATAATAGGTACGGTATGGAATCAATCCAGATTCCCCTTCAGTGGATGAATAGATCAAGACAACGTGGCATATATACAAAATGGAATTCTATGTTTCCATCAGAAAGAATGATATTGCCCCATTCATAAGGAAATGGAAAGACTTGGAAAAAAATATATTAAGTGAAGTAAGCCAGCCCAAAGAAACATAAGCTGAATGATTTCCCTCATTTGTAATAACTAAAATATGTCTATAAATCCACATTTGCATTCTTTTTCTTCCACAATAGATTTAAAAATCCAGGAATGTAAAATTAAGATTTCTAGCTACGGATAATGTGGAGATAAGTTTACCCCTATTGAAATTTCTCTCATAACTTAAGAATTGCACAGAAGCTAAATTCTAATAGCGACATCTCTAAATCAACTCTGAAAGGCAATTGCTTTTTCAATAAGCAAAATTCATGAGGAAAATTTGACATAGCAGCAGCAAATTGTCTCTATGCAGAATAAAGAATGAAAGCTTGCAATTTTACTTGTCCATTAGGCATGATAATATTTGGAGTGGTTCAGTTATTAATGATATTGAAAGCATTTATAAAGTGACAATGAAATTTATCAATCTTTAAAAATTAGATGACTTGGAAACGTGAATTTAGACTGCTCTGAAAATGTCAGTACTCTTAGAGTAACTCAACAGTTTAAATATAGTTAAGTTAGGTTCCTATTTTCTCAATAGCATTTTCAAAAGTCTCTTTTCTTTTGCCATAATACTTAATAGTTTTACCATGAGTACCAAATTGTCTACCAAAATCACTAAAGATATACTGCCATTGTTGGTGATTTAGATATAGATAGATGGACAGAAAAACAGAGGCTAGAAAATATGTATAGATATGTGGAAATTTACTAGTAGCTAGATAACATTACTTCTGAGTGCTATCTCAAAAGGTATGAGCTCTAGCGGGGCACCAGTAGCTCATGCCTGTAATCCAAGCTACTGAGTAGGCTGATATCTGAGAATGGCAGTTCAAAGCCATTCTAGGCAGTAAAGTCCATGAGATTCTTTATCTTTAATTAAACACTACAAAAAGAAAAAAAAAGTATGAGCCCTTCATTGTATATTAACAACTCAGTCCTAGCTACTGGAAAGGCTGAGGTAGGATGATTTTGGTTTAAAGCCACATTTGACTCAGTGAAAGAGCACTTGCCTGGCAAGTAAAGCCCTGAGTTAGTCCTCAACTCTGAAAGAAAATAAAAAAGGACAATTAAGCTGAGTGTTGGTGGCTTATGTCCATAATCCTGGCTACTCAGGAGGCTGAGATGGGAGGATTGCAGTTCAAAGCCAATGTGGACAGACAAGTCTATGAGTCTCCTATCTCCAGTAGACTACTCACAAAAAGCCAGAAGTGGTGCTGTGGCTCAAGTGATAGAGCATTAGCCTTGAACATTAATAAGCTCAAGGACAGTGCCCAGGTCCTGAGTTATGCCCCAGGTCCAGCAAAAAGAAAACAGAAGTTTGAGAGACCCATTCTCAATTGCAAACAGGGCAAAATAGCATGTGCCTGTTTTTGTAACTTTAACTGGAAGCTGTAAATAAATAGACTTTGGCTTGAGCACATATCTCAATAGTAACCATCAAGGACTGGAGATGTTTCCCAGCTTCATGGGGCCTTGAGTTCAAATCCCAGTACCACCCAAAAGAACTCATAAAGTATATGAGCTAAATAAAGGCAACAAAGGAATTCCACAAAAACATAAGAAATGTATTAATAATTTGAAATGTGCACATGCAAGACACTCTTCCTTTATGGATATGATAACTACAACACTACCAGAACCATAAAGCTTAAGTAGGTAAGTGTCCACAAAAAATGTTGGTATCCAAACAGCATTCATTTTCAAATGTGGTACCAGAGTTTGAACTCAGAGATTCATTCTTTTTTTTTTTTTTTTCGGTCGTGGAGCTTGAACTCTGGGCCTGAGCGCTGTCCCTCAGCTCTTCAGCTCAAAGCTAGTGCTCTACCACTTGATCTACAGTGCCACTTCTGGTTTTCTGGTGGTTTATTGGAGAAAAGAGTTTCATGGACTTTCCTGCCCAGGCTGTGTTTGAACCGTGAACCTCAGATCTGAGCTTCCCCAGTAGCTAGGATAACAGGCGTGAGCCACCGGCACCCGGCCAGAGACTCATTCTTGAAGATAAACATTCTACCATTGAGCCACATGTACAACACTTTTTTAATGTACAGGTTATATCCTACCCCTGTCTAAATCACAATCCCTTGATTCTATGCTTCCTCTTATGACAGGCACAGGACATCATGCTCAGCTCATTAACTTAGAAATGGAATCCCACAAACATTTCTGCGTGGATTGACTGGAACCATGATCCTTCAATCCTCAGCCTCCCACATAGCTAGAATGATGACACAAAATACTAAAGCCAGCTATTGCTTCAGAAGGGATCTTGAATGTCTGCACAGCCAGGCCTTTAACTGTAATCCTCCCTACCTTGGTGCCCCTAGTAACTAAAGTTACAGGCTAGAACCAAAGAGCCCAGGTTTATTAACTTGAATGCCAAATGCAATAGAGAAAAATCAAGATCAAAACCAATGTATATTTGGCTTCGGATTCTTTTCTTCATAAATGTATCAGACTTTACAATACTCAACAGTTAGAAAATGAAGATAATATTGAAGAGATAAATCAATCTGTACGTCAGGAGCTGAAACCTATAATGTTAGCTACTTAGGGGGCTAAGATCTGGGGAACTGAAATTCTAGGCAAGCCTGGCCATAAAATTCCATGAGACTCCATCTCTAAAGTAACCAGCAAATACCATAGTAGACATATGTCTCAAATAGGAGATATCAGCCAAGCAATTGAGCTAAGCAAGTGGAAAGCCCTGAGTTCAAATCCCAGAATAGTTAAATATTACAATATTTAATGCTACACATACCATTTATAGCTGCTACACATATCATTATATCTTTATAAATACAGCAGTTTCTTCAGCATGAAGATCCATAGCTTTGACTCTAAACTATACATTTCCTATTTGTGTTTATTTTCTTTGAATTTAAGAGCAGCCTACACATAAACTGGTTCACCCAAATAGGTTATCAAAGAGTGATAATCACTTTTATGTCTCTTTGCTGCATTATTGATCAGAGGGGGCTAGGCATCATTCATAGACATTAGAAGCTTTCAGAACATGAAATTCATCTAATTCAACCTGTCAGCTTTGAAACATCTCAACCAGAAACCCATTGAGTTCCTATTATTTTTCTTCAATATGAAACTCATGAATGACAAATCATGAGTTAAGGAAGATCTCGTGCAGAAATGTATTGTTGAAAGCCTTGAGCTTTTGCTTCAGGAGCTGGGAAGTACCCCTCAGACTGCATAGGAAGAAGCACTGGAATGATGAAGAATGGCATTATTAAACTTTTCAACTACACTATCATTGGAACTTTGTATTTGCCAGACATTGTAAGCATGAACATCATCCTTGAAGGAAATTGGATTTCTGACTAAGAAATTTCTTTTCCTATGCCTGCGATTCTTACATGATACTTAAGAGGAACAGCTTGACAGCTTTGGAGAGAAAATCCCATATCTCCTGTAGACTTTCTGCTTAGGGAGTTTCAGTTGCTCAGAAAAGTGGCTTCGCTGCCTAGTGGTCTTTTGTGTGGAAAGGCAGCAAGATTAGAAAATAGAAATTGCCTGTTTCTGCACATATCAAATCCAAAAAGGCAATTCTGTCATTTTACACAAAAACGTTGATATATTTTATGTTCATGGAAAATTCAAGGTAATTAATTATATGTCAGAACTGATTATTTAAAAATGAGTCTGTGATCATTTTTATTTGCTCCTAAATCACTAACTGCTGAGATAGAAATAATTGTATATAATTTGAAAGCGTAGTTAATAGTAGCTCTTTTCCATTTTATATGTTTGGCAGTACTAGGGTTTAAACTCAGGTTCTCACCCTTGATAAGATAGCACTCTAGCACTTGGGCCAGGCTTTCTATGTTTGCTTTTTACTGTCTGCTTTCGAGATGGAGTCTGGTAAAACTTTCTGCTTAGGCTTGCCTCCTGTTGCTACCCTCAGATTTCAGCTTCCTGAGGAGATTGTGTTAAAGGTATGCAACACTAGTGCCCATAGTAACCTATTATTCTGTAGCACCCTAAATACATTGTATTGAAATTGTAGAATGCTTTCTTCAATTAGATCATTTTGTATAGAGGTAGTATATCTAGTTATAATCTTAGATTCTTCAATAGACTATCTTATAAAGGCTGTGCAGATATAGTATATTTGTAATTATACACACATATTGATGTCCACAAGTAGACATATTCCTCAGTCATTGACAACATAAACTTGCATCTGTTTCTACTGGCTTTTAATTTTACTTAAAAGATAATTTCTCACTCACTTAACTTTGGATTTCCTCTCAAGTCAGATGCTTTGTAGATGAACTCTAATTGGGTTAGACAGTCCTTTTGTTTGTTCTGATTTAGCCTTCTCTAAAGCAGCTCATGCATAGAAAATATTCTGAATTAAGGAAAATGATTAAACTTGTGGTTACATAAGATCTAGCAAATGGATGTTCTATAATTTCTAATCTCGGGCATGTGCCTAACTGCCTCCTAAACCAAAAAGCAAATAACTGTAAACATCCCTGATTGAAGAACCCAAATAGAAAGCTCATCAAGCTGAAAGGAACATCAATCTCAGCAAAACAACAACAAAATGAAAATGGTGTGGCAGAGATTAAATAAAAAAGCTACAGACTTAGCATAATCACGGGCACATTCTATAATGCCCAGGTGGATGACAGCCATTCTCACTTGACATTCCTCCTTCCCTGTCATTTTTTATGCTGGAAATAACTCTCACTTTCACAACTGAAGTTCACTTTATGTTTCATCTCTATAGGCTCTACATCTTTAATTTATATCTAACAGAGCTTTCAGTGTGAGACCCCAATATAATGCATATATTCAAATTCTATCAAATTCTCACAGCACATCAATTTATTATCACACCTTAATAGATTTTTCTCAACATAAATAATCATTGTCTAAATCAACATTTCGTGAGATCTGGGTTTCTTAGCCTTTTGATTAGAAAAAATTATGTTTCTTGTTCTTTCTTATCCTAGAGATTAAGTCATGGAAACTTAAGAACATTGTGAGTTTGCTTGTTGATTTCTGAAGAAAATATAAATTCTGAAAATGATGACTTTTCTAGTAACTCAATTTAAGGGAACTCTACATTTTCAAATCATGGGTATTTTCTGAAGGAGACATGTTTTTGGATGGTTAAAGTTTGTGTAAGTGTAGGGTGGTGATCTAGAGTTGACTGTAAAGTGAAGTATCTATCAAGTATAGAAGTGAATGCTAAGATAATAATTAGGAACAATTCACTCAACCAATGTTGATGGGTCTACCCCATTTCAAAGAGTGAGTTGTCTGTAGTTATCTAACACTTAATAAGAAAAAAGTAAAAATGGATTCAAGACAAATCTTTTTTCTCCAAGAAGAATTCTTATGTATATGGATTGAAATCCAGCTAGGGCTGGGTTTTTCTGGCCAAAACTGCCAACTGTAAAATAGTCTTTTCTATTATCTGTCTTCAAGTCTAAATTTGACTTAGTTGTAATAGTTTGAAGAAGAAAATGAAACTATACACACAAATATTTTAGTGTATGAAAAAATTCTCAATAAAATATTAGTGTTACTATTACAGACATCTGCTAGCATTCTCAGCCAGACAATTCTTGATGTATGGAAAGTTTGTGGAAAAAGACAATATTTTAAGTGAACCTTATTTAAACTAACTAACCTAATGTGCACTATGAGCTAAACCAGATATGGGCCTGTGGCTTTTGTTTCAAGGTGAAAAGGTAGGAATAAATGTGTTATAGCTAACTAAAATAAGTTAAATAATTCAAAATGAAGATATGTATTCAAATGTTTTTTTTTCTTTCATGCGATTGTTTCTAACACATTTATAAGATCATTTCTTTGTTGCTATGTATGTCCCTCCCCCACAGTATAACCCCTGCTTTCACTGTATTTGATGTTGGTATAATTTGTGGAGGGGAAGGGGAAAAACAAATCGTTTAAATAGAGATACAGGTGGACCCATTGCAACAATGAGATGTACAAGTCGTTATGTCGAAAACGAACCTTACAACTTTGGTGTGGGGGGGGGACAGGGAGGTTTGGGTGGGGAGGAGGGGGGATGGGAAGGGATGGGAAGGGGAAACAAAGGAGGAGGCTACAATGCTTGACAAGAAATGGACTCATTATCTTGCCCATGTAATTGTAACCCCTCTGTACAGTATTTTCACAATAAAAAAGAGAAAAAAAATTATCATAAAATACTGTTTAATGTTAAAATAGACTATATTCACCTTATATGTTATAGGAACTTCCTGGGAAACATCTTCTTAGTTAATTATCTACAAAACATCTTATATTTACAACAACATTAATTTAAAATCTGCTATTGGTGTTGAGGGGAAAGCAAGACAATTAACACTGGTAATGAAAACCTAGAAGCTTCTTGTTCTGTATTCTGATCTAACTATCTATTACAGTTTACAACAAACAACAAAGATCTGCTTAAGCAATACAAGGACACACCAAATATTTCCTTTAAATTATACCTCATTCTTTTTTTTCTTTTTTTTTTTATTCAGGTAAGGGGTAGGTTTATTCATCGTTCTGGCTGGCACCAGGCCATCTTGGTCCTCCACGCGGTGGGGAAAGGCCTGGGAAAGAGAGCTGGGAGATCTGGGAAAGAGAAAGAACTGGGAAAGAGAGAGCTGTGAAAGAGAGAGAAAAGAGCTAGAAAAGAGAGTGTCTGGGAAAGAGGTGGGAAAGAGCAAGCTAGGAAAAAGAAGAGAGCTGGGAAAGAGAAGAGAAGGAAAGAGCTGAGAAAGAGCTAGAAAAGAGCAGAGAGACAAAGCAGTCATTCTTTAGGTTTTGTTTTACTTCTTACTTATGTAATTATAATGAAAATGTGTGACCATGTTTGTTTTAATGTAATCTAAAAGCACATTTAGAATATTATGGAATGTATTATTTTGCAGTGCTGGAGAATGAGCCATTAGCCTCACACTTGCTTATGTATGTCTATGTAGTGGGGAATGCATGGTAACATGAGCAATGCCACCACTGGGGCCAGTGTTTTATTGCTTTAGCTCGGGTTAAATGACAACTCTGTCCTTAACTAGTTCAAGTCTCAAAAAATTGAGATATATATAAATATAAAAAGTATTTAGGCCATTAATCTGAAACATGTTTTTCTCTTATCCTGTCAATCTTTGCCTAAGTTTATTTTTGACACATTATCATTTGTTAGAGATGAATTAGAATACAGTTCGCTGGCTCTGGCTATTTTTAAACCATTTCACAAGTCAGTTTAAAAGCACATTTCTCAACATCAAATCAGAATTTTGTATCTAGAGGTAACAATTTTCAGAAAGAACTATTACATTCTTAAAATTCCTATGAGACTCAATCGGATAAGTTTCTTAAATTCTATTAACAATGGATCACATATAGTTTAGTACTTTTGTTACAAATTTTCAAATGCAGACTTATAGTTGCCTTAGTGAATGAATAAGAAAATTGCACTCAAGTTCTATATTTTGTGAAACATATAAGAATATGCTATTAATGAATAAATAATAGTTGGAGCTGGCACCAGTGACTCACATTTATAAAACCCTTGGTACCTGGGAGGCTGATATTGGGAGGATTGCAGACTGAGACCATCCCAGGCATTTATGTAAGATCCATCCATCAATAGCAATGGTGTTCTTCTGTCATCCAGCTCTGTTGTAATGTTGTAATGTGTTACAAGCATACTTCATGAGGAGAGCCTTCTCTATATAAATATGTAATAAGCCACAATAAGTGCTATAGATGTAAGAAAGATAAATATTACACTTTCACTTTGTGAATAATCTACATGGAACAAAGACATGGATATAAAAGGAGAAATATTTGGGAAGACAGTGGAATGAGGACTGGGAGTTGGTGTTGGATAAGAGAGCATAATGATGGATGGTATGCTCAATGTCTGTTGTACACATATGTGATAGTATCATAGTAAACCCAATGTTTTGTAAATTAATGTATAAATATAGAAGAAATGCATTTTCATCAGAAGCAAAGAAAATAGTGTAGGAGTGACCAGGGTTAAACATCACTGTACATCATAGCTATTTATATTAACACAAAACAAGCTAAACAAACTAACAAAGAGAAAAGCAATACAAGATCTTTCATGAAAGCCCAGACTTGTTTGAGACAGTGCCATGGTTTACATTTCAGGAAAAAACTGCCCATAGTATTTAAATAACTTACATGCCTAAACCTTGCCAGATATAACCCTCCATGACTGATTAGTGTACCCCATCATTAAAGAATTTGTCATCTAAAAGATGAAGAATCCATCAACAGATCATTTGAATAAAGGACAAAATTGGTAACATATAATATTCAAATATGAACACTTGAGACAACTAGCTAGGTCAAGAGTGTGTAGTTAAGGGTTCATAATGTCTAACGTAATCTTTAATCATAGTAATGAGCTAAGCAAAACAGGCAGGAAGGTGGCATGGACAATTTTAACAGTGAAACACAAGATTAAGAACTGACAATCATAAATGGCATAGAAGTGTTGGATGAAACTGGAAGTGATTCTATAATCCTGTGACATATACCTTGAGTTGGAGAGTGCTGGGCAAAATGTCTAAGCAAGCATTAGAGACCATGAGACAGAGGACACCTTGTATGTCTAGAGAAGGTCTAGAGGAATTGTGGTCCTGCTAAAGACACAGGAATAAGACCAGTTTCATATTACAGATAAAACATTACGGTAAGTAGGCAAGAGTACTTTTTAGGAGCATAATAAGACACATAGATATTGATCACATGTACTATTTGGTTTACATGCAGTAAAAGAGATGTGTTAGGCAAGAGGTATCTAGTTTATCTAATGATCCTTTATGGAAGTTTAATTGAGATAATGATGATTAAGAGGCATACATGATATTTATGGATATTTTATGCACATATACAGTTAAAAAGAGTATTTTACCTAACAAAGAATTTCAATGAATTTCTATCAAAATGCAGATTATTCTTTCTGATGGCAGCATAGAATTCCATTGTGTATATGTACCACATTTTCTTGATCCATTCATCTACTGAAGGGCATTTGGGTAGGTTACATATCTTGGCTACGATAAATAATGCTGCAATGAACATCATTGTACTAGTGGCTTTAGTATGTCCTTGTTTATGGTCATTTAGGTCATTCCAAGAAGTGGGATTGCTGGGTCATAGGGGAGTTCTATGTGTCATTTTTTGAGGAACCTCCACACTGCTTTCCAGAGTGGTTGAATAAATTTGCACCCCACCCTCCCAACACTGTAGTAGCGTTCCCCTTTGGTCACATCCCTGCCAGCATCTGTTGTTAGATTTCTTGATTATGCACATTCTAACTGGTGTAAGATGAAATCTTAATGTTGTTTTGAGTTGCATTTCTTTTGTAGCTAGAGATGTTGAGTAATTCTTCATGTGTCTCTTGACTATTAATATTTCCTCTTCAGAGAGGTCTCTTTTAAGATCTTTACCCTACTTTTTAATGGGGAGGTTGTTTCTTTGGGAGTTTGTTGGGGAAAATTTAATTTCTTGAGCTGTTGGTATATTTTAGATATGAGACCCTTATCTGTTGTATGGGTGGTGAAGAGCTTTTCCCAGTCTGTGGGGTTTCGATATATTTTGCTAGCTATATCCTTTGCTGTGCAGAAGCTCTGAAGTTTAATGAAATCCCATTTATTCAGCCTTTCTTTGATTTGTTGTGTTTCTGGAACTTTATTAAGAAAGTTTTGACCTGTGTAAGGAGCTGTAGTGTTTCTCCTGTTTCTTCTTGCAATATTTTCAAGGCATCTGATTTTACCTGGAAGTCTTTGATCAATTTGGATTGGATTCTGGTGCAGGGTAATATATAGGGATCTAACTTTAGTTTTCTACATGTTTGGACAATTCTGCCATCACTATTTATTGAAGAGGTTTCTTTCTTCCATCCTATTTTCTTGGCTCCCTTGTCAAAGATTAGGTGGCTGTAGGTCTGCAGGTTCATTTCTGAATCTTATAATCTTTTCCATTGGTCCTCAGTCCTTGTGTTCTTATGCCAGCACCATGCTGTTTTGAGTACTATGGCTTTGTGATAGAGTTTGATCTTTGGTATTGAAATTCTTCCAGCATTGTTCTTCCTGATAAGGTTTGTTTTTGCTATTTGGAGTCTTTTGTTGTTCCATATGAATTTTTAGATTGCTTCTTCTATTTCTTTGAAGAAAGAAGTTGGGAGGGGTATTAAGTAAGCCAGACCCAAAGAAAAGCAGGTTGCATGATATCCCTCATTTGTAAGAACTGGAATACATATATGATAGTCTTAATAGGGAATCTCAATAACCCAAGTGCTTAGTGCAAAGGACTATAGATACTGAAGCATATTAACATGAACTACAACATATGGAAACAAATGGTTCTCATTAGACCCTATATATAGTTCATTCTTTTTTTCTTTATTGTCGTCTTTCTTTCTTCATTCCTCTTAGTTTTTTTGTACTTCAGAGTTTGCATCATAGACAATGCAATATGTGAAAGGGAAAGGGAATCATAGAAACAGCAGAACAAAGGATGAACCACAGCAACATTAATACTCGCTTGACAACTATAAAGGATATGAACATTACAACTTGGGAGAAGGGTAAGGAGGGGTAAGTGGGAGGAAAAGAGGGATGGGGTCACGGTGATGAAAAACAAATGTACTTAAGGCCTTACCTATGTAACTGCAACCACCCTCAGCTCATCACCTTTACAATTAAAAATTTAAATGAATATTAAACGAGAGAAAGTTTCTTAGGAACAAAAAAATTAAAAAATAGGTATGTTTTGCCTCAAAAAATGTAGATTAAAAGATTGAAGTCCTCAATGGTTGGTTTTCAACAAAATTTCTACATTTATTCCACCAATGCAAATAATTAGAATAAATTACATTTGTATGCATGAGTCCACATACATGCATCCATGCATATGTGAATAAGTTTGAGAGTATGGTTATATATGTGACAGGGAGAGAGAGAGAGAAACTTAGAGGGAGAGAGAGGGTGACAGAGACAGACAGGGAGAGACACACAGAGCAAGAGGAACCTACACTCAGAAGCAGAGTTTCCTCATCAAGAGCGTTTCTTGGGAAAAGTAAGTCTCACGTGTATCACCAGTACAATTTATGTTGTACTTGAACACTTCAGAGAGCGTTGATCAAATCAGTAAAAATTAAATTCCTTTTCTCCAAATACATTAAAATGTACAAAATCAGAGTTGTAATATGAATTTCAAATTCCAATAGCTTTCGGAATAAAGTAGTTTATATTTCTGAGAAAACTGTACACTAAATTAAATTCATTAATATAATGAAATAATGGAGAACATATACCTTTTCCACATTTTATACATAACTATCCTCAAAAAATTAACACCCTTTAAAAGATAACAATCTAAAATGTTTTGAGGGAAATTCCAGATGAAACTCATTGTTTCATCCCATAATTAATCCATTTGCTACTATTTCTCATTGTGTATATTCACTGACTTTCCACTAGAATCAATTTGACTGATTCTTGTTGTTGTTTCCATACTCAATATTATAATGAGTCTCTAGATTGTCTTTTAATTCTTATTTTGTAATTCTCATAATACTAGAATCGTTCTAGGTGGTACGCTTTACTTCAATTTTCTGAGTCCTGAAAATTAAGGCATAACCTCTATCAGACTGTAATACATTATGTGTGTGTGTGTGTGTGTGTGTGTGCACATGAGTGAAGTCACCTTCATTGCTGATATACTCAAGTATATTTTCTTAATTTTACTTTATATAATGAGCTACAATTGCAAATATCCATTACCAAAAGAGATAAAATATATGAGGCAATCTTTTTCTTATTATTTCAGACAAATTTTACATATTTCTGTTTGGTTTTGGTGGTAGTGGGATTTAAATTCAGAACACCTCATACTTGCTAGGCAACTGTTCTCTCACTTGAGCCATTACTCCAGTCCTTTTATTTCTTTTTTTTTTTTTATATAGACAAGGTCTTACAGTTTGTATGGCCCAGCCTGGGTCATGACTTCTTATGTTTGCTTTCTATGTAGCTAGAATAACAGGCACATCATACCATGCTCAATCTTTTATTCGTTGAGATAAGATCTTCTAATGTTTTGACTAGGCTAATCTCAACTCACATTCTCCTAATTTCTGCCTCCAGGATAGCTAGAATTATAAATGTAAAGCATCACTCCCAGCTAATCTTTCTTTTTGGAGATAAGCTTCCCATTGTGTAATACTCGGGTTTGGAGGAATCATAATTCCAGATAGAATATGAGATAGAAGATCAAAACATGTTGGGGAAGGATGAAAAAAGAATATTTCTGGTAGTCCAAGGATAACTATGATTAGAGTAAAGTGAAAAATCTCAAAATAGCTAATAAGAGGATTTTGGATGTTCCCAATGCAAACACAAGATAAATGTCAATGACAGCAATTTACTCATTATCCCCATCTGATCATTTTGCTTTTTATATATTTCAATATTCTATATGTGAATATTAGAATAGAGCCCTACAAATGTGTGTAATTATAATTAGACATTTTAATATTGTAGACACTTTATTTAATGTTCACAAGCATTATGCTCTTTACTTAAAAAGGAAGCTAAAGTAAGAAAATAATTGAAAGAGAAACAATGGATTGTATGGAAGTTATAATGGTAAACCTATCTGCATGTTAGTCAGATGCTATAGAAATTCTCTTGCTTGTTTAACATTCTTTATTCACTTTTGAAAGTAAAGGAAGGCTGCTCTGTTTACTTCCAAAAAAGGCTTTTTTAACTTGCATAGACTTTAGTACGGGATAAATAGGTTCCTTACAGCACCATACATTAGAAGTAAATATACACATTCACATTGCAAGCTATACATGTAATCTATTTAAGCTTTGGTTTTCTTTCCTCTGAATGGGATATGAAGACAGTAATGCTAATACTATTTATAATAAGATCTGCTTTTGATTGTTGTTGTGAGGGTTGAGTGATTAAGAGCCCCTTATTAATACATCTGTCACAAGGAAACAGTGATGAATTCTTACCCATTATCAGCAATTCCTCTTTATTATATCATGCATCAAATAGCAATTGTCAATGGTATTGACATACTTGAAAGTAAGTCTGGGTAGTATCTGTCTGTAATATGCTAATTCAGGTGGATGGAACCAGTCTTACTCTAGAGGAAGATCATGAACCTAGGAAAGAAAACCTCAATTTTCTTGGTGATAAGAAGTCATCACCAAAGGTTACAACAAACACAGATAAATCAATAAATAGTCCTACAAAAGTATAGGGATATATTCTATATGTTTCAACATTAATCACTCTTAGTTTAATGTAATTTGATCGCTGTGAAGATTTTATTGTTACTCTTGGTAAAATTTTGAAGTGAAACATTCTGCAATCAAGACTGTTGCCTGTTTAGAGCAGAGATTTGGAAGAGCCACACATTAGCTTATGATTACTTCCTTCATTATCTACTACTCGCTGCTGAAAATAGCATCCTTTGTAATGACTACTGACTTGATTTCAGTTTGTATTTTTGTCAAAGGGATGTTAAATTATATTTCTTTTTAGCTGTTGCTTCCTCCCTTCACAACAAATGGAAAAGGCAGAACAGAAGTGTTTGGCTAATTGCCGTTACAAAAACTACTTAGTTGAGATGAAAATTAAGCAATGGTTCATGTGAGTAGAAACAGGAATGTAAAAATCCCAAAGAGTGAAAATTTTAACTTTATTATTTATTTTTCACTTAATGACTCAAGTTTTTCAGGAGCTTTCTTACTGTTTTATACTTTATGATCAATGGTAGCATAGCCGAATAATTTATTATCAGAATCAGAATAATTTTGATATTAATAAATAATAGTATAGCAGGTATAAAGCATGAATGTGTTAGAAAAAATAACCAAGACATATAGTCATCTGTATAGAAGGAAATTCACTTTGGTTTTGGCAATTCACCAGTAATGGCTTTGTGAATACCAAAGATTTATTTTGCATATCTATTTTCTCTAGTCTTAGACTGTTCTATCCAAAAAAAGTATAAAGGTTGATTTTGCTATAACACCAGTTGTCCACATATTGGATAAATATGAACAAACAGAGTTCCATTTAACAGTCTGAGACTACTATCTACAGAAAAAGAAAAATCCCTTCCATATTGCACAAATATTATAGTTCATTATGAAAATGGCTCTGATATAGTTTATTTTTAACAATAATTACATTACAAAGTATAGTTGGCATTGTCTTTTAGATATTTACTCTGACAAATGTGCACATTCAAAGTTGGGAAACAAATAGCTTTCTTTGTGGAAACAGAGTAAATTGTCACTAGAATTTTCTTTTAATTACAGACATTCATCCCTAGGACAAGACAATAAGAAATATACAAAGAGTAAAGTATATCTCAGCAATATCATGGAGGCAAATTAAGAATTAAAGTGTTTGGAGGAAGTGTAAACCGTATATAGCACTGTATATCCAAACCATTAAGAAATCTCACCTCTAAAATAACAATGGCTTGCTTATACATTTACAGATGAAAGTTAAGACAAAAATAATAAAATATATGTTTATTAATCATTTGATTTAAAGGTTGAAAGTCTAATTTATATTATTATTTTAAGTCTAGTGAAAAGGTCTTAATAATGTAGTCAGAGTTTTTTTTAATTATAGAATTACTACCCTCAACTGTTAGAAATAACCAAATTTGCTATAATTTTATATATAATATTTTCTGCTCCTATTATCAATTATCATAGTTTAAATTCCAGATCTATCACCATTTTTTAATTAATAAGCTTTTTTATTTTGAAAACACCGTACAGAGGGGTTACAATTACATCAGCAAGGTAATGAGTACATTTCTTATCAAGCATTGTTGCCTCCTCCTTTGTTTCCCCTTATCATCCTTGCCCTGCCAGTCTCTCTCCCCAGTCCTCCATCCCCGCCAAAGTTGTAAAGTTCGTTTTCCACATAACGTCTTGTACATCTCATTGTTGCAATGTACCCATATTTTAAACTATTTGTTTTTTCCCTTGCCCTCTAAAAATTATACCAACATCAAATACAGTGAAAACAGGGATTATACTGTGGGGGAGGGACATACAAAGCAAGAAAGAAATCATAAACATGTTAGAAACAATATCAAGGAAGAAAAACCATTTGTAGATGAATGGATCAAGAAAATGTGGCATATATACAAAATGGAATTATCTGCCTCCATCAGAAAGAATGACATTGCCCCATTTGTTAGGAAATGGAAAGACTTGGAAAAAATTATATTAAGCGAAGTAAGGCAGGCCCAAAGAAACATAGGTCCCATGGTTTCCTTTATTTGCAATAACTAGTATATGTCTGAGACAAGCAGAAATGGTCAGATAAGTTGATGTTAGGTGAAATGAGCCCCAAGAAATGGACTCAAATGGTTTTTCTATCACCATTTTTTATAGGATGCTTAACTGATTCTGATTTTTCTGCCTCTGATTATAAAAAAAAATATTAAGCATTGTTGAAATCTGAAAAACCTACAAATACTTGTTTTATACACTGTCTGGATAATTAGGTCTCTTGCGGAACTTATATTTGAATATAATGAGTGAAGAAATTGAGTGTTTTTTTTATTATAGGATATCATAAAAGTATGCACTATTTTTTTCATTCAATATTAGGTGTGACAGAATGGCCTTAGAGAAAACAAAAGAATCATTCTCAGTCTGCCTAATCCAGAAGCTGTCAGTAAGACAATGGATAAAAGTAAAACTAAAACCTGGAGGTTTGTAATCTAGTAAAATGATCTTTCCTCTCACTTCATAACTCATTGCTTTAAGAATAAATTTAGATTGGCAAAAATAAAGAAGATTTTGAGGTTTGAAGAGATAGAATATGTTTATAAGTAACAATGGAAAAGACATGAAACTATACTGCACTGATAAAAGAAAATTGTTGAGAAAATGAGTATCTTAAATGAATTTTTGATAAGCATGGTTTTGAAAGTTTGGAGGCACTATAGAAAAATATCCCTCATTTATATTACAGGTAGAAAGTGCTACACTGTCAAAGCAAAAAGAGGAGGTATAAGTTGATAGATGAAGCCTCTTCTTTTGCTGCAAAAGTTCCCATTTGCTTCTTAGGGATAGAAAATTCATGGAGCTTTAATAGAATAAACCTCAAATAGTTCTTTGTCTGGATTTTATTTATAAAATACATTGCATTAGGTATATGCTCCTAGAGAGAACTGTATGTAAATGGAATGAAATTTCCAGCAAAAAAATGATGTAAATTTGTTTGTGTTTTATAATCCCTACAAAAAGTACAATTTCTACACAATTAAATATAACAATTAGTTACACATGTGCAACATAACTCTGTGGAAAGAAGCAGAAGAGAAACAGATTACAGTGAAAATAAACGGTGCTGAATGAAAAACAGTATTTGACTTTTAATTCCAGCATAATAAGTAATATTCAAATTTCTGATATATGCTAATTCCACCTCTATTCTAATGACTGTCTGAAAATGAAAGTGATAAATGAAATCTGGATTAATTAACTAACATTTTATAGAGCATGAAAAAAAATTAACCCAGTCCACAATGAGCTCACCAATATAATATCCCTGCAAAGTAACTATATGTCTAAATACTTCATTAGGAAAAACTTTAAGCTGGGCTCTGGTGATTCACATATGAAATCCTATCTACTCAGGATGCTGAAATCTGAGGATCAGGGTTCAAAGCCAGACCATGTAGGAATGTCAAGGACATTTTTATCTTCAATTAATCAACACAAGTGGGAAATGGAACTCAAGTAGTAGAGTTGTAGCTTTGAGTTAAAAAGGGAGAGTGTCTAGGTCTTGACTTCAAGCACCAGGACCAGCACAAAATAGAAAGAAGACTTTCCAATATTTCCTGATTAAGTTCTAAGAACATTTTAACACATTACTATATGTGTATGTAAAGTTGTATTATATATAATTATTTATCTGTAAGTAAAAATGTACTATTAAGAATACCCACACAAATTTCTTTGTTAGATTTGAAGAAAAAAAATCACAATAATTCCATCAAAATGGTTAAACTCTTTTCCAGCCAAGTATATTTTCACTCAATTAACATGAGTATAACATTTTTATTTTCTTTCTCAGAAGTGCCAGAGAGCCCATCTTAATTCTATGTCTTTTTCTAATCAAGAATGCATGGTGATGCAATCACCATGACTGAGGCTGTAATGGAGAAAAGGTCTCACAATGAAGTCACTTTCCCTCTCTGAGACTCAATTTTCTCATCAGAAACACTGAACAGAGCAGCACCTCTATAATTCAGCTGTATTTTTCTTTCTCTACAGCAATATACTACTTGGAAAGAACAATGTCAGAGTAAAAGTGGAACATAGCACAGTAATTAGAGAAGGGGAAGTCTTTTTGAGAAAGTGTCAGATGTCCTCTGAGGTGAATTATAACAAACATGACCAGTCTGTAAATATAGGCATTATTCACAACAAAAGCAGACTTTTCCAATCATGTAGAAATGAACAAAGTAACTGAAAGGTAATATGTAAGGACATACTTTGTGTCAGACACTCAGTATGCTTTGTGTTCTATTTGAGAGCTGTTTGGTTTTAAACAAGCATATATCAAGAGCACATATACCATAAATAATCTTTACCTTCACTGTCTCAATAAAGTTGTTTCCAAAAAACCATATATACAGGATTAATAGTATTATCTTATTATTCCAAAATAGGTATTATCAATTTCAAGAAAAAATAAAAGCAACTGGTTGCTCTATTACACATTTTATTTATTTGGTTTTATTTTGATTGTTTAAAAGTGTTTATAGCTTGTTGTAATCCCAGCTACACAGGCAACAGTGATAGGAGAATCAAGGTTCAATATCCTATCTAAAAGACAAACTAAAGCAGAACAAAGAGGCTGAGGATGCAGTTTAAATGGTAGAACATTTGACTATCAAATCAGCAGTCCTGAATTCAAATTCTAGTAGTGACAAACAGAAGGTATGCTCTCATTTAGTTGCAAACACAATGATGAATAGTATGAGTTTTAATGCAAACATAAGAGATACCATATTCAACTGTGGGATGTTCTCTCTACTGAGGCCTAAGAGTCATTTGGAAAATAATATCAGTAGTAAATATTATTACCTCAAACATTTTAATAAAATCCCTACAAACAATGGTGACAACATTTGTAAACAGATATTCAAATTATAGTAATATAACAAGATGCTTTAAAGCTGAAACATTCCTGTTCTTACACAATGAAGAAATAACTAAATTACAGTGCAATGAGCTCAAAGTGACTTTAGAACACCATAGATTTAAATCTGATTGATTCAAAATTACAATTTAGCAGCTCATTTATGCAATGTCATTAGGAATGTAAATAAGAAAGTAACACACTTTAGTGTTGAACACTAACTTGTCTGTACTTTGTGTTTCTCCCCTAATTAATAAAGAATTTATGAATGATCTTCAAAATTATTTTTATAATATTTTACAAGCACAAAAAGAGTATGATCAAAGTAACACTGAGAAAATACTATGCCTAATAATAGTTGGTAGTATACAGGAGCACAAAGTTAGTACTAGAATTCTGGAGACACTGACTTCTAAAGACAAAGTTCAATTTCTGATGATAAATACTTCTGATGATGCTGTCACAGGTCAGGTGTGCAGTAAGAGAGATATGTACGTGGGTATTTGCCTAAATTCATGTAGTTAGCTTTCACGTATCACCATACAAATGACAGTGCATAATTCACTTTTCTACCCTCCAAGAAAGATTAGGTCAAGATTAAAATATAGAAAAAAGAACTTTCTAAGCACATTAAAAACAACAGCAACAAAGAAAAAAATACAACTTGTGACCCTGTCTTGGGGTACATTTCACTTAACATCATTTTATATGGTCATATGTACATAGCCTTTGATCTTCTCTGCTTGTACTGCACTATTTGATTATTTTGTTTCTTTTCTATGTTTTCCCCCACACACTATAACCCCTGTTTTCACTGTATTGGATTCTGGTATTCTGCATCTTGTAATTTGTAATTTGAGGAGGGGAAGGGATATAGTGGAATGCTCAAATGGGGATGCAGGTTGACCCATTGTGACAATGAGATGTACAGGATACTATGTTGAAAACAACTTTACAATGTTAAGGTGGGGGGGAGGAGATGGGGAGGTGAGGAGGGAAGGGATAGTAGGGGAAAAACAAAGGAGGAAAAGGAGGAAGTGTACTCATTACCCTACTCATGTGACTGTAACCCCTCTGTACCATATATATATATATATGAAAGAGAGCTTTCTATTTAATCTATATTTTTTGGGGGAGTGTCTGGTCGTGGGGCCTGAACTCTGGGCCTGGGCTCTGTCCCTCAGCTCTTCAGCTCAAGGCTAGTGCTCCACCACTTGAGCCACAGTGCCACTTCCAGCTTTTTTCTTTTTTCTTATGTGGTGCTGAGGAATCGAACCCAGGGCCTCATGCATGCAAGGCAAGTGCTCTACCACAAGCCACCTTCCCAGCCCATATTTCATCTATATTTTTAACTTTTCATCAGCATTGATACCAGTGAATTGATTGTACTAACCTTTTTACTCCTCTTTGTAAAAGAAAGATTAATATTTACTTATATCTTGGAAAACAGACTGTAACATCAGAAAAATCTAATTAGAAAATAAATTTCAGATGATTTATTTTTGAGAAATGCATATGTTTAGATATATTACATATAAACACATATATTTGAAGAGTGCTTATTGAGACAGTATGATTTTAAACAGTTTTAGAAAAACAGAAAGTAGGCATATATGATTCTAAAATAATTAACTTGATCCTACTAAACATTCCTCAAAGTTGTCTTACAATTTACCATACTTCTACTGCAGAACTATGCTCCTGTGTATATAATTTGAATAGATTGTGAGTAGATAAAAAGAAAATAATTAAAAACACATAAATAAGAGCAAATTCTAGAGAAGAACATAGCCAAAGGACTTATATTTAAAGGAAGCAAATTAGTAAACTATATTACAGAAAGCATGGATTAATGGCAATACACTTAAATTCAAATTACTACCAACTAAGGAATATGAAAAGAATAAAACTGAGATTAACAGAGAGAATGGCTTTAGCTAACAGTATCATTATAAAACCAATATTAAATAGTTAAACAGATAAGTTCCTCAAGATAGAAGATTACTAAAGCCTAGGAAATTTAGATAATATAAGATACAGTTGATATTTTTAAGAGCACATTATATTTATTATATTTCATCTAAAATTTAAAGTTGTTTTATAGCATAAGTATTTCCTTTTTCATTTTAATTTTATTGTAAAGGTGATGTGCAGAGAGGTTACAGTTGCATAAGTAATGGGTACATCTCTTGTCAAACAGTGTTACCCCTTCTTTCATTTTCTCCTGCTTTCCCTCTCCACACCATTCTCTTCCCCTCCATGTTGTAAAGTTCATTTCCAACGTAGTGTCTTGTGAATATTACAGTTGCATTGGTTCAACCTTGGTCCTTTGTCTCACCATTTTGTTATTTTTTTTGAGAAGTCAAATTTACATCTAAAAATTTTTAAATAAAATCTATGGATGGCTCATTGGTGAATTCTCCCAGACTTAAAGAAGAAAGATTACAACTCACACAAAATCTTTCAGAACTAAAAGAGATAGGAGAACCTTCCATTTAGGGAGGGCTGGACAGCAAATTCAAAAATTAAAAACAAATGCTCAGAATGCATTGTAATAATAAAAAAGCAAGCAATGTCCCTCATGAGCATAGAAAAATGTTCTCTTAACAAAGCATAGAAAGCTGAAGCCAACAATATAGTCAACAATATATATGAAGCCCAATGTACCATACTCAGAGAGATTAATTCAGTAAATATTAACATGCTTTCTAGGTTGGTTTTCTAACACATGAGCCATACACCAACCCAAATAAACTATCATAGATTGCTAGTTTTCAATCTCTTGTCCAAGGACCTTTTGTCATTGGGGATTGAACTCAGAACCCAGTGGTTGCTAGGCAGGTACTCTACCACCTGAGACACACCTCTAGCTCTTTAAGTGCCATCAAAGCAGTCCTTAAATCTGTGATGATCCTCTTTAACCTGATTGATTACTGTAGAGAATCACCACAACCAGCTAGCACATTTTTCAATATCATAAATTCAGCTAACATAATTTGACATTATCTGAATAAAAGCATAAGTAAATAGAATCAAAAGACATTTCTTAAAATTCAGCATTTATATTTGATGAAACTTTCATCCACATAAGAGATCTTCCATAATTTTCAATAAAATTAAGCATTATATAAAAAATAATAATTGAGCATTGTCTGGTTCCTGTGGCTTACCCCCTCTATTTCTAGCATTCAGGAGGCCAAGATATGAGAATCACAGTAAAAATCCAAGACCCATAATAGAAAAATCAGTTCTTAGCAGGAAGAACAGTGCTGGATGAATATCAATACCAAGCTTCAAACCCTATTACAAAGCCGTAGTAATTAAAAAAATAAGTAAATAAATAAAGGCTAGGTACATGAATAGGCTTGAGAACCAATGGAATAGAAGACCCAGAAATGAACCCACAGACTAAGAGCCACAGAATATTTGATAAGGGAGCCAAAAACACCTATGGAAGAAGACATCCTCTTTAACAAACAGTGCTAGCATAATTGGCTATACATGTGCTGAAACCTGAAGTTAGATCCTTATATAATGGATCAAAGACCTCAATGTAAGACCAGATACCCTGAAAATATTACAGGAAAGGATGGGGGAAAATACTAAGGCTCCTTGGCACAGGTTGAAACTTCCCAAGAAAAGATCCAGAATCACAACCAATCAAAGAAAGACTAGATAAATGAGATTGCATCAAACTGAAGAGTTTCTACATGACAAAGGACATAAAAAGCAAGATAAATAGAAAGCACACAGAATGGGAGATCTTTATTAACTATGCATAGACAAGGACGTCATACCTAAATATACTCAAGAGCTAAACAAACAACAAAACAAGAAACAAATCCTCAAATAAACAAAAAAAAACATTAATAAATGGCTTAAGACAAAGAAAGACTTCTCTGAGGAAGAAATAAGATCGGCCAATAGACACATGAGGAAATGTTCAACTTCTTTGGCTGTGAAAGAAATACAAAGGTAAACAATGTTGAGATGCCACCTCACACCAGTTAGAAGTGCCATTATCAAGAAAACTAACAATAACAGATGATGGCAGGGATGCAGCCAAAAGGGAACACTACTATACTGCTGGTGGGAATATAAACTTCTTCAACCACTCTGGAAAGCAGTATGAGCTTCCTCAAAAGGCTAAACAGCAATTCCACTTCAGGGCATCTATGCAATTGACCATAAACCAGGCTACACTAAAGCCACCAGCACCACCATGTTTATTGGACATTGTTTACTATAACCAAGACATGGAATCAACTCAGTTGCCCCTTGGTGAAAGAATGGATCAAGAAAATTAGGTATATGTACACAATGAAATTCTATGCATCCATCAGAAAATGGCATTACCCCATTCATAAGGAAATGGAAAGATGGAAAAAAATTAGACTAAGCAAAGTAAGCCAGACCCACAGAAACAACGGCTGCATGTTTTCCCTTATTTGTAATAATTAGAATGTGCCTATAAATCTACACGTAACCCCTATGGATAGTAAAAGACAAATAATTACACCTGGACATGATTAACTAATCACCAGTCTAAACATTCACATAGTGAGAACAAAGGATGATATTCTTAGAAGAGGATCACCACGGCTCAATAGTTATATGCATGAGATCATATAAAATGATGCTTATCAAAATAAACTCCAAGATATGGAAGGACAAGTTTTTTTTTTAATTAACTGTGTGGTTCTTTCTCTTTTTCTTTTCTTTCCTTCTTGCCTTTTTTCTTTTGTTTATTCCCTTCTGTCACTGTTATTTCTTTACCCATTGTCCTGAATATACGTTTATTGAATTTGGGTAGGGGAAGGGGACACACAGAATGGTGGGACAAAGGGTAAACCAATTCAGAGGTGAAAAACACTAGACACTATTTTGGAAATGAATTATACAACTTGGGTGGAGGGAAGTTTGGAGGGTGAAAACTAAGAGAGTATGATGGAGGGGTAACACTGTTCATAAGCAAATGTACTCATTACCTGACTCATGTAACTGTAACCCTTCTGTATATATCCTTTACAATATTTTTAAAAATAAATGAGTAAAAAATAAAGAAAAAATAAAAAAATAAGCCAACTCAGTCAGAAAAATCCTTGAGACTAATCTCCAATTAACCATAACAAAACCAGAAGTAGAGCTGTGGCTCAAGTGATAGACTGCTAGCTTTGAGCAAAAATGCTTAGGGACAGCTCCCAGTACCTGATTTCAAGCCCTAGGACCAGGACAGTGTCAAAACAACAACAAAGAAATATTTACCTACTGTCTACTTTTCAATATTCACTTTAACTGGATCCTGGAAAAAAAATTTTAAATGTGAAACTACACAATGCAGGGAAAAAAGTAGTATTGAAAAAAGTATGATCTAGAAGTGAATGACCTTTTCAGGGATATGAAATCAGGAGAATAAATCCATAAATCCAATTACCCTGAAGCTATATTTATAGACATATTGATCTGATTAGGGGAAGCATAGTAAGCAGATTTATTTACTAACTTTGAACATTTTTAACCCTTAAATTCAGGCACACATTCTGATTTTTCTCTCCTTTCTTTAAAATATTCAGCTAATTCCACTTACATTACATGGACTGAGGATTACAAGAGATTTCTTCGTATAGATTATTCATTATTCTAACTTGTATTAACATTTTAAAACTCCAAACAGAAATGACAATAGTTCTTCTCTTTTGCTAGAGTTCCTTGAGACATTAGATGAAGGCCCCTAAAGAGAATAGAACCCTGGGATCTCATTTTCTCTCTCTCTGCTTCCTGGATTATGTTTTCAGTGATTTGTCTACCATTTGCTCTGTCATTGCTATCTTCCCTCATCAGAGGCCCAAAGCAATAGAGCATCCTGATCTAAGATTAAAATCTCCAGGTCCATGAACAAAATGAACACTTTGACTTTTTAAGTTAATTGCTTCAGGTATTTTCCTTATAAGAACATGAAGTTACCTAGTACAAATAGTCTCTAAAATGTTAAACAATGTAAAAATAAAAGATTAATGAAACAAAAACCAAATGAAGTTTCTGTGATGAGCAAAAATCCATGTAAAGTATAAATGAGACTCAAGGCAACAATTTAGCTAATCTCTTAAGAAAATACCTATAGTCTCACCAAGAATATTTGATTAAGAAAATCTACTAACAACTCCCAAGTAGAGTGATTCCTTCATCAGACTTTGGATTCATTTAAATCAAGTCTTGATTTAGGGTTGTCAGACACTAAAGGATGTGAGAGTAGCAATCAATTTTGATTAGAGTTCATTGTAGGGTGTACCTGACTCTTTGGCTGTTATTTTTGCTTATTTTAGCTTTCCCTTTCCTGTTTGTATTGTTTATTTGTTCTGTTGTCTTTTATTCTCTCTCTGAAGCACTAAATATACAATGGAGAATTGTAATACAATTGTAATAAAGAAGACAGAAGGTTTAGAATCATGTTTTCTTTTTTCTGTTTGTTTGATTATTTGTTGTTCATGATGATGTTATTTTACATTCCATGAAATTCATTTTGGTAAATATCATTTTATATGATTAGAGACATAGAGGCATTGTGCCTTTCTGTTCCGCCATTAACAGTAATCTCCATTCGCCTTACTCTTGTGTGAAAGCCCAGAGTCCTATATAATGTGTAACATTCTGTTGTATTTTAGATATACCTTTTACATATAATAGCAAACCTGTGCCATTTGTCTGAGTTTGGCTGACTTCACATAACATGATTTGTTCTAAGTCAATCAATTTCCCTGCAAATGACATAATATTCTTTCTAATGGAATAAGATTTTCTTAACATAACAATTTTCACATTCATTTCTCAAGTCAAACTCCACACTAAGACCTTTCATCTTCTTTGAACTGATATGAGTCATTACATTGTCAGGTCGTGGGGCCTGACCACTGGGCCTGGGCACTGTCCCTCAGCTCTTCAGCTCAAAGCTAGCACTCTACCACTTGAGCCACAATGCCACTTCTGGCTTTTTTCTTTTCTGCTTATGTGGTAGTGCTGAGGAATCAAACACAGGGCCTCATGCATGAAAGGCAAGCGCTCTACCATTTAGCTACCTTCCCAGCCCTGTTTTTTTTAATTTTTAAAAATCTTACAGAGGAACATTTATGGACATGAAAGGGTTTTCAGGACATACTGCAACATGAACAAAGTAGACACTTAAAATGACATACTGAATGGTTCCATTTCTGTAAAATGACACATGTATACATAGCTAAGCAAGGCCTGCATGGCTAGACATTTAGTTGGCTACAGTGCTTATCCCTAGGAAGGGTGTATTTGGGAATTTATTTGGTTTTTGGTTTATGTCCCACTGTTTTCTTATAAATCACATGATTGATTTGCTTTTGCAATAGGAAAAAAAATCAATCTATGACAACCCTTTGTTTAGATGAAAACATACCCATAGTATAAAAACTTGGACTATTTTTTTAAGAAGCAGAGGTGATAGTGGACCAGAGATGGAATCTAACACTTTAGTGTATAACCATACAAAATAGAATTAACCATCTGATGTTTCTAAATTTCAGCCATTTTTCCACTTGATAAATAGTGTAATTCTCATTTTATTTGAAGATACTTTCTGAATCAGGCTTATATTTTTGCTTTATAAATCAAAAATTTCAAATAATTGATAATCCAATTTTATAAACACGTTCAAGGAAGTAGCTTTTGGAAGATGATTTCAACAACTGTTTCCAAATCACATCCACTTAGCATACAAGTGCACACCTATACATTATTTGGCACTTATAAATGTACCCTATGGTCAGTCAACAATACTACCTATTTTCTGTTTCCATCATGTCCTTTCTAGCAAAATCTCTTTTATTTACTACTTAGTGGATTTTTTTAAACAAATCTCTTCTCTTACACAGTTTATTTCCTAGAATGAATAGTCTTCTGTACATCTTAGGAAAGCATAGTATTTTGGTATAACTAAGCATGTCTACGTATCTAAGAATTTTTTAATTTTTATTTTTTTGCTAGTCCTAGGGCTCAAACTCTGGGCCTGGGCACTGTACCTGAGCTACTTTTGCTCAAGGATAGCATTCGACACCTGAGCCACAGCAACACTTCCAGCTTTTTCTGTGATTAATTGACATAAGAGTCTCACAAACTTTCCTACTCATGCTGGCTTCAAACTGCAATCCTCAGATCTCAGCCTCCTAAGTAGGTAGCATTACAGACATGAGCCACTGAGGCCTGCCACCTACTAAGTTTTAAGGTCCTTAAATTCAAAGACTCAGTCATTCTCATAAATACATATCATTTTAGAAGTTTGGATAAATTTTTTGTGTCATGGAATTTACTAATTGAGTTCATATATATATATACATATATATGTACACATACATGTGTGTGCATGCATGTTTATATGTATATATGGCTATTTTATTAAATGTAAAATAAGAAAATAGACTTTCTCAATAACATACAGAGCTAAGCTCAATTTTTTAATATTAAATTATGTTATAATTTTAATTATAATTAGACCTCACTAAGACACAATTTTATAAGAAGAGATAATTGAATAAATGGTAAGAATTCAATAGTTTTATTTTTCTAAAGTTACACATTTAGTAAATACACTCACTCAGATTTGAAAGCAATTAGCTTCAAAATGCTTAATCTACTCTAAACTATTACCCCAATCCATAGTTTCTTCCATATTGTTCTCCCATGACCTGAATGGATCTCAATGGTAAATTGATATAATTTTATTGCCAAAAATATATATTTATATATGTGCATACATGAGATATACATATGTATCATATAATATATGCTATATATGTGTGATGTGTATGTATATATTATTCATATATATGTGTGTTTATACATGTATATATGCACACACAATAATGAATTTCTTATTTACTCCTAAATATAGTTTTGTATCTGTTAGAGATAGCTTGGAATTTTGGGGTGTCATGTAGAAATAAGGACACCAACTTGAAAGGAAGTTTCAAAGCAAAGCAAGCATATAAAGCAGGTGGCTGCTTCCTTTTTATCTTTAACCCAGCAGGCCCCTCCCCTCTGCTCAGATTGGCTCAGCTCAGTTTTATAATCAGCAAAAGGATGTTACATAATAAACAGTCTATAATTACAATTCTAGGAGCTTCTAACAGGATATTTTAATTCAACGGTGTAAGGTCCATTCCTGGACGGCGAACAGACCTCGCCCAGTACCTGCGTTACCTAGGCAACTGGGACACCTGGAAGAGGTCACATCCGCATCCGCTGAGGTCACATCTTAACCTGATGTGGCCACACCTTTCTCCCACCTGACCCCACTTCCCTTTACCTGGACACACCCTTCCGCACCCCCTACCTTATATAAGGCCTAAACCGCGGCCAGACGGCCCTTTTTCCCTTTTTTTTTCCTTTGCCAGCCGCGTGGAGTGCCAACCTTGCATGGTCCCAGCAGGTCTACTGAATAAACCTACCCCTTACCTGGATACCACGTGCGTGGTGCAGTTCTTACTCGGCTACCTCCTTTTAAAAACCTAACAAACGGCAGTTAGAAAAAGAATTTAGGTAACACATAAGTAACACCTGGCCAAATAGGAACTTTTCACAAGATTAACAGGAAGGAAGCAAACTATTTCAGTTGACAAGATTCTTTTGTCACAGTGCCGGTCAGCTATCCACTTCCTCAATAAATTCATCTTTTTCCATGAGGCTGTCTCCGTGTGGTAGACTCTTTTCCCCTTAACAATACTTAGTGACAACTGTTCCCTTGTACTCAGTGGCTGACTCCTGCTGATTGTGACACCAAAATAACACATTGCCAACTATTCCATCAGGGGTAAAAATCATTGCAGGTTGAGAATGGCTATTCTAAGAAGTTCTGTTCCTATGATTCATGTACCAATACTATTATGAATAGATTTCCCAGAAGCATATATATCTATTTGTTTTCCTGACACCGGATCCTCAAGAATGTTTTTTGTATTTGATGATTCTCAGCAAGAATAGTCGAAGCTCAATACATACAACTGTGTGTGGCTTGTTGCAGTATCAGAAAACAGAGCAAAATACCAAAGGGAGAAGCCATGTAACAAATTCCAGAGGAATCCAGGTGCAAGAATTCCAAGAGCTCTCTCTCATTTGCGTCATTCCTCTAGTAATGAGTTGTAACAAAAGTTGTAAAATACACACCAAGAAAAGCTGATTAGAAGCTTAATGCTCACTGCCTAGCACACAACAGATCTTCAGACTCCCAGACAGAAAACAGGTGTTTAGCAAAAAATGCATTGTTTACACAGGTTACAGAATTTACACAGTTACACATGAGTCAGAATGAGAAAACAAAGTTTCTCTAAGTCAGCTAAGGGTGGATACTTTCCTTTGAATAACAATGGCTTGCCAGCTTAACTCTCTGGGAGATTCTTTCCAGAACCACGTGGAAAAAGAAAAATCTGGAAATAACCAACTCATATACATATATGCTTATATATGCTCAATGCATATCTAGATAATGTATATCTAGTTCAATGTATATCTAGATAGCTTACAATAGCTAATGAAATTAAGAGCTGAATAAATAGTTACTGGACAGCATTGCTTAGGCAAGAATGGCAAATGAAATGTCAGCACACATACAATGCAGATGGAACATGTCCCCCAGATATTTGCCATCCTTAGTTGGCTGAATGTGCAGATAAAGAACTTGAAGAATTGAAATAACAGCTGCAGTTCTTCTTCAGGTTTTGGGACAAGACAATGACATTTATGTACTCACATGAATGAATGAATGAATGAATGAATGAATGAATGAATAATTCGTGTTTTTAGTAAGGATATATTAGATCTATTTTGACTGTAGTTCCTAGGGATCCTTAAACCTAATACAAAGAAATGCTACAGACAAAAAATATAATTTTGGTTGAATAATTAAGTGAAGAAATACTTCAGTTAACCTAACAATATCACTTTTGATCTTCTTTCCCTAAAAATCTTCATGCAATTGAGTCTTTGGAGGATTCCATTATCACTGTTAGCTTTGAAATGCAACCACATGAAGAATGTGAAGAGTTTATAACCAACTCCTTTATATCAAGGAGCCATAATTTATGCCATTTATGTCATTTATTTATTTACTGTTTAAGTAGTTGCAGAAATGAATTTCAATCCAATGTCAGTTTATGAGTACAATGTATCTTGATGGATGTCACTGCTTACATTGTTTTCCCCCATCTCTCCCAACCCTGCCAATCTGCTCAGGTTGTCTGGTTCCACTCATATATATGTACAAAGAATATTATGACAATATTTGCCCAACCTTTCCCACTCCATTTGAGATTCCTCCCCAACAATGAACATATATGAACATTTTAAACATTTAGATCCTATATTTAAAGTTAAAACTCACTGTGGTTTTATTCTTATTTAAGGAAGGGAGTTGTCTGTTTTTCCTTTACTTCACTCAAACTTGTCTGGGTGAGCACCATCCTTTCATGATAATGAATGGCAAAACTTCCCACCTTCTTCCTGTTCTCTCCTTTTTTTCTTTATTGAAAGGTGATGTACAGAGGGGTTACAGTTACCTAAGTCAGAGAATGAATACATTTCTTTTTGAACAGGGTCGCTTCCTCCCTCATTCTCTCCTTATCACACCTCACACATTGTTCTTCTGGTTTGTTGTCTAGTTGTCACCATATTTCCATTCCTGGACAAACTTTTGTGAAAGTAGCTTTTGCTGTTCCTTTGCTCACATCCATCCATTTAACAGAGTGCATTGTGTATAGCATAAGTGCTTAACAAGAATGTGTTGAAGCTGGGCACCAGTGGCTCACACCTGTAATCCTTGCTACTTAGGAGGCTAAGATCTGAGGATCACAGTTCAAAGCCAGCCTGCACAGGAAAAGTCGGTGAGACTCTTATCTCCAATATGCTACCAGAAAACCAGAAGTGGCACTGTGGCTCAAGTTATAGAACACTCGCCTTGAGCTGAAGACTAAGGGATAGCATCCAGGCCCAGAGTTCTAGCCCCATGACAGACCAAAAAAAAAAAAAAAAGAATTTCTTGAAACATTTTAATAAAAGCTCACCATAACTCTCTATAATGTATGTTTTCTGTTTTATTTTAGATGTTTAACAGCAAATTCAGTATTTTTTTAGACGAGCATTAATAAGGACAATTTGGCATGACTTATAAGATTTGTTTCCTTGATTCTAAAATGTGCTGAGAATGTGTTTCAGGTGCACCTTGACACCATTTAGAAAATTCTGAGGAGGATCTGACAGAGTCTTACATTGCCAGACACTATGAGACATCACTGAGGGGAACAGACTCAAATGTTTACACAGTAGAGAAGATGATAGTAACATCTTCCATGTTTCCAATATTTGAGAATATTTCAAAACACTCATTACATTTAGCCTTTTGCTTTTCAATGCTATTCTTTATTCCTTTGAATATACCATTATTCTTGGTAGGACAAATAAACTGCATTGACCCCAAGCCACTGGCAGTGACTTTGTTTGTGTATTGCTGTGTCTAACTCTTCCTCTGTTGAACAGGCTATTTTTATTTCTTTGGGAACAATTGTATCTTAAGGGAACTCTTCTGTGTCCATTATTTTCTATGGGGTGAAAGGGGTCAACAAATGCTGATGTCTGAAAGGGCTGTTATCACTAAGTTAACATAATAAACCTGATAATGCTCTAGGAAGCAAAGCCTGGTTAGTGAGATAATAAAACCCTGCCTGGTAATTTCCAAAATATTTATAACATATGCAATACTTCTTCTATGACTATGTGACTATTTGAATAACTTTTTTTTTGCCAGTCCTAGGACTTGAACTCTGGGACTGTGTGTTGTCTCTAAGCTCCTTTTACTCAAAGCTAGCACTCAACCACTTAGCTATAGCACCACTTCTTGCTTCATCTGTGATTAATTGGAGATGAGAGTCTCACTGTTCAAAGTCCTGACTTAGCTAGGATTATAGGTGTGAGCTACAGTTGCCTGGCACAATAACCTTCTCTTATGATGTCTAAATGAAATTTTTATCACAATAAAGACATATATTTAATAATGAAAATAACTAGTAGAACATGTTTTTGTTTTTTTTAGGATTGGAAGGAATCTACATAAGTTAAGATTAATTAATACTAATACTAAATACTAAATAAGGTTATTTAATACTAAAGAATGGTAAAGTTCACCACACGAATATTGAGGTACATAAGAAGAATTCAAAATCCTATTCTTAGCCGGGGACTGGTGGCTCACACATGTAATCCTAACTACTCAGGAGGCTGAGATCTGAGGATCACAGTTCAAAGCCAGCTGGGGCAGGAAAAGCTGTGAAACTCTTATCTCCAATAAATCACTAGAAAACTGGAAGTGGCACTTTGGCTCAAGGGGTAGAGCGCTTGCCTTGAGTTAAAAAGCTTAGGGACAGCACCCAGGCCCAGAGTTCAAGCCCCATGACCAACAAAAACAACAACAAAAACCTATTCTTTTACTTTCAAGGAGCTTCTAGAAGATAATTTATATGTGAAGTTTTATAATATAGAATCCTTAGTTCTTTCGGTAAAATCCAGAGCACCACATATCCGTTTAAGTGTCTGTAATTTTTGGAGGTTCTTCAAGTTAGTTCCATAATTTCTCAATAGACAAGAAATGAGATTAGCCAAGGTAATATTATTTTCTCATCAATATGGTATTACAAAAAGAAATAGTGCAGTTGTTTTCTTCCAAGTATTTTCCAAAATTTCAACTTTATTGTGACTAAGAAATGTCACAAAAATAATTATAATTTGAAGCATTAAATACAGTGAAAACAGGAGTTACACCATGGGGGAGGGACATACAAAGCAACAAAAAAGAATCATCTTAGAAAAAATAGCAAGAAAGAAAAACCATTTGAGTTCTTGTCTTGGGGTTCATTTTGCCTAACATCAACTTATCTGACGACCGTTTCTGCTTGTCTCAGACATATACTAGTTATTGCAAATAAGGGAAACCATGGGACCTATGTTTCTTTGGGCCTGGCTTACTTCACTTAATATAATTTTTGCCAAGTCTTTCCATTTACTAACAAATGGGGCAATGTCATTCTTTTTGATGGAGGCATAGAATTCCATCATGTATATATACCACATTTTCTTGATCCATTCATCTACTGAGGGGCATATCTTAGCTATGGTAAATAATGCTGCAATAAACATAGTTGTGCTGGTCTTGTTTGTGATCTTTTGGGTAAATGCCCAAAATTGGGATTGCTAGGTCATAGGGGAGCTCTGCAGACAGGAAGGGAAAAAAAAACAAAATGTTTAAATAGGGGATACAGGTGAACCCATTGCAACAATGAGATGTACAGGACATATCGAAAAACGAACTTTACAACTTTGGCGGGGGGGTGGGGGGGACGAGAGGGGGCAAAGGGGGGGACGACGGAACGCGGGAGTGGGAGGGAGATGGGAAGGGATGGGAAGGGGAAACAAAGGAGGAGGCAACAATGCTTGATAAGAAATGTACTCATTATCTTGTCCATGTAATTTTAACCCCTCTGTACGATATGTAAACAATAAAAAACTTACTAATAAAATAAGATATGTATTCAAATGTTTTTTTTTCTTTCATACGATTTTTTCTAACACATTTATAAGATGATTTCTTTGTATGTTCCTCCCCCACGGTATAACCCCTGCTTTCACTGTATTTAATGTTGTTATAATTTGTGGAGGGGAAGGGAAAAAACAAATTGTTTAAATAGGGATACAGGTGAACCCATTGCAACAATGAGATATACAAGTCGTTATGTTGAAAACGAACTTTACAACTTTGGTGCGGGGAGGGGAGAGGTGGGGGGAGAGGATGGGAAAGGATGGGAAGGGGAAACAAAGGAGGAGGCTACAATGCTTGATAAGAAATGTACTCTTTATCTTGCCCATGTAATTGTAACCCCTCTGTACGGTATTTTCACAATAAAAAATAAAATAGTAAATAATAAAAATTAATAATTATAGTTGCAAAGTGAAAGGTGTGATATCAGAGTTCGAAGTGTGAAACCGAGGTGTTTGCCTGCTTGATTTTGCTTGCATAGTCATTTGCTAGCCAATCACCTGCTCCATACAACCAATATGTCATGCTGTGGAGTTGTACAGTACAGTTAAATTCTGCCTACATTAGTGAATTTGAGTCTCTTTTTTTTTCTGATTGTACTTACCTTACACATTACAGAGATTTGTGTGTGTTTATGTTGGAGGAAAGGCTGTTAGTACTTTTATAAGTATCAAATAGATTTTCCTCTTTGTGTGGGTCCTTAGGCCCTGGCAGCTGTACTATTCCCTCTCTTTCTCACTCTTGATCGTTATTTCTTTACTTGAGGCTAAATTAAAATACAATTGGAGAAAATAATTATCAAACAATTTCCTTCATTTCATTTTTATTGTTTTCTATTTTTTTCTTGCAGTGTTGGGATTGAGCCTTTTATCTTCATTAGGAAAATTATGGACATTAAAGTACTTCTAAGCCTAATTTTCCATTATTTGAACTCTTTAATTGGAAAATTGGAAAACATGACATATAGTGTTACCAAGACACTGTATGTATGTTCATACACAGAGTATAAATACATCAAAAATGAGGGATATAATTATCACAGCTTCCATTTTTCCATTTTTAAGTACTAGTCAAACAAGTGTGGAAATGTAGCTCAGTGTTAAAAGACATCTTCTTTCTTTTGACATTTCACCATCTTCTTTGAAAACAATAATTTTTAGAGATAATTCTAACATTTTTTATAATAACTTGCTATCTTTATAAGATCACTTTATAGAAAATAATAAACTCTTTTCCATATTTAATATGGAAATACATCAATTACCAGCAAAAGATGGGCTAGAGGTGTGCCTCATTTGGTAGAGAATGTGCCAAGTAAATGTGAGGTCCCTAAATTCAAACCTGGTAACTACTAAATTAACAACAAAGAAATGTCGTCTTTTTTCATATTATTTTGCATTTTTGTCTAATTTAAAGAGCAGTAGATAGAAATTCTTACTAATATGCAAACATTAGGAATTATAAAACACTTTATATCCTCCTGTCAAAATATTTTTTAAAAAGGATAACATTTAATTACAAGTTTCTGCCTAAAAGCTATTCACAGTAATATAAGATAAATACCTAATCTATTTCTCATTAATGCTACTAAGAAAACAGTATCTCATAGACATAATTCTCTGGGTCTTTTTTTTTAGTACTATACTTGATAATAAAGTGACTAAGAAAGGTTTATTTCACTGTGAAATTCTGAAAACATTCTATCCAGAAAGGTAATGAAGATAATAAAGAATTTTGTAGTGCTTTAATTTGCTTTGCAAGCCACATCTAAATTCAACTAAACCTTATTCCAGGTCTTGTCTACACTTAATGCCATTTTAAACACCTTAAAGATTGAAATAACCTTCCACACAAGTCATCCAAATCCTTTTGCCTTTACGGTATTTATGAGTCATCTAAATCCCTGGATGAATACATTCTAATGGATTACTCTATTACATTCTTTGATATTTTCTGTGTTTTTACAAAATTGATACAGAGGACATCTTTCAGATTTATAGACAATAAAAATAAAATATGTGCATGTAGCCAACTGAGAGAAAATTATTTGAGTCTTCTTGGTTTTCAAGCCATCCTGACTGATTTGCATTCATTCAAACTCTCCCAATCCTCCTGCTCCTAATCAATGTCATACTGGTTGAAGTGCGTGAATAGTACTTCATAGTTTAGACCTATCTAACACAGGCTATAACCTATGCCAGCCAGTCATTTGGAGGTTCTCTAGTTGTTTTCAAATAAATTGATAAGCAAACTTTAATATAGAAAGCAGAAGAACCTGTGAAAACTCTTAATGTACATATATTGATACTCTAGTTCTCTGGCAAAAATCATCTTTAATTCAGCAAAATAGACTAACAGATGTCACACAACAGTTACAAAAATTTGCTGCTGAACTTATAAAGCTTTACTATGTAGATACAGCCAACACCTCTAAGTGGTAGTAGGTATGGAATAAGAAAGACAGGCATAGACTCCTTTTTAAGTATTTGAATTCGAATCTCACCACAACATCTTGCTAAATCACCTAATATTTATCTTATCTTATATTTCTCCTAAAAATTCAACTTATGATATATCTTTTCATAAAGATATAAACCTACATTTATCATTCTGTTCCATAATACTCCTATTTGGATGAACAGGCATCCATGAATAGAAACACTTTAAAAGCCCAGGAACGGGCTGGGAAGTTGGCTCAGTGGTAGAGTGCTTGCCTTGCATGCATGAAGCCCTGGGTTCAATTCCTCAGCACCACATAAGCAGAAAAAGCTGGAAGTGGCCTTGTGGCTCAAGCGGAAGAGCAGTAACCTTGAGCTGAAGGGCTGAGTGATAGTGCCTGGGCCCAGAGTTCAGGCCCCATGACCGACAAAAAAAAAAAAAAAATCCAAAATAGCTAGCCTTGGTTGCATGGCTGACCTTTTATAGGGAACAAGACAGGCAGTTTAGGCTGGCCACACTCAGATAACCAATAGCATTGCAACACTGGCACAAAATTGCACAGTCAAGGCAGATCACACGCAGGTGACCAATGAGGTTACAACTTATCCCTAAGCAGTTGTTTAACTAGTCTACCTCTTTGGTCAGTTTTGGCACGTGGGTTTGACGGGCAAATACAGGGTTTGCCTTCATTAGTGGGTAGGGTGGTTACATATGTGCTCGTTACTGATGGGATGTATTCATCTGGCCTCTCGTCTTTGTTCTCTAGCCTCTGTTCTCAGGGACTTGCAAACCACATTTTTACTGGCTTCCTACACTTGTTTTTCAAGTTAGTTCCTCTAACCGATTCCTCTACACTGAATCAAAGAAATTTTGATTTAAAAAACCTAATAATGAGGTATATTAGATCAGTTACCCTTTATCTTTTCATCAGTTATTTGGAAGAAACATTTATTTTTTGTTACTAGATTCAGAAAATATGCAATGTGGTGTTACAACTCCTGTAAAAATGCATTATTTGAAAAGAAGAAACTTAAATATTGCTGAAATAATAAATTATAGTGATGTTTATGAGTAATGGTAGTATAAATGTACCTTGAAAAAAATTGCACAATCAATCCATCCATAGATAGATAGATAGATTTATTCCAAATTCAAGCCAAACTCTAAAATATTAAATAGACTTCAAATATTCATCATATTTACTCATAATCTTTATTTTTCTTTACATAAGAAGCAGGACAATTATTGAGTTAATTTCCTTATAGGGAACTAAATATGATACAGGAAACAAAACACATTTTGTTTTATAATTGTGAATGAAATTGTGAATGGAATTTTGATGGTAAGGAAATTTGGATGTTATCCTCACAAAGAAAATACCAGTAAAAATTTTAACCAAGCCAGGCACCAGTGGCTCATGCCTGTAATTCTACCTACTTAGGAGGCTGAGGATTGTGGTTCAAAGCCAGCCCAAGCAGGAAAGTCCATGAGACTCTTATTTCCAATAAACCATCAGAAAACAGGAAGTAGCACTGTGGCTGAAGTGGTAGAACACTCACTTTGAGCTGAAGAGCTCAGGGACAGGCCCCAGGCCCAGAGCTCAAGCCCCACGATCAACAAAACAAACAAATATAACCCATAATGAATTAAATGATTAGATTTTATTTTCAGCTGTCTCTCCCTAAATACATATTTATATAAATACGAACTACATATAAACTAATAGATACAATCGTTTGCAAAATAGAATATATATTCTAGAATATTTTTCTAAAATATATAGAATATATATCTGTATATGAGAATATATATTCTAGAATATATTTTTGTTAGACTTATATAGAATCGTTTATATAGTTTAGATAGATGATAGATAGATACATAGATGATAGAGAGAGAGAGAGACAGAAATATAAAAAGATTATATACTTTATTTACTTTATTTTTTCTCTTCAGTAAAAGATGTCCGGGTTATGTTATTTTTCTGAATGATTTTATTCTTTCCAGGTCCTGAGTCAGCCTGTGTTTTCTTTGATCCTTGCCTCTTCTCCTCTGGCTTCTCCAGCCCTCACATTTTTTAGTCTCCCACTGACTCTACTTTCCTCTCATCTCCATGGTGTGTGCCCTCAGGCATCTCTTCTTGTGCCTATCATTTCCTCCTACTTCTGTTCATGCCTATGACTTTCCTGTCTCTCCACCTGTTGTACTGCTTATCAGTGCCCTCACAGAAAAGTAGAAAAAAATATCATTTGATAGAATACACTAAATTTCAAGCCATCATTTGAAAAGTGTTACTATCATTTTTGTGATAGTGAAGAATACCACATGGGACACTCAAAGCAAATCATTTTCAGAAGTATTTGATTCTACTAAAACACTACCTGATACTTCAATTTCTTTGTCATGTGGCAGAGAGTAAAGTTTTCTAAATTTGCTAATAAACTCAACTATAAAGGAGAGTGAAATTTTCAAAATATGAGTGAACAAATTTGATTACTGTAGTAAGGCATATACATTTGTTTTAGAAAAATGTTTAAATTTTACATGAAATATACACATTAAATAATTTTCAATTCAATAGTGTGTTTTCCTTTTCCTAGCATACAAACAACTTTTCTATATGCATTTAAATTGAATACCCATATAAATACACACAAAAACGTGTGTGCACATGCGTGCGTGTGTGTGCGCGCTCACACACACACACACAAAAGCTGTGGAGTCAGGATAATTTTATCTTCAAAATGCATTTTTATCCCCATAAATGGAGAAATGCAAAGCATCCTAAGAGATGCATTCATCTTTACATAATAATACAAATAGCAAGATTCAAAATATTCTTCAACCTATTGATAAACCCTAACATTGTGGGTGGACCTTGATTGCAAGGAAATTGTTTTGTGTTTAGGTACTCTTATCTCCACCTATCTCCTTGGAACTGGATTTATTGAGTTTCTGAGTGCCCCTGTACCATTGTGTACCAGAATGATACAATAACTGTGAAACAGCAGGTAAGGGTAGCCTTAGGTTCTAGGAATGAATCATTCCCAATGCTTTAGCCACTTCTTTCCATTTCATGACCCAACCAAACATAGTGGTAAGTGGAAATAATCAGTTTTCACCCAAATGAGTGGTTATCAAGACAAATACTTGATTCTTATAGTATAACTTCTATTTACTAAATGGAGTTTATCAGTTTTTCCTATGCATATTTTCAAGAGTTTTAAGGAGTACATACTTATAACATGTATACAAATCTTGTTAATAATCTGTTAAGTGGGAATTGCTAGTATACAATTTATCAAGGAAACGATGCTTTGATCTGTCCTCTCAGGATGTTCTCTAAGACCTTACCAAAGTAGACAAATCACCACATTTCTGTTTCTGCTAGTTTTCTGAGGTCTATTTCCCTGGGTTTTGTTGTTGTTGTTATTTGTTTTTTGTTTGTGTGTGTATGTGTATGTATGTACTTTATTCATTTTTTTTTTGCAGTCCTGGGGCTTGAACTCAGTGCCTGGGCACTGTCCCTGACCCTCTTTGTGCTCTAGGCTAGCAATCTACCAATTGAGCCACAGCAGTGCTTTTCTGAGTAGTTTGTTAGTTATAAGAGTCTCATGGACTTTTTTGCTAGGCTGGCTTTGAACTTCAATCATCAGGTCGCAGCCTTATAAGTAGCTAAGATTATACTTGTGAGCCACTGGCACCCAGCACAATTGCTTGTTTGAAGATTATTTTAACAATAAAAATATTTTAATAATAAAAATGTATGCATGTATGAATGTATGTACACTATATACATATGATATTTATTTGTATGTATTTTTATCAATAACTTCACTTATAAGAGGAATAGCATTTCCACATACACCACTGCGTACCACATCTAGTGTGCTAGCATTTTGGATAATGAGAAAATCAAAAAAGGCCACTAAATATCTTATTCAAATTAACCAAGATCAAGTGTCAATGTGGAAGTATCCAGGCAATTCACAAACTGCTGGCTGAGCCTGTGTCCTTAATGACAGTGTTTGATGATATTGACATTCTTGATCATTTCTGTTACTGAGTTCAATGATCCGTCCTTCTTGTTTATTTATCAAGACTGTGAACATAATAAACAATTTAAGATGTTTGGAATTAAATGATGAATTTTAGATGGCAGAAAAAGTGTAAAGTTATATAAACTTGGCAAGAATTATTCTCTGGTATTCATTATCCTTTAGTCAATAATTCTTTTTCACAAACAAAATGGAATGGAGGAGCTAGGTGAAGAGCTATAGGAGTTCATATTGATGAAGGCTAGGATAGAATAATAAGTATATCTCTGCTGTATGTGGAAATTCAATGTCAAACTAATTCATTAAATATAGAGAAGATACAGACTCAAATAACATGTGGCTCAAATAGCTGGTAGAAAGAGAGAAAACAAGCTTTCTCTCTATTGGCTCAGTAGTTATTAGGCTGAAATGGGCAATTCAATATTGCTAGCTTGCCAGTTTTGCCTTCCTCCCATCAATGCTGGCCAAAAGGATCAACTCGGGCCTATTTAGCCTACATCTTAAAATTGACTCTACTGTGCCTCACTTTCTTGGTATTTAGTCAGGAAACAGAGTGAATTACCTAACATACTCAACTCTAGACATAGGGAGTGAGATTTTGGAACCAATGAAATAAGGATAGATCAGATGTTCTCTTTGAAAAAATAATAAAAGATTCTGATTCATTGGTTGGTGTGTGTAAACAAAATGTCAACCTGACAGTTCTTTTAGAAAGAACTGAGACATTCCTTATAACAAATGAGAGCACTGTGTGCACTATATGGAAGAAAAGGTTAAGGAAATGCGAGGTCAGGCTGGGATAACTGTGTGTGAACATCTGATCTAACCATAGGTAATGTATGCTGTCAGTGCCAGAGATTCTGTCGATTAATAGGAGCACCCACTCATGGTTAGATAATTAATCTTTTTTTATAAATAATATGGGCTCTTAGATAAATTCCTTCAGTGATTTAATCATAAATCACATTTCATTATTTCTGAAGTGACAACCAACAGTCAGAAGCATATATAATCATAATCATACAGAAGGAAAATTGTCTCTGCTTATTTGATGTTTTTGTTTGGTTGGTTTTGAAGTAGAAGAGTTTCAATCAGGGCCTTTCTATTTCCTAGGATGGCATTCTACCAGTAGAGCTCACCTCTATCCTTGTATCTTTACTGGCTATTTTTTGGGAGAAGACTCACTTTTCAAATGGGTACACACCTGAGCTGTGATCTGTCTATCTTAAGCTGCCCATAGTTGCTAAGATCACAAGTACATGCCATTATATCTAGATTCACTTAGGATCCTCAAATTTTTCTGTCTGGACTTACCTGGAACTGAGATTCTCCTAATTTCACCCTCTCGTATATTTGGGGATTACAGACTTGTGGCACTGCATCTAGCTATGAAGTTGAGAAGGAGTATCACAAACTTTTCTGACAAGGTTGCCTTCAAATCATGGCCCTAATATCAAGCTGCTAACTAGCTAGATTCCAGGTATGAGCCAGTGGCACAAACCTAAAAGCTCATTTTTGTACCTTGTAGAAATGCTAGAGTGAATGTTTATGTTATAATAACAGTACATGTGAATAAATGCATGTAAATAAATTCACACAATATGATTATTGGAAATATTCAAAACTACACTGCAGTCCTCAAAAATATGAATTTCATTTAAGCTGTATATATATATATATATATATACACACACACACACATATATTTTTAAGTTGTGTAGCTCTTTGAAGGAAAGAGTAAGTAAAAGTGTCTTGCATGACATCTCAGGACAATGGGGACAAATGTTCTTACAAAATCTAGAAGATATTTCTAATTAATATGGCAGAACTGAAGGGTCATTGGGAAATTCTAAAGCATATAAACAAAAGCCTTCAGTCTCTCAAATCAAGGACAATGCTGCTGAGATCTGGGCTGAATTCTTTGTTAGAATAAAATTTGGAATTATTTTTATAGCATCCTAAAGGCTAATTTTTTCTCATAGAATAAACATTTATGAAAGGCAGAAGTACCCTAACAAGCACGTTTAATGCACAATCGTGAAAAACAATGTGTTTAGAATGGAATGAAGATTATTTTTTTCAGTTGCTTTTAAGTATTTGAGCTGTTTAGACATGCTACTAGGAAGTGAAATGCCTTGACCATACACACATTGGTGTAGAAGAGTTACCAAAGTTATTGTCATATTGGAATAAACTATTTTTCAGCTATGCTTTTAAAGCATAGGTTTGTGACCCAAATTAAGTTGCTTGTAACAATTTGCAGTTAGTCCTTGACTATCTGTTATGATAGATATTTAGCCAAGATAGACATTGTTGACCATCTGTCAGAAGACACTATCTATGATCGACTTAGGGAACAGGGAGATTCTTTCTCAAGATGGACCTGCCCTTGCTTTTTGTGAAGGCAAGGCAGCACCAGGTGGTTGGTGTAGATAAATACAAAGACTAATCCTTTGGGAGGGGTACAGGGGCCTCTAGGGATTTGCCAGCAAATGTTTGCAGTATTGCTCTTCACTACAACAGGTGGTAAACACTGAGATCCTTATGGCATCTATGTGTACCAAGCCAAGATATGTTTCACGGTTTGGAGCTCAGGTTCCAGCATACACTCCGAACAGATGTTAGGAAGCTTCAGACTTCAGTAAGAATAGAATAGAATACCACCTTGAAAAGTCTCCTCTTCTCAAAGTGCATTGCATTGTTAACTGTAGAAAAGGGCCCGGAGGAGTGCTCGTGGGACTGAATGCATTTAGCTAACAGTAATAGAGACTATGTAGCCATTTTATTCTTAGCAAGAGAAAACGTAAAAGGTGAATTTAAAAAAAAAAAGTGAAAAGAAAAGCAAAAAGGATTGGAGACAATGTCAGAAATAGGTGAGAGTAGCAAATTTAAAATGATGTCCAGAGAAATCTGGATAATAATCTCCAATAAATCTGAAGAGTTCTTCATTGTTTTCCTTTCTGTTTGTTTTGTTTTACTACTGTGGCTCCAGGCCTCGGAATTTCATTGACTATGATAAGTACTCAGTGTATTTACTAATTGAACAATTTAAAATTTTTGAAACCATGACTGAAATTAAATAAGCCAGTGTTTTTATAAAATGATTTTACTAATCTGACTAATCACTCTGTAAATCTCTATAAAACTAATGTAATTCTCATTTGTTGAAGACAAATCTAGTTTTCCCAAATTATGTTTTCCCAAATCAGGCCAATTTCACATACTTTCTTTAAGAACATGGAACAAGCCTACAACCTATTTGTTCTAACAAGTATTGTCTCTTGAAGCATAAAATTCCACAGATAGGGGAAGGTTAAATTCATACATCAGAAGGAATTGTCATCTTCAATTTTATGGTACATCATTTAACATTAAGTACTCCATCTCTTTTATCTAAATTGTAATACCAAGAAAAATTACATTTCCCTATAGCAGAAATTATTTGTTATTATTATTACTATTACTTCTACTACTACTATTATTATTTTGTCAGTCTTGGGGCTTGAACTCTGGGCCTGGGCACTGTCTCTCAGCTCTTCAGCTCAAGGCTAGAACTCTATCAGTTAAGAAACAGCACCACTTTGTTTTTCTAGTGGTTAACTGGAGATAAGAGTCTCATGGGCTTTCCTGCCCAGGCTGACTTTGAACTGTGATCCTCAGATCTCAGCCTCCTGAGTAGCTAGGATTATACATGTGAGCTACTGGTACCCAGCTAGAAATGTCTTTTCAAGAAGTAGCATGTGTATATCTTATGTATCCTCTAATTGAAGAAAATAATCAGCCACTATAACTGAAATAATAGAAAATATATATCAACAATAATTTGAACAACAAAAGTGAAGAATATTTTTAAATGTCAATTTGTAAAAGACAAAATGATGGGGGAGAAAATTGAAAAAATAATTTAGAAGGGATAGATAATTAGATAGATAGATGGATAGATAGATAGATAGATAAAATGAAGCAAAAGAAGTTACATCTCATTTCTTTAAAAGCCCTCTGAGCTTATTCTTAATCCTTTCGAACCAGAATATTCTCCATTACACCCCTGCAAGTGTACATCAGTGAAGATTTATAAACCTGCTTGGATTTTAGCATGTGATGCAGTTGATTATTTTCTACTTGGTGACAAAAAATATCACCATTGTATTTTCAAATATGTATTCATGAAACATACTTTTCTTCTACCAGTTTGTTCTTTTTGGGTGATACTTCTTTCTGTAGCTAATTCTGGAGCTATGAACTATGTCTATGCTTAATCTCTCTGATGATAACATGTATTTAGAACCTGAAATGACAAATACAGAGGGATGTCAAATAGAGTGTCCTAAAAATAATCCCCATCTCTTTCAAACCCCACCACAGTCATCTTCCCAGGTTCATTCAAGGGTAATGATACCCTTGGGCAGCTAAGGCTCCTAGCTTCCTCCCTAATTCTCTTACCCTCCTCGTCTATCTTTCATACCCACAATCATATTTTATTTGGTTCTGTTTTCATTTGAAAGTGTTTCTCTTTAATAGTATTGAGTCATTATAGCTCACCACTTCTACTTTCACATCATTGGTTCCTGTCGTATAACCATTTATTCTTTAGAATTTTAGCATCTGTGGAGTTTACTAAAATTACAGTACACACAGTAATTTGGTGAATACATCATTTCAAATCATTCAGACCAATAACTTGAACCTCACAAGCTGTTTGACCGAGTAGTGTACCTCGCTACACCTGTCTCACTCTTCTACCTACACCACCCACCTGATATTTTCCCAAACATTTCATGTGCATCCCTGCATAATTTTTTTTACATTTTTCTTTCCCATTTGCTTATCAATCAAAAATAACGTTTCCTAAATAATTCATAGCTTTTGACCTTAGGGAAGTACACATTGTTAAATTGTGAGTCAATTGGAGAACTGAGCAAAGTTTTTAATATTTGTATAGTTCACAGAGTAGGATACAAATAATACAGGTAAAGTTAAAATTTTACTAAATATAATCTCTTCTTTCCTCAACAACTAAATTTCATTATTATTTCAGCAGAATTAGGTAATAGTTCATGATAATACTAGTTTCTAAGAGAAGTGAAATTTCCTGAATATATGGAAAAGTTATGAAATAATAAAAATAGTTCACTTTTTCACATTATTATTTTATGAAGTTCATTGAAATACAAATTAGCAGTATGATGCTTAAATCGGTTCATTTAAAATGCATCTCATATACTTTCTTTACATTAATGTACCAAGGTAATATTCAGTTTTTATTAAGCATTCCCCAGTCTTCTGTGACTTATGTGAGCAAGAAATGATTAGAAAAGCTTTCCCAATAGACAGTATGGAGGTTCATCAAGAGGGATAGCTTTGGAATCCTTTGGGGGTATTATGCATTTTCTCAAAATAATCTAAGTTTTTATTTATATTCCTTTGTAAAATAACACACTATCTATAAAAGCAACAGAAACTCTAAGATAGTTTCTCTTAAAACCCTTAAAATCTTGATAAACATTATACTTATATTTTTAATTGCTATCACCAACTTTGAAGATCATATTATTTTATTCACTTCTTGCACACATTTCTGTTAATGACATTTCCTTATATAATAAAAAGTCACTTCAACATAGCAAGTTCCAGAGAAATATAGGCATTTCCTGAGAGTTACTGTCATAAATGTAATAATTACCAATGTAAATAAGATGGAAATTGCCTAGATCACTTTCCCTTTCAGAAGACCTTAAATATTCTGTGAGAAAATGTTTTTTGTTTTATGTATTTGTGCAAAACTGTATCTTCCTAAGCATCAAGAATAAATTTTAAAAAATCTTATTTGGTTCACGTGTGATGATGGACAGATTCACTCCGCCATGATTTTATTTGTGTCAATTTGAGGGCTTAAATGGAGCAATATGGTTTAATTTAATGAACTATTTAATTTGGTAAGATATACTTTATAAGAGTTGTTCTTATCACTTTCCAGTTTCAATTTTGTTGTACTTGAACCCAGGAGTAATACTTCTTATTCACGTTACATTAAAATTCATGAAAATACACATAAAGTTTGCATCTGGGAATGTCATGACCTTAAGTAGAAGCATTCTCAGTAAAATGTAAAACACTCACCTAGGTCCAATTAAAAATACTCTAGTGTTCTTTATTCTCTGATTGCTTTTACATTAACGAGATTATTATTTACTCAGTACTAGATCCAATTAATTTTTCCTCAAAAATTTAATTTTAGGTACAATATGATTTATGTAACTTGAAGGAAAAGTGAAAATGCCAAATTACATGTACTATGTACTAAAATATATGTAATTATGAACTCAAAGAATCTTAACTTAAGTAGACTATTGCAATTTATATCTTAGAAATCATTTTATTCAAAACTCTGGGTCCCACCTTAATAATTTTTCTATAGTTATTTGATTTAAAATCATGAATGTGTTTATAGAATTTTGAAATTATGATTAAAATTAGGGATTTTTCTGAAACAAAATATTGATACATGGGTTTATTAACATATGTCTAAATAATGCTTCTTTGCCAGGCACCAGTGGTTCATACCTGTAATCCTAGTTACTCAGGATGCTAAGATCTGAGGATCACAGTTCAAAGCCAGCTGGGGCAGGAAAGTTTGTGAGACTTTTCTTCAATTAACCACCAGTAAAATGGAAGTGGTGCTGTGACTCAAGTGGCAGAGTGCTAGCCTTGAGCTGCAGAGCTCGGGTACAGTGCCCAGGCCCAGAGGTCAAGCCCCATGACAACCAAAAAAAAATGCTTCTTTTAAGAATGAAAATGAGAAGTATATAGAAGTATATAGAAATGTCAGGCATCTTTAGAAAAATAACATCAATAAGAATAGACTTGTTAGTTTAGATTTGGACATCCAAATGAAAAATGTGTAAGTTCTTAATAGTGGTTATAAAAAGGTGGATTTGATCAATCTTGAGGTCCAAGATAGGGATTTTGATCATCACTAGAGGCAAGCCACAAATTATCCATCATTTCAAATTTTTTTATCTAATAGAACATTCTTAGCTATCAAGAAGTATTCAAATTAATAGGTACAAAAATTCAGGTATACTATACATCTTTGGAAAAATGTACAACATTGTTTGTTTATAATGTGACCCCATGTAAACAAATACTAGATCAATGCTAATCCCTGACACTAATTCCTATTTGTTTAAACTTGGCTTTTGTATTTGGGCTCTTCCTATTTGATTTTGGATGTAGACAAGATGCATGGTGAAATCTTGACCTCATTCTGATATGTAATAGCTATGAAATCTTAAGCTGTTTCTGAGGCACATTCTTATTGGAAAAAAAATAATGAGTCTTGGTAGTATTAATTAAACTAGTTTATTTTAATTCTGAACCTCTCCCATTTTAAAGATCACATTTATGAAAGACTCAAAAGGAAATATGAATAACAAGATAAAATTTGAAGATTCAAATCTTTATTAAGGCAAATATTTCCTATTTATCAAAGTTATTAGGCACTGAGATGAAGTCTGAGGTATTCATCACAGTTCCCTAATTTTTTCATCCCAAATAAGTACATAGTACCAAAACGTTCTTAGCACAGAGCACTAACCCTAGATATGAAGCTGTTTAATAATGATTACCAGCAAAACAGGTTTTGTCTTTATCATTAAAACTTACATTATGATTCTGCTCTTTTCCTACCCTAGTTTCACCCTTATGGACCATACCCAATTTTGGACCTTCATGTCAGTGTCCAGTGTGGCTTCTAGCCACTTCTCAGATCCTATTTAAGTACTTTTTTAAAGCAGGATATTTTTCTCATAGGAAAATTGAAAATTCTTTTAGCTTTCTGCAGAGTAAGTTTACTACAACATCACAGGTTAAAAAAATCAATAGAATTCTGGTAGCATACATATTAGTGGAATTTCAAACATCTTACTTAAACTTCAAGTACAGGTAATTCCATAATCACAGGGAATATTCCAAAATGCTGTGCCATACAGTGATTAGAATGACATCACTTTGCTATTTTAAAGAAGGTTTCACAAAGTACATAATCCTATAAGATAAGAAGTTGTACATCAACAGCAAGCATGAAAAGCAAGGGATGATTTATATTAGTGCTAAAATAATGGAGTTTTGCTTCAATCTTGACAGTTTATAAACATTAACTTTTTACACTATTTAAATGTCCATATTTGTACACTTGTTTAAATACAAATGGTAACATGCACATTGGATATAAATGAAAATCTATCTATCTATCTATATAATTTGTATTTTATTACATTTGCTACAAAGGATGAAAACCTTTCAGATGGTTTAAAACCACATACATATAAGTTATTTTTCATTGCAGTTGATTTTGTAAAATAGGGCTTTGTCAGGTATTATCTGATCAGTGATAAAAAATAATTTACCTATTTTGTATATTCTCTTATTCTCTCAACCTATCCTGTATATTACCATTTATGAACATGTTTGTAATTCAAGTTAGTAATTACAATCCAACACTATAAATTCTATCTTTTTATTTTAATAAGGATTGTAAGATTATATCTTCTGTGCATAAGGGGGCTTAGCAATTAATGGAAAATGGTTTATTAAGTAATCATGGAGAATATTTTTAAATAGCAACACAATCAGAAGGAGTGAAATAGATGGATAAGAATTTTCAGATAACTATTACATAACCATTAACATATTCTTTAGCCAATTTCCTAATATATATATATATATATATATATATATATATATTTGGTCCGGTTGTGGGGCCTAAACTCTGGGCTTGGGCGCTGTCCCTCAGCTCTTCAGCTCAAGGCTAGTGCTCTACCACTTGAGCCACAGTGCCACTTCTGGCTTTTTCTTTTTGCTTATGTGGTCCTGAGGAATTGAACCCAGGGCCTCAGGCATGCAAGGCAAGTGCTCTACCACTGAGCCACCTTCCCAGCCCTTCCTTTTATATTTTGAACTGAGATTTTTAACTGACATATAATTGATAGATAACAATCAACCATTTATATTGCAACAATTCATATTTTTCTTGAGCAAATGATGATCAGACATCTCAAGCATACTGTTTCTTTTCTAATGAGGAAAACAGAATCTTAAAAGTACATCTCCTTTGTTTTAATAAAATACATTACAATATTTTTTATATTTAATTTGTTTTATATATTCTGTTTGGCTGAAAGATGTTTAAATATTTCATCAATAATTTTAGTATCATTCAGTACTCAATTGTGAGTATAAGCCCTGCAGATACTCAGGGGACTGAGATCTGAGAATAGTTGTTTAAAGCCAGCCAGATTAGAAAAGTCCTTGAGACTCTTATATCCAATTAATCACCAAAAATCTGGAAGTAAAAGTTTGACTCAGCTGGTATGAGTACTAGCTTTAATCAAAATAAGGTGGAAGATGGAACCCAGGTCCTAAGTTTAAGCCCAGTACTGGCACAAAAACATAAAATAAAATGTAGAACATCTATAAAAATTCATAAAAATTAAAAATAGGATCATCACCATAATTTACTTGATTAAGATAAATTTCATACTTAATAGCTTTTGCAATAAAAATTGTAGACAGGAGCCTTGTTACTTAAATCACATAAAATAATGTATTAATTTCTTCAGTCTGCTCTCTTCTCCAGACTTCTTTTCAGGATTTGCTAAATATATTTATATTTGACTCAAAATTAGATATTCTAAATGTAAAATATTGAAATTTAGAACACTGGAGAAAATTACATTGGTTTTCAAGATGAAACAAAACAATAACCTATTTGTACTAGAGGATGCTACAAAGTAAAACGAAAATGACTTACAAGTCTCTATCACTATAATTAAATATTTAATAAATCCATTGTTGAGATATAAGAGGAAAAACCTACAATTGAGTAAAATTCCAAATAAATTTTGCAATTTTAACTACCTGCTAAAACAGGTAGGTAACAAGTGAGCCATGTGTCATGAATCCATAGGTACTCTGTTTTAGAAAAAGGAAAATCAGTGAGTTCACAGTAAAGAATTCTGACAAACCCCAATCATCTAGCTGATTAAGGTCAACATTTGTGCTCCTGAGTTAGATTGATAGTATAAATACTTGATTTACTGTGAATTAAGTAGTACATCACATCTGAAATACTTTCTCCAAATCCCAAATACAAATCAGACAAAACAATCAGAAAAAATGTGATTTTGATTTAATTTTTAAAGAAATGAGTGGAAAATCCAGCTACACATGTGGGTAAGTATGTGAGGTGCATTCTGAATAGTCAGAATATAATTTGCATGGTTCTGAGGAATTAGCCAGCAGATGCTCTTTTCTTACTCTGCTTCAAGCTGCTTGGGTACATTTAGATCCATTATTTAACTTACTTTTCCCCCAGTTAGCTGTAGAACAAATGAACACAACTATACACATTCCAAGGTCCCACATGGTTCTATTGTCTACCCAAGGATGTCATCCACAGAGAGAGTACAATGTACCAAAGTACTGTACTTGCTGATATTGACATTAATCAATACATATTTAGGAAACATAAATACAGGCACATTCAATGTGCCTATTATCCAAGGATCCAGAGAAACTAAGCATTATATTTAAAAAAATGAAGAAAAAAGTAAAAGACAGACTCATCACTCTCAGACTCATTATTATTCAGCATTATGTTACCATATCTAATTTGGCCATTTATGCCTCAAATAAAACCTGTAAGGTGGATAGTTACCATTTGAACCTGCTTAGCATATATTATACCTCCTTTAAGTAAGAGCATTCCAATAATAACACCTTAGTCAGGAATACGATATTTATTTATATTTTTATCAATGAAAATTTGGTCTGTTTCCTCCCATTACACGTCTTTGAATTAATAATAATTGAGTCACATTTTAGAAATTCATATTAGAAAATCATATGGAGTTAATCAATGCAAGAAGAATTGCCTGAAAAAAAAAAAAGAAGAATTGCCTGCAGTATGGACTCATTAGTTTCTCTTGTCTAGATACTATGGCTTTCCACTTGTGGATTGCACTGAAATTTGAGGGCTTAGCTTTTCTTTTGAATTTCTGAAAAAATTTAATATTAACTTAACTACTACCATTAAAATAGGTAACGGATATATGGGAAAATATTCAGGGCTGGATTAATTTATTAACGTGGTAATATTGCAATCAATGCTGAAGTTTTCAAACTATACCTGTTTTTGATATTCACAATATCATGTCCACCTCATATCGTATAAATTGATAGGTTCACATGCAATTGTTAACACACATTGTAGTTAATTATGTACTTTTCATTTTGTTTTTATATCATTTTTATTAATTTTAAATAGTTATACAAAGGGGTTTCAATTCAAGGTGTCAATATTTATAGATTAGTTAACTTCTTCCACCTTTGTCAGCATAAAAATGATTCTACTTCTGCTAGACTGTTTGTTTTCTAATCACTCCAACAATTGTTTGGTTCATATTTGAAGTTAAATATCCTCGCATAAGCACCTGTTCATGCTATAAGAGATATTGGCAAAAAAAAAAGAAAGGAGGAAGAGGAATTACTATTTGAAATATATTTCACTTAGGCAAATCTAGTGAAGAAACCATGTAGAAACTATAGAAATGGAGATTTGACTAATTGGGCAAAAAAAACAAAATCAAAAATAAATTTCAATCTTGCCGTTGTCCAATACCTTTACATCAAATATTTGTGAATATGTTACTTTCTAAACCTATCACTCAAAAATAATTATAATCAGACAGATCTTTCTAACTCCTACTGATTTAAGCCAGTTAATGATGATACTTTATGTTGTTTTTCCTAATTTTACCACAGTTAGATGTTATCTGGACAATATGAAATATCTGCTATATGAAATAAAAGTAATCCTACAAGTTTCAAAGATCTGAGAAGCTAGCAAAATTGACACTGAAACACAGATCAGCTGTAAGTTATTTTGGAAAGGTTGAAGTTAGAAAAAATAAATATTTGTTACAGTTAAATTTAAACTCATTAAAAGATAAATTGAGGTTTTTATTTGAATTCACAAACCCACCTAGAAAGTTTTCAAAGTATGCATTTGATTTAGTTATGATTGTATTATAGTCAGTGTTACCAATTTAATAAATAAATAAATCTCTATATGTGAATTCAGGCATAACCACATCTAAAATATTGTTACAACATCACATTGCCAAATAGAGATATAAGTGACTATTAAGTATTTGGTGGAACTAAGTTCCATAATATAAAATGTGTTCTGAATGTCAGAATTACAATAAAACATCTACAAAAACACATTCACAAATCCACTAGGATTATGCATTTCTCTGTAATTTCATTTAAAATATTGAAATGGCATAAGGAAAGAACGTTTAAAACCCTTAAATAAGTAAAGCAAAATTTTGTGTAGCTATATAATGTGCAAAATTGAGTAGCTACATACTATTTTTGTGCATTTATTAGATTCTTTATGTAATCTATACAGGCATACAAAGCATTGATCCTTCATCCACCTTTCTGATAAATAATCCTTCATAAGTTTCCCTTATTTTTTGCCATGTTCAGTTTCAAGCCAGTTTTCCTACAGCAAGTGATGTATGAAATCATTAAAGTAAGTAATTTAAACATTTCTTAGAACAATATCACAGAATGGAAAGTGCGATTATAGCTTTCGAATATAACCTGAAAATCATAAACTAAGAAAATCTTAAGATCTAAAGAACCCATGGATTACAAAGAAAAAAGAAAAAGAACAATAGTATAGAGATGATAACTTTCCTTAATCTGTAGAGTTTATACTTAATAATTTAGAACTATGCACATCAGCCCACATAGACTGTCAGAAATATTCATGAAATCCATTAATCCTCCATGTTTGCAAATTGGTACAACTAGTATCCATATTCTTGACACCTAACCAATTGAACTTTACTAGTTTATCAATAACCAGTCCTATCTACAGATGTAATTTCAACCACCCAGCACATTTGTCATCGTTTTGGAAAGAAGAGACCTAGCCAAATCTTTTTTTATTATTAATATTTTTATTGTGAAAATACCGTACAGAGGGGTTACAATTAGATGAGCAAGGTAATGAGTGCACTTCTTATCAAGCACTGTTGCCTCCTCCCCACCCCCCCACTGCCAAAGTTGTAAAGTTCGTTTTTGATATAACGTCTTATACATCTCACTGTTGCAATGGGTCCATCTTTAACTGTAACTGCTTTGGAAAGTACAGGCTGTCATACTGTCTGTCACTAGGAGACATATGGTTTCCAGTGACTTTGATTCTTTAAATATGTAAAAATCATGACCAATAGATCAATAACTCACTCTTCTCAAATCTGAATGGAAACACTACTTTATCAGCAATCTGTATTGATTTTGCTAGTTGCTTTGTCACCATAATGTAATAATTATAAATTGATTCCTTATGATGTCAGCCTCATAACAATGTTAGACCTGATTGTAATACACAGAACTCTGTTCCTTAACACCTGCTGCTTAGAATCTCATAAAACTCCAACCTAGATGAATTAGCATTCTTTATAGTCGAATAAATTGGTTCTTTTTCACTTAGGGCAGTAAAACAATCAAAAGTTACTAAAAACCAAACAAGTGAAAATCACATCCTGAATCAGCAAACAAGGAGATATATTACAATTTCAGCATATGCATTAAAATAAGAATAAATAAGCATGCAGGAGCTTATTTTACACACACATATATAAATGATGTAAATGCTATGTTTAGCAAACACTAGTTCCTTAAATTCACCAATGGTTAAGTATTCCAGACTGTATTATCTACTAAGCCTCAGAGACCATTATTTTCATTTAAATTCCAATAGGACGATAAGTCTAAATGTCAAAACTTAGCACAATGTTTAATGAGTGAATACATATTAGAAACCACAGATCTTGAAATCTAAGGTAAGTCATTATTAGAGGCTTACTACTTTCAGTGTCTGACATTTACTTCCTTTTTCATATTAGTTTTATTTCTTATTAAATATTCTCCTGCTTTGAAATAATCTTTCTAATAAAGAAAAAATCAACTTTATCTTTGTTTACTTGGTCCAAAGCATCACCTTTCTAATAAGTTTTCTTAGGCAATTTGTCTTTCAGTGTATTATAATTTTCTGAATGTGATTAAGCAGAAGAAAGTGTGCTATAATTATGTTGGAAATTTGTAAATATTGTACTGTCTAATCAAATACCAAATTCACTATTGGAGGATGAAAAAGGTCTCAGAAAAGATCTTAGTAAATATCTGAGAGAAAAAAGCTGGCTGAAGACTAATCTGTGATTTTTCTGATACCATTATATATTCATTGTAGCAAGACCATATGTTAAGAATTTTATTGCAGCTTCATTCTATATACCAAATTGATGGAAATATTTGATTAACTGATACCTTAATTCTAGGGGTTAATTCCTTAAACTGGCTGATGAAATTAACAAATGCTGAGCCTAACATATCTGTGATCTAGAAACACATTCCATTTACCTATTGCTAGACACAAATGCAACAATGCTAGTTAAAAAGAAAAAACAACAGCCGAAGCTACTTCATGGTATCTTATACCTGAACACCTCAGAATTATAATAAATTAAACATGAAGAGACAATTGTTGAAGAGGCTGTCATTCTTCCAACCTGTGTTTTTTTAAATCCCTTATCAAATCCTAGTTGGTTATATGCTTGTGGGCTTATTTATGAGTCTTCTAGAATTTGTTTTTAAAGTTTAGAATTTATTGACTACTGATAAATTCTCTCATTAGTAATTTTACTGAAACTTCAATATGTATAACTTTTTAACAGTCTGTTGAATTTGTTTTGTGAGATGCCAGAATACATCTCAATGTTCTACCCACCACCCAACCTTTTGTCCTTGTTTCTCACCTTGTGTAGGTGAGTGATCTTCATCAAGGTAGTTCTGGGAAACACTCAGCAATCAAGATTACTGTTTTGGTGAATTGACATATTGATGATACGCATTGACCATTAAGATAAAAAATGTTAGTCATTAGAAAAGATCAAGCAGATTCTCAAGGAATAATTGGATCAAAAGTCAAGATTGTTTACAAGAGGCTTAAGACATCAGTGTTAGTGAAAAATTTAAAGGATGTGGTTAGCTCTTCTCACAATAAAGTAAACATTTTCCAAGTGGTAATGGAGGTGGACAAATGGGAGACAATGCAGCCTTCCACAGAAGACTTGAGTTGCTTCAATTTAAGAAGCCATCCAAATTCTGTATATCCATTTTTTTCCTGTCGTGTTGTTCATTTTCACATAAGAATTCATTGAGCATAGCCGGACACTGATAGCTCACACCTGTAATCCTAGCTACTCAGGAGACTGAGCTCTGAGGATAGCGGTTCAAAACCAGCCCGGGCAGGAAAGTCCGTGAGACCCTTATCTCTAATAAACTACTAGAAAACCGGAAGTGGCACTGAGGCTCAAGTGGTAGAGCTCGCCTTGAGCTGAATAGCAAGGGACAGCACCCAGGCACAGAGTTCAAGCCCCATGACCACCACCAACAACAACAACAACAAAGAATTCACTGAGAATTCCTAATTTTAAATAACTTCTATTAACATCATTGCATTTATTTTACATATCATTTAAAATGAGAAAATTAAACAAGAATTATTTGTGCTAAAAGTGTTAGCAATTAACAACAGAGTAGAAAATAAAGGATTGCAAAGAATGAGAGTTAGAATTATAGGATTAGATTATTTTCCTATTTCTATTCACCTGTTGGCAATAAGAAATCAGTTCAGGAAATTAGTAAAATTGAGCCAGTGAGAATAGGATTCACAGACTTCCATGTACATTTCTTTTGTAAAGGTCCGATAGGAAAGTTTGACTCTAAGTATATTGTAATCTCTGGTTTTGTTTTTTTTCCTCTCTACTTTTGGAAAATATTTGATTGGCAAATCATTGTGAACCATGGTAGATGTTCCTTTAAAGTACAATATATTCAAGAATGTTAATTATGTCAGGTTTCTTCAAATAGAATTCTAAAGAGGTTATTTTCCTATTTCTCTGTTCTTAACTCTCAACTGAATCTTGTGTTAATTACTAAAACAAATTTAAAGGCCTTTGATAATTTCAGGCTCAATATATAGTTCAAACTGTTTCTATTTATAAAGGGGTTTTGGATTCTTACCATTTACTTTTTACTAAATTGAGAACCTACATGAAAACCTACATGAAAAGTGAACTTTGCTCAAAGGGAGACTTGGGTATCACACTTCACATCTCTCCACTATATTATTACTTGATGCTCCATATGAAGGGATTTCTCCTAGCACATGTATATACAAGAGAGTTCAGGAAAGACATATTATTGAACCATACTAAATCAGAGTCTCGGAAAGATTGCTGTTTGTAAGGCAGATGGCACTCTTATGAAGTAAGAATTTTCACCTGGTGAGCAGAATCCTGAAGTTAAATCTACTTTAGAGCCTAGTTCTGCCAGGCTTTGGTAGCAACTACAATGAGAATTTATTCATAAGTACAATGTGTGTTAGGGAACATGATTTTTTGTTTGTTTGTTTGATTGTTTTGTGCCCTGGCATTTATTTCCTTTTCTGTTGGCAATGGTAGATCCTGACCTTCTCCCTGTATGTGATACTCTAGCCAGAAAATAATTTAAGAAGACTGCTTTCACCTAGCAAAAAAGAGAAGCAATAGAGTGTAAAGGGAACCTATTCTCACCCTTCTCATTTGCATAGAGTGCAATGACTTAAATGAGAAAAATGAATGGATTTTTTCATTCAGTTGAAGGGACTCTGTCAACACTGTTATTTTGTTTGTTGCTAGAACTTCTAGGCCATTAGTAAAGGATTTCTGTGTCACAGCATCACTCTCAAACCTTGTCTCTGGATTCATATCTTCCAGATAAATTTCCTTTATGATTAAATTAGCCATTAATTTTTTTCTGTTACTGAAATAAAAGTCATAATCATTAGAATTTACCCGAGCATGTAAGAAATACATAACACTAAAATTATTTAGTGATTTCTACTGTTTTTTCAAGTCAGTAATGAAATTACAAAGTGACCTTGTTGCTGTCATACATGTAGGTTAACTAAATCCTAGGTAACATAATAGGTGGCATATTCACCAGTGCTTTGGAATGTTCAATTATATTTGAGGAAAAAAAAGCCGTTACATGAAAAGAACATATTTAAGGTAGGAAAAAACATGAGTTCTATGTGTATAGTTTATATTCAATTGACAGTTATCGATATAAGATGTAATATCAATGTAGAAAGATTTGAGAAACAGTAAACTGCAGTTCATCTTATTGAAAGCTATATAGTATTCATACTCTGAAAGAACTGCTTTCTGCCAAAGATAAATGTGCTAGGCACTAATTGCTGATCTGATCCTCTTCAGAAGGGTGAGATCTGTGGATTGTAGTTCGAAGACAGCCAGTGCAAGAGACTTTTATCCAATTAATTACCAAAAAAGGATGGAAGTGGTTCAAATGGTAGTACACTCATCTTGAGAAAAAGAAAAAGCTTAAAGACAGTGCCCAGGCTCTGAGTTCAAGCACACATAAATACATAAAAATATGAAACAAAAAACATCCCTTGAAATTGGTGATTTTAAGTGTATTTATTGTTGATACTCATATATATATATATATTATAAATCATGTGAGACTTTGTTGATCATAAGGAAATATATTGATATGGGGAAGTTATTCTCATAAAATCTAAACATCCTTGGAAATAGCTTCAAGAAGGAAAGCTATATCGTATTTCTAGCCAAAAGGTTTTCTTGGCACTCTGAATAAAATCTTGGAATTTTTTATACTCACCAGATGCTGCTCCAGGCAGCATCTAAAATTTTTGAGAAAATCCTAAAGAATATAAAATATCTCAAAATTAAGAACAAACCATTTGGAGATTTCAGATTACTTTTAGTTCAAAAATATAAAATATAGACACAACCAGTTTGCAACAAAATTTGAATCAGAACGATCCTGAGATGAACCCCAAGATAGGGACACAAGAGGTTTTATCTTTGTTGCTGTTGTTTTTAATGTACTTATAATGTACTATGTGATTTTTTTTGTTTCTCTTATATGTTCTTCTCCCATGGAATAAGCCCTGTTTTCACTGTATTTGATTCCGGTGCCCTACATCTTGTATATACATTTTTTTCTAATTTGGGGAGGGGAAGGGAAATAACAAAAAGCTGAAATAAGGATACAGGTTGAGCCATTGTAGCAATGAGATGAACATGACACTAAGTTGAAAATGAATTTACAACATTGCAGGGGGGCGGGGGGAGAGAGAGAAGAGTTAGGGAAGTGGGGAGGGAAGGAGTGGTAGAGAAAAAACAAAGGAAGAGGTAACAACCCTCCATAAGAAATGTACTCAATACTCATGTAACTATAACCCCTTTGTACAGTATCTTTACAATAAAAGTATTTATTAAAAACTTCATGAAATCAAGTCCTAAATATAGCAATTTAGAGTAAGATTCTTATTAGGCATTGTCTGTTTCAAAAGATAATGACATTTGCAATATGGGAGAGTCTCTTCAGCTCTTATTTACTCTGCTAGTTCTTACTGAACCTCTTTTAAGCTAACACACACACACACAGGAGCATCTCTATGTAGACACTTGTCAATTATAGGAAGAAACTTTCTGTCTTTGCAATATGATGTACCATTTTCAAAACTAACTTTAATCCCTGTGAGATAATGTTGATTTTATAATCAAATGCATTTACATTTAATGTAACATGATTTCCCCCTAAATGCTATTAATTGTTGCTTTATTTTAAAACTGATATAAATTTAATTTTTGAAGTAATTTTTGTGGAGTAATCACACTAATGTATTTTTCAGTAAATATACTATGATTTACTGAAGCCAGAAGGGAAAAAAAAGTTTTTTTCCAGATAAATCTGTTTAATATATTTTAAGTATTGACTATAATTTGTATAAATCTTAGAAGGTACCAGTATAGTTAAATACAGGAACACAATTATAACAATCTGCTTCTTTAAAATACAGTTTTTCTCCTAGAAATAAAATTGTACTTCAAAAAATATTACACCTATAAAGAAATGTTTCAAACCTTTCTTCTTTCAATTACCTCAACAGCTGGTGCAGTGTGTTTACATATAAAAAGAAGAAAACTCCGAAGATATACTCTGCTACTTCAAGGACTTTAGATTTATAAGTATGCTGAGAAAACACATTTGCAAATAATTCAAGTAGACGTGTAAGTCTCAGTGATAAAGAATCTAAAGGATTAAAAGAAAGAAATTCAATCTTTAATATTTGCAGTTATGGAACAGAACTATAAAACAGAATCAACCAACCATTAGATGTATCATACAAAGGAAGAATGATTTAGTCACCTACTGTGAAATGCATAAATGATAGTCATCCAATAGATGATCAGTGAAAAGGCAAGTTTTAAGGATAAAGTATGAAAGCATAATTTAATAATCAGATACTGTGAAAACCCATGAACTTGGCAGCTAGATATACCTGTGTTCTAATCCCAGTTCCATATTTTACAACTGATATGTTTACTTTTCTGAAATTCATGAGCTTCAGCTAGTATATCTTCAAGATTAGGCTAATCCTGCCCATATAATTTAAAAATTCTTGGAAATTCAAATTGCAAGTGGATGCCACTATTTTGTTACCATCTAGCAAGGAGCATTATTCAATAAAAATATGTCAAAGTAAAATTAACAAATAGAAAATCATCATATCCAGTCCATTTTGTTTGGTTACAGAAGAATCTATTAATTATAACAGCACAACATCTGATATCTTGAAGTTGGTAACTTTTCTCTGGCTGATTTTTTTTGGTTTCTGTTTTCAATATTGCAATAATATAAATGATAATCAGATGAACTCTCACAGCCAACCAGAGAGTACACTATTGCCTTATAAGATGAACTGGGCTTACCATGGAAAAGTGTTTTGGTTGTCTAATCCCCTAGAAGAATCAGCAATATTCCCTATTAATATCCTACATTGATCTCTAGCTGTGAATTACTTTAGTGCTGCTCTTTCAGACTCATACTCAGCTATTCCTAAGTACACAGGAAGCCTTGAAGATTTAGAATAAGGCTGGTTCCAACATTATGAATTTATACTTAGATTCTCCTTGAGGTTGGCCACTTAAAAAGTAAAATTAATGTACATATGTATTAAAAATAAAATTAATGCACATATGAATATAATGTACATATATGTATGCATACATGTATGTACATTATATATACACACATACATGTGTATTACCAAATTTGCAATAGGAAATTGAGTTGCATTGTATCTATTTAAAAAATTTAGTCATACTTAGGATCATTTTAAGGAAAATATTATCCAAAGAAAATGTGAAAAAAATTAAATGGTATCTATGTCTATGGATATGCTTGCATACCAGTAGGAAAAGAGTGATAAAATCCTAAAAGATACAGAGAAAATTTCCTTATGTCATACACATTGACTCTCTTTGGCCTATATCAGGACATGTTTTCTATGATGACCAACCACTGTGCTTCTGTTCATCATCATTATTGCACCTTCATTCATATACAAAAAGATGGGATTGGATAATACCAGTTAAACTATTGAAATTATAATTAATGGCTAAAATAAGTGTCTCCCTCAGAAAATTACTATTATTCAAATAGGGTATAAGTACTTAGAATAATAAAATACAGATATTTGTTTGAAGAAACTTCTATGACCATAATAGAAAATAATGTTTCTTCATTGCTTTTACCTCTATACCATATTGGTTAATGTCTTGAATAATGAGAAGCATGAATTAATTAAAATTCTAGTTTTCTTTCTTTGAGTTTACCCAGGTTCCTAACACACTCTGCCACCTAAACTCAAGTGTTGGATGACTCTTCCACCATCCAAATGTCTTCAGATTATTTTCTAAAGCAAGTAGTAACCCTGACCAAGATGAGAAGCATGTCTCCTTGATAAACTAGAACGAACTTGTCAGCTACCCAAAATGAGCCAGAAATAAAGTTAGAAGAAGATACAGAAAAACAGAAAAGCAAAAGGAAAAATAAAGTAAAGCCAGCAGAAAGTTCTGAGATATAATACAATCTTTTGCTCCTTAATCCTCATGAGAAATAAGGGCTAATAACTTGTGCTAGAACATTTTGTGATCAGAAAAAATAAACAATTCTGATCTACAGGAATCTACTGTTGCTCTACTTAACCATGTTCCTTAAAATCAACACGTTTGGGACAGGGTCTCTCTACATAGCCTAAGCTAGCCTCAAATTTGCAGTCTTCCTGGCTCAGCTGGATTTTTTTGAGGGGGAATAGCATGTATCAGGTGTATGTATTCATGGTGAATAGCATGATGATTGTGCATATGTACACTTGTGATTAAATCAAGCTATTTAATACACGCAAAAAAAAAATCAACACATGAAGCTAGGTGCTGGTGGCTTATGTCTGTAACCCTAACTGTTCACAAGGCTAACAGTTCAAAGCCAGACTGAGAAAGTCTATGAGAGTGTTTAATCTTTAAAGTATCAAAAACAGGAGAGCAGGACTGTGGCTTAAGCAGTAGCACATCAACTGTGAAAGATGCAGCTAAGGGACAGTAACTCAGACCCTGTGTTCAAGCCCAATTGGCCGCAGTACCAGCATACACACACACACACACACACACACACACACACACACACACACACACACATGCACGCACACACGCACACACACATATTTGAATAAATTTATATTGGTTTTACTGAGGAACTCTTCTTTCTTTCCTAAACTTACTATTCTAGCATTGAAATAAGCTCCCAGATAGGAAAACACTTTCTGAGATGCTGCTTTTAAAACAAACTGCCAGTGCACTTCCTTATACACTTCAGTCAGTATCCTGGGACACCTGTTGAAGGGAATGATGATCCCATAGAAGGCTAACTTGTCCATTTTTTTCAACCTTCAAGGCAAAGCCTCCACACGTCTTCTGTAATCCCAGTCTGAATACAAACATAAACAAAACCAGCTGTGCCTCAGTTCCACCCTTGTACTCCAGACTTTTGTAAACTCAGGATGATAGTAGAGGGTGAGAACATCATTGTGTTCAGAAATAAGTTTTTATTGTGAAAATACTATACAGAGGGGTTACGGTTACATGAGCAAGGTAATGAGTACATTTCTTATGAAGCATTGTTGCCTCCTCCTTTGTTTTTCCTCTACCATCCCTTCCCTCCCACCTCCACTACTACATTCACCCCCTCTGCGCCTAAATTGTAAAGTTCGTTTTTCAACATAGTGTCTTGTACATTCCATTGTTACAATGGGTCAACCTGTATCCCTATTTCAACATTTTGTTTTTTTCCTTCCCCTCCCCAAATTATACTGACATCAAATAGAGTAAAACAGGGGTTATATGGTGGGTGAGGACCATAAAAAGCAACAAAAAAAATCACATGGTACTTTATAAATACGTTTGAAACAATAGCAAGAAAGAAAAAAACTTGTGTCCCTATCTTGAGGTGCATTTCACTTTACATCATCTTATCTGGTCATATGTACATAGCTTTTGACTTTTTCTACTTGTCCCAGACATACTAGTTATTGTAAATAAAAGAGACCATGGGACCTATGTTTCTTTGGGCCTGGCTTACTTCACTTAATATGATTTTTTCCAAGTTTTTCCATTTCCTAACAATGGGGCAATGTCATTCTTTCTCATGTAGGCATAGAATTCCATATATAGGGGCTGGGAAGGTGGCTCAGTGGTAGAGAGCTTGCCTTGCATGCCTGAGGCCCTGGGTTCGATTCCTCAGCACCACAGAAGCAAAAAGAAAAAAGCCGGAAGTGGCACTGTGGCACAAGTGGTAGAGCGCTAGCCTTGAGCTGAAGAGCTGAGGGACAGTACCCAGGCCCAGAGTTCAGGCCCCACGACTGGACCCCAAAAAAAAAAAAAGAATTCCATATATATATAAATATATATGTGTGTCTGTGTATATATATGTATATATATATATATATATGTATCTTCATTCATCTATTGAGGGGCATCTAATGTGTGGATATCTTAGCTATGGTAAATGACTCCACATAGAGCTCCCACGTAGAGCAATCCCACTTCTGGGCATTTACCCAAATGATCACAAAGAAGACCATACTAAAGCCAGCAGCAAAACTATGTTTATTGTGTTCAGAAATGTTAAAGACTGACGTTAACCTCCATTGTTACTACAAGGACAGAAATCTTCTTAATGTTATCTTGAGATTGAATTACCAGACTCATTTATAACCCTTCATTATTGTCTAGATTAGAGATATATTAGATATATTTTTCTTCAGTAATTAGCGATGTAGAAATAGCTGAACATAAGAGAAAACCCTGTTGGAATTATCTTTCCTATAACTGATTGTCTGCCATACATGTACACCCACTTACATAGTTCTTTTGTGATTCAGGGGATGTTCCTCATGTGACTCACTACTATTTTCACAATTAAATCATCTCCAACCAAAAGAAATAGGATTCAGGATTTAGAAATCAATGTCTCATTTAATGCCAAAATCTTGTGTTGGAGCCATACAAAATAGGCTTTATGTTTTCTCTAAATTTTCCTCGCTGAAATTGGATTTTATGGAGTTAAGTGTCTAAGTGGTTTCTAGAATTCCATATCCTGTTTTCCACAATTTCCAATTTCCATAATCACTGAAAATCCACAGTGGCCTTGATTTCTATTCTGCTGTCTCAAGGTGGCAAAGTGTATACACTCATATTCAGGAAAAGATCTTAAACTCTATGCCAGCAAACGTATTGAAGTTCAATACATAGGAACTTTTCCACTAATGCCACCCTACCAGGGTTAAAGTATCATTTTAATCATTTGTTTTTTGCCCCTCCATTGAAACTAATTTATGAATGTCGGAAACAAAATTATTGAATATCCCATTAAAAAGGGTATTTTCAAGCTGAAAGCTACTGGCTCACCTCTGTAACCCTAGCTTCTCAGGAGGCTGAAGTCTCAAGGCCAGGTGGGGCAGGAAAGTTTGTGAGTCTCTTACTTCCAATTAAGCACCAAAAAAAATTACAATGAGAGGAGCTGTGGCTCAAATGGCATAGCACTCGCTTTGAGCAAAACAGCTCAAGATCAGTGCCCAGGCCCTGAATTCAAGTACCAGGACCTGCACAAGAAAGGAAGGAGAGAAGGAATGAGTTAAGGAAGGAGGGAAGGAAGGTGGGAAGGAAGGAAGGAAGAAAAGGAAAGGAGGAAGGAAAGGAAAGAAAGAAAGGAAGAGAAGGAGGATGAAAGGAAGGAAGAGAAAGAAAGAAGGAAAGAAGAGAGAAAAGGAAGGAAGGAAGGAAGAAAGAAAGAAAGAAGGAAGGAAGAAAGAAACGATATTTTCAAGTAACTACAGATGTATTTCTATTTTTGGTTTTAAACATAAATCCAATGGTCAAAATGCCCCCTCTTGTTTTGACATGTAACTAAAATACCCTGCTGTCCTATGACTTTCTTTAACCAATGAAAAGCTTCCAAAATAGCCACGTGTTTCTGTTTACTGGACCTTTGTAACTGTTATTTATTTATTTATTTTAAAGTCAGTGCCTCTTATACCCTGATAACCCAAGAAACACCTGAAGGTAAGATCAGTATGCTCAACTGAAACTATCTCAAAAAGCACTGAAGGAGCCACATGTTCCAAATGAATAACTGAAATTCACGTATTATTTTCTGCCACTGTTGAGCATTATTATAACAAAACAATATATAACAATATGTTATGTATTGATTTATTAATATCCCCCATTCATACCAGTATAATACCCACATTCCTTAAAAAAGATATGATCACTCCATCAAATCTGAATCTCTAAAAGTCAGTTGAAAAAATGTAGAGCTAACTATTGAATGAGTTATCCATATTTATTCCTAAACAAAAAACAATAGTATGATAAGATGTGTAAATTGAAAGCAATTGAAACATAATTCTAATGTTGTTATTACTTCATTTACTACTCCTTATGAATCAAATTCAAAATTCTTTTTGATGAGGTATATTTATATGGTCTCCTCATTGCACTCATATGATCGTGCTAATAAATGGAAATGCCAATAGATACTGTAAAATGGGGATTGACTATGTTATGCATAATTATTTCTATTCACACAGACATGTGTGCTATTAATATTTACTTGCCTCATTTCCACAAATGAATCATTAGTAGACTATAAGGAATGAATATAATTTATCTTTTGAGAGTTTAAACCAGCCAATTCTACTCCAGGCTTGGCTAAATTTGCTATATTTTAATGAGTACATATAACTATGTAGATAATGTATTATTCTCCTCTAAACATACTGCCTTATGTTTTGTGGATCAAATAAGTTAGAGTTATTCAATTAGGATTCCCGGAATGGTAATGAAATGTATGTAGATATAGATATATAATTATATTATTTTATTATATATTGACTATAATTATATTATATATTATAATAATATGATATATTCTATATAATATAAATAATACATAAAATATATGTAATTATATTATACATTATAATAAAATTATATATTATATATAAGTATATAAATTAATATATATTTGAATATATTTTGAACCTTTATTATGAGTGCTTTTAATCTCTTTCTTTGAAGAAACATTACAAAACAAAGACAACTTACACCATGAGTTCAAATATTTTTCTTATACCTATGTGCATCAAGAGAGCCAATATCCCAATCTTTTCCAATTATTTTATAGAGAGCTTCTGTTTTGTATTTTATTTTTTATTAGTAAGTTTTTTATTGTGAAAATACCGTACATTTCTTATAAGCATAGTTGCCTCCTCCTTTGTTTCCCCTTACCATCCCTGCCCTCCCATCCCGCCCCCTCCCCCATCCCCAGCACCGCCCCCCACCCAGCCAAAGTTGTAAAGTTCCTTTTTCAACATAACGTCTTTACATCTCATTGTTGCAATGGTTCCACCTGTATCCCTATTTAAATAATTTGCTTTTTCCCTTCCCCTCCCCAAGTTACACCAACATCAAATACAGTGAAAACAGAGGTTATAACGTGGGGGAGGGACATATAAAGCAACAAAGAAATCATCTTATAAATATGTTAGAAACAATAGCAAGAAAGAAAAACCATTTGAGTCCTGACCTTCTCACCTAATATCAAGTTATCTGACCGTTTCTGCTTGTCTGGGATGTCGACAGAAGGGAACCCTACTGTATTGTTGGTGGGAGTGTAAACTTGTTCAACCACTTTGGAAAGTAATATGCAGGTTCCTCAAAAGACTCCACATAGATCCCCTATGACCCAGCAATCCCACATTTGGACATTTACCGAAATGATCACAAACAAGACCATACTAAAGCTACTAGCAAAATTATGTTTATTGCAGCATTATTTACCATAGCTAAGATATGGAACCAACCCAGATGCCCCTCAGTAGATGAATGGATCAAGAAAATGTGGTATCAATACACAATAGAATTCTATGCCTCCATCAGAAAGAATGACATTACCCCATTTGTTAGGAAATGGAAACTTGGAAAAAATTATATTAATTGAACTAAGCCAGTCTCAAAGAAACATAGGTCCCATGATTTCCCTTATTTGCAATAACTAGTATATAGAGAGCTTCTTATGTTTGCTTTCTATCATTGTACCTCTGTATCTCTCTACGGTCTTTATGTATATATTTCTCACTCTACCTATTTTATTCATTTAATTCAGAATGTAAGTTGTTTGTAATATTGAGAAATAATATTGGTTACACATACCAAATTGTACTACAACAGATTTTAATTAAAATGAAAATATACTGGAATGTGCATAAGAGAAAACACTATCATTAGAGATTTGTTTTATCATTTATTACTATTATTATTATCATATTCCTAGAACTAGAGCCTGAAGTATTTATTGTACATTCTCCATGTACTTTTTGTTGTTGGTGGTGGTAGTGGTTGTCATGGTGGTGGTTGGGCCTGAACTCTGGGCGTGGTCTCTGTCCCTCAGCTCTTCAGTTCTAGGCTAGCACTCTACCACTGGAGCCACAGTGCCACTTCTGGTTTTCTTAGTGGTTTATTGGAGATAAGCATTTCACTGACTTTTCTGCAAGGGCTGGCTTTGAACCCGATCCTTACTTCTCAGCCTTCTGAGTAGCTAGGATTACAGGAGTAATCAGCGCCTGACTCTTCTTGGGCCTGGCTCTCCATGGACTTTTGACCAAAGGTATTGAGGACCATATTCATGAACTAAGGTGCTTTCAGTGTTCCAGCTGTACATATATACATATATATGTTTATATGTATATATCTGTGTGTGTATATATATATATATATATATATATATATATGCTGATATCTGGGATTTCTGGAAGTTAAAAAAAATTCAGTTTGACCATTGGTTCTATGAATTTAAAATGCATGAAACCATGCTGACCAGATATAAAGCTATAAAACCTGTGTTCTCATCTATAGAGAAGTGCTAGGAAGATTTTAAGAGGACTCTTACACTTGAGGAGTTTACAATTAAACTGTTTATATAGCTTTTGAATAAATTACATACAACATTCGTACTCAGAATAGGCAATTATTAACATTTTATCACTATTGAGACCAATTGAAATAAAAGATTATATATATATGTATATATAAAAGACTTTCAAAATATCATGTGATAGCCAACAGTTTACCAAAATCTAAATGATTTTGTTCACTGTAAGAGACTATTAAAATGCTAAGTATTCCTGAGCACTGGTGGCTCATACCTGTAATTTTATTTATTTGCAAGGCAGAGATCAAAGGATTGCAATTGCCCCTTTTAAGAAATGAGAAAAAATTCATGAGATCCTAAGTCAACATATAGCTGAATATACTGATGATGACCTGTCATTCTAGCTTCATAGGAACCTGACATTAGGTAAACCATAATTCTAAGTCAGACTAGACAATAAATTAGCAAGATCCCATCTCAATACATTGTACATGGTAGCATGAATTTTTTAAACTCAATACAGTATATAGCTTAAATAGGAGGATTTGGCTTTGGGCAACATGAGCAAAAATATCTAATCTCCAATAAGTGAATTATTTATTGGTTCAAAATTCAAAAGCAGTTAGAGTATACCAAGAGTACTATGTATGAACAGAAGAAAAGGCACGTACTTGCGGGTGTTTGCATGCAAGACATACTCAGAACAAGAATATTCTGAAAAATGAGGCTGACATACGGTTTGAGGAATAAACTTTAAAAACAAACAATACACCAAAACAAAATTAACTGGGTGAACATTTTGCTAAGGAAAAAATAAGAGGGAGGAGGTGTGGGAGAGGGAAAGGATAGTGGAAGAAAAACAGAGTGGGTAGCAATGGTCAACAAGAAATGTACTCGTTTCCTTATTCATGTAACTTTAAACCCTCTGTACAACATCTTTACAATTAAAAAATAGAGAAGAGACATTCAAAGGCTAAGGAATAGTGACTAGTATCAAATAATGCACAGAAGGCTAAAATCTTCTATTGAATTCCTCACATAAGAGGTCATTGGTGACATAGATAAGAGGAGTTTCTGAGTAGTAAAGGGGGAAACCTGATTGCAGTATAAACAGTGAAATTGCTTTAATATTTAACTGGATGCCTCATTGAACTTGCAGTTGAATTCAAACCTGTGAATCTAATTCATTATAGAGTCAAGGTCCCTTGGATATTCATTTTGTATATAAGATTCTCCAAGAAAGACATTTATGGCCTCCATAAGAAAGACCTTAACCATACCCTAACTTAATCTTCATCACATTCCACCTGATTTCTCATCTAGGACAATGTATGCACAGATAGTGTAAAGATTAGTCTCAAAGAATATTTATAAGTTGAAATTCATTTGACAGCAAAGATATTCTATTAGAAAAATCTCCTTTCTATGACAAAAGAAACTCTCCCATGAATACTCTCCATGAAAATGCTGAATGCTTACTGTATCTAAAAATTCTTTTTCTATTTAATTCTTATTTAAATTTCAACCTTGTGAATTGCTGAAAGCTGAAAGAGAGATTTCCTGATGAGCTGTGTAACAGCTTTTCCTTTCCTCTTGTTATATCGTCAACATCCACATTTAATATTAAATTTTACTGTTGCAGCAGAGATAAATGTGTATGTGTGTGTACACATGTGTGTGTTTGAAGTAATAAACAAGGCCTTGAAGTAACAAAACTGCTGACCACAAAATTCACTAACAAAAAGTTCACATATGCATCAATTTCAAACCAAATTTTAACAAAGGTGTAATTATCATCACCAGTTTTCAAATCCCAATTTTCATACTTTTCTTTTTTTATTAAAAAAGTGTGTGTGTGTGTGTGTGTGTGTGTGTGTGTGTGTGTGTGTGTACAAGTCAAGGGGTTTGAAGTCAGGGCTAGAGTGCTGTAACTGGTTTTTTTTCTCAAAGCTTGCACTACAGCATTACTTTTTGGCTGATTTGGTGGTTAATTGAATAAAGAGTCTTACAGCTTTTCATGCCATGGCTGTCTTCAAATCACAGTCCTTAGGTCTCAGCCTGCTGAGTATGTAGGATCACAGGCATGATCCACCTACAATTATTGAACACAAATTCATGAATTGAACATCCAAGGTTGAACAATCATACTTATTTTTACTTCCTTCATATTCAGCTAAATATAAGAATGAAAAGAGCTATCAAAACCCAAAATAAAAAGGTAGGAAAAGGAACTGAATTATTTTAATGTCGCATGGAAGTCTAAATGTGGATGGAAGGACAGTAAATGGTGTAGTAGAGTACAGGAAATTTCATTAGTAATGGCAAAAGTGGAGGAGCACTGAATAGTTATACCAGGAAAGATAGCTCAAATGAGGACATTCATTAAACTACCAAGTTGTGAAATTTCCTAAACCTTCTCTTTTCCCATAACTAAGACTCACATTTTTCATTCATGAGCCCCAAGTCAACATCTGGGCTTCAATACATTGAGGAATGCCCATTGGTATGTAAGCCTTGCTTACATACAAAGGCTTTCCAATAAGCTTTTCATTAGTGTCTTGTCATTAATGAAGAAAGAAAGGAAAAAACTTTCTACTAATAAAACTTATTTCTTTTGTTTATTTGGCATAGAGCAAAATCATACCTCCACTTCCCCTCTAGTTAAAAGTAGAGATATGTCTGATGTCTAGACAACGAAATAGGAGCAATCCACTGAGTCACATCAATCCAGTCTTGTTCCATTAAATGTGTGTATGGTGGTCTTTGCTCTTTTATCTAAAAATTATTGGGATGACAAACACTAAGAGCAAATATTAAAATATTAAGCTAAAAATCATTCATGAGCAATGACAGTCTTTTCTTTACCAGCTTTTCCTTATAGCATTTTTTTAATGGGAACACCTATATCACACCCCTCACTCACATCTCACTGTTAATCCCTGTACAAGAGTGATCTCTTTCTCTTTTTTCCTTGTCCTTCCCCTGCCCTTCCTTTCTCTCTCTTTTGCCTATCACTACTTGAATATTTCCTTTCTTCTATCTCAGTCTCCCTTCCTGTGTCTATCAGACATTCAAACCTATTCTATTCCATTCCATCTTTCTCCATCTGTTTGTAGTTTTTATTTTATTTCCATTTTTATTTTTTTAGGCTGCCTTTTTTATGTCAGGCTATTTTAATCTATCTCTCTAACTTTAGTTTTTGGTGTCAATCACTATACCTCTACCTGTTCCTGAAACTTTCTGTTCTTTCATCTCTCCTCTCTCCTTCCATTCCCCTCTTCCTCTCTCACTCTCTCTCCCTTTACCTTTTCCTCTCTGTCTCCATTTCTATCTCCCTTTCTTATCCCTTCTCCTTCTTCCTCGCCCTTGCTATTTCTTTCATTCTTATCCTTTCACTCTATATCTAGTTTCTCTTACCTTTCTGGATCTCATCTCATTTCTCTTTCTATTTCTGTGTCTGTCTCTGTGTCTCTCTTTGAATATTACTCCGTGTTTTCTCTATGTCTATCTGTCTCAGACTGAGCAGTAACCTTCTGAAGAAATAGCAACCTCTCATCCAGTTTTAATAACCCTTTTCTAGATTGCAATGGTGTGCATCAAAGTTGAAGAAATCAGTTTCTTAACTGATAAAGCAAAAAGGAAAGTCACTGTCCTTATACAAACAATTTGCATTTCCATAAGGATTCAGTGATGCAGAAGAAAAAAGGCTCCTTCTGACACCTCCATAAAAACAACAGGAAGAGCATTCATTAGCTTGGCTCCCATTTGAATGATGCACTTCATTGCACTCACTGAGGTCCTCCCCCAGGCAGGAAACAGTGTTCAATCCTGTCTGAAACCCACCCTTTCACTAGCTACTAGAATGAATGACTTCTCAAAGTAATAGGAACTACACATCTGCCATGGCCTAAGAATGCTTACACTCTAAAAGCCATACAGAAAGTCACACCTCCTGTCATTTTTCTTATCCATCAAAGAGCATGATAAACAAGCTTTGACTTTTTTTTCCATTTACCCAACCTGAAGGAGAAAAATGATTTCTTCAGTTTCTTGAAATAATCACTGCTTGTACATTTATAGACTCGGTAGTCCCGATCTGATATTTAAGGTTGAATGCAACCTTTAAACAGTTTGTGAGATAAAAGGAAAGATGCCCATTACAGTCTTCGAACAGAAACTTTTACTCCTGAGAATGAAGCTATTCAGTTCTTATGTTTTGTTCACACACGTGCACAAACATTTGCACACCCATTATCTTGAGAGTTTATTACAGGATCAAAACAATAATAGTTTGGACTAATTACTGATTTAAGGTTTCTTATTGTTTACCTAATTCATTCATCACAAACTCTGAATCCTAAATTGTAAACACCGATGGAAAAAGTGTTTGGGGACATGCTGAAGTTTTGGTATTTTTTCAGGAAAATGATCCATGCCCTTTGACCAGAATCTGTTTATATTAAGTAATATGTGTAGTGTACTGCTGTGTGTGTGTGTGTGTGTGTGTGTGTGTGTGTGTGTGTGTGTAGCATGGTAGTATGTGACTTGCTTTCAGATATACCATGTTATTCTTGCAGGTCTGGCTTCCTAACTGACACACCATAAATGGCAGTCACACTTGAAGGTCATGTTGTTAATACATTCAAACTAGCTCCCATCACCAAAACTTCACACATAAGTAAGTGATTACATATCAGTTCACTTTCTGAGTGTTTTGAATCTCTGAATTTTTAACAGAGATTCTACCAGGGAGTCATAATTTTGCCATCAGTTACTCCATTAGCACAAAAGTGACTACTGGTATTATTGAATTCCCATGCTTTCATTATCTTTTGCTTCTATCACAATGATGCAGTATCACGAAAATAACATTTGAAAGCACACAGGGCATTGCTGCTTTTAAATCTTAGTCTGACACATAAAGAGATTATGCAAAAATTCCATTAAAAAAGAATGTATCTACATGCAAGCATAAGCATTAGATAAAATTTTTAAAAAATCTTTTAGAAGAATCATTCTGTCTAAAGTAATCACTCAATATTATAATTATATAGCCTTGCTTTGCACACAAAAAGAAAGCCAGAGACATAGATGGACAAAATATTTCTGGAACACCAGTGAATAATAACTTCTTTCTTTTTTTTGTTTGTTTTGGTCGGTCGTGGGGCTTGAACTCTGGGCCTGGCCACTGTCCCTCAGCTCTTCAGCTCAAGGCAAGCACTCTACCACTTGAGCTACAGCACCACTTCCGAATAATAACTTATTAACCATGAGAAAGTAAAATGAAATGATAACTATGATCAGAACCAACAAACTATAGAGCCCCCAGTAATGTAAAAATTTTCAACAATAAATGTGTCTACTCCATTGAGAAGCAGTGTGGCCTCTGTCCAATTATACTGACAGCAGCTTCTATTTCTTCTTAGGTTAAGATTCAGAGTGAAACTTAAACCTTATATTTCTCCCTGGAGTTAGGACTACAATAAACTGTAAGTGTATACAATGGGGGGGTTCTGTGCTAGGTAAGAATTTGAGGTAGCAGCTGGTTTATGAGAGGTTTAGATTATTTTACACCATAGTGGCAGGAACAAAAGCTCCATTGTCTGAAATAATACCTGACAAGTTACAAGGGTCGTTGTTCATTTACCCTTATTACCTGGTTCAGGAATGGCTTCATTTCTTTTGCATTGGCTTTTTTTTTTTTTTTTGGTAAAGGCTCATTATTTATTCAGATAGGAAATATCCTTAAGATCAGGTGGTAATAGAAAAGAATAATTAGTCAATATGCATTTACTTGGTATATATTTTACAATCAAAGAAAAATAGTGAATTCTGTAATAAACAACATTACAATAACTATCTGCCTTTATTTTTAAGCATGGGCTGTGTACAAAACACTGGGGGACATTTGATAATGCGGGGGGAATTAGAAAAATAGTTTGCCTATCTTGCAAATCTAAAAAGTTGAACAATAAAATTATGCAATGTGTATCATTCAAATTTACATGTGAAGAGATTAAACAATAATCCTAATTTACCTTTAACTCTCAGGTTCTGTTTCTAAGAATTAAAATTATCTAGGTGCTGTGCACAACTCATTTTATTATTCACATACTTCCCAGTCCCAGTCAAGTTAAGTAATATTAAGGAACATGTCATAATTTTAAGAACCTCCTAATGAGTGAAATGTTTTACTTAAATCTCTCTACCCATAACATTCAAATATTCCTCTGTAATTTCCTAGAGTGGTTGCTCACAGAGGGATAGCCTACAATCTGATCAAATCCCTAAACAGTTAATACTCAGTGGTCACAGCAAAGATATGGAAATTCACATCCCCCATTCAGCATTCTATTGTCATCATTGGGAGGTGAGGGATCACCACTCAGTGCAATTGGGCCTTCATTAAGTTGCACTTGTATTTCGTAGGGGAATGAGTCCACCTTCAAGAGGATCAAGTTGCTGAAACTTGAAGACTTCTCTCTGCAGATAAAGGACCTGACTCACACATACCCACCAATTCAGCAAATGAAACAAGTTAACCAAGAGCCAATATGCAGAGTATAGCAAGTTCATATGAGCATATTAAAGGAACAGTATCATACAGTCTGGGACAACACAGGCAGCATTCTATGGTTAAATATATTTTAGGAAATACTTGCATTTCTGATGGTAAAGAACACTAACTTAAGGACTGCATTGCTATGTTTCACAATTGGCTCTTTGGCAAAAGTAAATGAGTATGACAGGGTTAACCTTACACAAAGCATGGTTTTCTGCTTAGGCTGAAATTTCACCAAATCAATGACTATCTGTATACAATGTTATAGATTGCAATATCTGCAAAGCTGACCTAAAACTTGTTACTCAGGTCCATCTTTCCTGGAACTACCAAAGAATATTCATAAATTAGAAGCCACAACACAACAGAGGGAAGCTGTGAAAACTTTCTAGCATTAATTTTATAGGATAAGGATAAAGTCAACTTGAATTCAAATTCCAAACTCTTATGCCTCCAGATATTTTTGGAAGAGGAATGTATAATGTAATTCCCTAAAGACATTCAGAGTAAGAACATCAAGATAATCAATATTTTACAAAAGCACAAAGCATAACATTGTTTTCTGTGATGCAGTTAGATGCTTTCACTTCCCTACACACTATTACTGCACATAGAACAAACTTAATATATTGCACAAATCAACAGAATATAGCCTCTCAGTCCTGATATTGATCTCCTATCCTTTATCAAGGAGAAGAGTGTATTGAAAGTACTGGAGGATGAATGTTCTAAATATCAAAATCAAACAGACTTATAATTCAAAGTATGTGTCTTTATAAATATTAGATAACGACTCATCAAAATTAGAATACCATTCAATAATCAGGAAGCATAAGAGCACAAGTTATGAGCTTACAAAAAATAATTGCTTGTACAGCATTCCTACTCAGTTCTTTGAACAAGCATGACAGAAAGTAATATCATGACACAGATACATTGTACTGAAACAAAGTCTTAACTTTCTTGGTACTTCACTGCTGTCTTAAATTTGAAAGAAAGAAAGGGTTGGGGAGAAAGACTTACTTGTGGTTTAAAGTTTCATCTTTAGTCCAGGTACAATTATGCAGCAACTTTTCTTGCCCAGGCTGCCTCTTCAACATCCCCTTAACAACCACCACTGCTCTTAATCTAGTTTCAGGATGATTCGTTCACACGTTTCACTTCTTTGTTTCTGGTGAAGCGTTAATATCCACTTTTGCTTCATCATGAAAATGTTACTATTGTTAAAAAATGTAAACACACATACATAGCCAAACACCTCACTATATTAACCCAGAAGGCATACCATAATTGTCCACATTGCGAGGTCTATGCCAACTGCCTTAGTTATCACACACAACTAAGGATAAGCTGCTAGCAGGAATCTGTCTGCCCTCTATCTGTGGCTATTAGCTCAACATGTTGATTCACTGGCACTGAAGCAGCAGCAATTAGCCACCCTGCTCCTCACAGCACATACAGGACACAGCTGAGTGTGCGAAAACACACAGACTGGGGGCTCTTCCCAGCAATTAGTAGCAGGTGCTACAGCCCCAAAGACAAATTGATATCCTGCTGGTCATCACTGTTGGCTCCTATATTGTATCTGTGTTGTCATCCTGTCTGGTGATTTCTCTGTCCTTTTTTATGTGGTTGCTCTTAATGTTTTACGTTAGCAGTACTGAGAGCAGCATACCTGCAATGACAAGTCAAAATAATCTCTCAAGCTAATTTCAGCATTTTATCTCTCACTCTCTTGTTCTCTCTTTTTCTCTCTCACCCTCATTTTCCTCTTTCATCCTCTAACTCATCTTCTTATATCAAGCCTTCTATATCTTTGCAGCAGAACAAAATTTCACATATTTCCATATAAGAAAGTAGGTTTTAGGATTATGTATATATATATATATATATATATATATATGTCTATGTATATATATATATATGACTCATATAAAGATGACACAGAAAAACAACTATAATTTTAGTTATTTCTTAAACATCCCTGCAAAATAGTTTTAGAGATGGCCATGTGAAAAGCATTATGCTTAATAAATTGGTGATTCTGTTTTTTCAAGGGATCTATCTTGAATACTTGACTTAAGATTTTGCCCTTGTATTCACCTGAGAATCTGAGAAAGAAGGATCTAGAAATGAAAATAGTTTCAGAACATATAACCATGTTTGAGACAGAGCATATATATTGAGGTTGCCTGAAAAATAACAAGGTAAAGAGTATCACAGTCAATATTCCCCACAGCCTGAGGATAAGCTACATTGTTTATAGTAGTAATACACATATCCTATTTTTAAAAAAGCAATGCTCGTAGAAGTGTTGGCACACTTACACATAAACAACTGAATCAATTACATTTAAAACAAAATTTATTTTATTGGAAGTTGTTTTCAAAAAGAGAGTTAACATTTTTATGAATGTGAAATCAGCTCTAGATGTCATAAAGTTCAAAGCAGTAATATATGAAGAGGTATATACTACATAATAATAGATAATCTTAGAGCCCTCAGGGAAAATCCATTTGTTCTTATTACATACTTTATACTATTCAAACTATATAATGGGACCCTGTATTTTAATTCACAGAAGATAGAAATGGGTTGATAAGGATGGAAAAGAGGCATACACATAATGCCCTTGTAATAACTAATATTTAAAGTTTAAAAGGTTGATTTAGCCAGGCATCAGCCGCTCACCCTTGTAATCCTAACTACTCAGGAGGCTGAGATCTGAGGATTGTGGTTCAAAGCCAGATCGGGCAGGAAAAGTCTGTGAGACTCTTATCTCTAATAAATCACTCAGAACACTGGAAGTGGTGCTGTGGCTCCAGTGGTAGAGCGCTAACTATGAGCTGAAGAACTGAGGGACAGTGCCCAGGCCCAGAGTTCAAGCTCCAAGACTGACAAAAAAAAAAAAAAAAGAAAAAAATTTAAATTGGTTTACTGAAGATGCTTTCATCGACAAATGATTAAACAAATTGCTAGTATTTTAAGAAGACTTCAAAAAATACCACTTAAATACTATATTATAAGAACACATGGAAAATGCTGTTTAAGTAGAGTAGCTGGTATTTATGCATTGTTCAGTAATAATAATTATCAAGAGTAGTTTCATATTAATGAAACACCCATTCTCACTACTAGTGAAGTTCAATTATAACTTTGATGACAAATCAGAAAGCTGCTATAATACAAAAAATGTCATCTTTTCCTTGTCTTCTATGAGAAATTAGATTATTATCAATTGAACACTTGTTAATAAAAATTGCTGATTTTAGTTTTTTCCCTTTAATAAAAAATAACCACCTAACCATATATAGATGCTTACAAAACCTATTTAATTAAATATGACAAAATGCAACATTTAATATAGGATGGAAACCAATTTAAAAACAGATCAGCAAAATGAAGAGGTGTCTGAAAAATGCACTACCTAGAGATTATTTTTGTTAAGAATATGATGATTTAAATTCTTGACTAATTTCTCCTTTTCTTGGTTTCTCCCAATGGCTCTTTCTCCTCTTCCTTCCCTTCTCCTTTTCCTCTTCCTCCTCCTCCTTCACTTCTGCTTCCTCTTTATGGCTCTCTCTGTCTCCCTGTCTCTCATTCTCTTTGTGTCTCTCTGTCTCTTTGTCTCTCTCTGTCCCTCTGTCTCTGTTTCTGTCTCTCTCTTCCCTCCTCTGCCTGCTGATTACAGGGCTTCACACAATCTAAGTAAGTGCTTTAAAACGGAACGGTACCATAGCACAACACCCACCTCCTTATACCTTTAATTATATTTGTTTCAGAGATTCTTTTTTTTAGCATAATTGAAGTTCTTATTGTCATTTAACTCCCTTTTCAGACATAATCATTCAAATATTTTTCACATATAATTTTGCTAGCGTTGGTACAAAATATGTATTATGCTATCCTAAAATCATAACTCTTAGCCTTTTGTAAGAATGTTCACTAAAAGTTTTCCTAATTTTTATAACATAACATTATGTTGTATATTTTGCAGAGCAATGAAATAAACACAAGGTGTTCTACTGAGTGCCAACAATGAGCTCCATCCTACATACAGCTGTGATGATTACAGCAAATGTTTGTATTCATGCCAGTTCATCTGTGCACTGGTATTTAATGAACAATGAAAAGAAAATAGCTAGCCAATAATACAAAATTTGTTTTCTGCATTTAATCCTTTGGAATCTTGAGGTATTCTAACAGTAGGTTAGTATAGAGAGTGTTTGCAATTTGCAAAGCTAATTCTCATGTAGACAAGAAATTTAAAATGCACTTTCTTCTATTGACTTGCACTGACAATTCTGTTATACTATTAAACAAAACATTTCCTTTGTTCTCTTTCTTTTCTTTCTTTCTTTCTTTTTTATTTTACTTTTCATTGTTGTTGTTCAGGTCTTCGGCTTGAGATCAAGGCCTGGCATAGTCTCTGAGCTTTTTTGCTCAAAGCTAGCCTTCTACCACTTGAGCCACAGATCTACTTTCAGTATTTTAGTGGTTATTTAGGAATAAAATATCACAGACATTCCTGTCTTGGTGGGCTTGGAACCTAATTCTCAGACCTCAGCCTCCTGAGTAATAAGGATTACAGGTATGGACCAGAATATTTCTTGTGAGCACTTGACTTTGGAGATCATGTCAAAGTATTTGATTAAAGTAAACAAAAGTAAGACTAAATCATGTATTTTTCTCAAATATATCTCACTGAGAATGGAAGACATAAGAGGATTTTTTTTCCAGAATAAGGACTGGGTTCTTGAGTCAATATGAACCGTGAAAAAAAGGACATTTGTAAAAAAAACTATATTAAAGCATTACTGGCGGGGGTGGGGGGGGAGGAAAGAAAAAAAAGTGTCTTTAGCATTATCAAGATAGCTCTGCTCATTAAAAGCAATATTTTACCAGTTGCCTGGAATCAAGCCATTTTAGGCCAGGCACTTAGCTCATAACTATCAGCATTCACATAGAGTTGATATTCAAAGCTATCTGAAAACAACACACTAAGACCTCAACTAACAACCTGAGAGTTGGGAAGTCATTGTATTCAAAACAATAATTCTTCATCCTGATTTCTTGTTGTACATCAATGCTTTTATTCCGACAATCCTTTTTCTCCAGGATTCAAGGTAGCTCTAGTTCAGCTTCTTGCCAGTAATCCCAAATTTCACTTTGCATTTTAAGTCACTACTTGCTTGGGCTATCGTGACAGCATGAGGGATAAGGGCAGTATAATCATTTACAACTTAGCTCTTATGCAGGTTCCAGTGGGCAGCCTATTATTTCAGAGAAGCAATTTCCGAATTTAATGCAATAGTTAACTGACAGTGCTCAAAGGAATCACTAAGTACATAGAGGCAGGCTTGTATGTGATCCTGTATAGTGTCACTTTGTAAAATACATGAAGATGCTAAAATATTCACAACAGCTTCTACATTTTAGTTCCTAAGGAACCACACATTGACTGCTTTTCAAATAGAACAACTATTGTAAATATTATCACTAGATATTAAAAATCAAATTATTTGACTAATTCATATAATCAAAATTCTTTGAATTCAGAGAAATATAAGAAGGGCAAGTAGTAATTTTTGTAAAAACATTTCTTTTTTATTGTGAAAATACTGTATAGAGGGTTTACAATTACATGGGCAAAATAATGAGTACATTTCTTATCAAGCATGGTTGCCTCCTCCTTTGTTTCTCCTTCCCATCCCTTCCCATCCACCCACCCTCTGCCAAAGCTGTAAAGTGCGTTTTCGACATAATGACTTGTTCATCTCATTGTTGCAATGGGTCCACCTGTATCCCTATTTAAGTGATTTGTTTTTTCCCTTCCCCTCCGCAAATTATACCAACATCAAATACAGTGAAAGCAGGGGTTATACCATGGGGGAGGGACATACAAAGCAACAAAGAAATCATTTTATATATGTGTTAGAAAAATGAACCCCAAGATAAGTATTCAAAACATTTCTTAAATAGTGTATTTTTTTGTTCTCTGAGCTTAAAAAGAGGGGTTACAATTTAACATGCCTATCTAATTGCCCATCCCTTTGATCACTTTCCACATCCCATGTCCAATCTGTCTTTTCTCCCAAACCCACTTCAATTTTCCCAGTTCCTTTATCACATATCTATAGAGTCCTTACACTGTCTTTGTCCTTTGCTTGCTGTTTCATTCATCCATACCTCCTCACAAGCCCTCTTGGCTTACAATTTTATATTAACTTTTTCATTTGACTAAACTGTTTATTATTCTAAAGGCCTACTCCATGTAGTTACACTCCTGCATATACTATATTAAAATCATATCAATCCTATCGATAAGGGGATGCCTCTTCATCAAGCAGTTATAACTTAACATATATGCACCCAACTTCATTAAATAAACACTCTTGGACTCACAACAGTTGGAAACTTCAAAACCCTGCTCTCACCAATAGATGTCATTCAGGTAAAAATCAACAAAGAAACCTCAGGCCACATTTCTCTTTTTAGCTACTCAATACCTGCCTTAAAGATTTTCCTCCACCCTCAGAAGGTAAAATTACACAAAATAAATTGGTTGAACCGAGGAGACAAAAATCATTATTTATGTTTCTCCTTCACAATTCCAGGTCTTTTATGCTAGTGGTGTTAGCCTGAACAATCATATTGTTGTGTAATTAGTAATAGGAAATTATAAGCTAAATGTAACTACCACTTATTATCACAGTTTGTGTGGGAGAGAGGCCCAGGTCAGGGTGCCCATGAATCTGTAATGAATTAGCTGGGCTAATAAGAGTATTTTGGTAAGGGGAGAAGCTGTTAATTAGCTAATTCAAGTATTTTTGGTATAAATCATTTGGTAGAGACGTACACCTGATAGCCCTGGCTTGACTTTTACTCATACTTTGCTGGAAGTTGCCTTCAGATGCTAGATGCTGCCCCAAGTCCTTCTGCTATACGATCATCTTCATAGGGAGTTGCAAAGTACCAGGTGCAAGACACCAGTAGAAGCTATAAGTTATAGCAAGGAAATATCTAACTTCTGCAGAGCAACAGGATTCCTTTTAGTTCTGCTGATGAGAAATGATGGTTTCCCCTCACTGACAGTGAGGCCTCCTATATAAGACACTATATGCTGGCTTAAATCATAGGTCATCCCAGAATACTTTGCACGTTTGTAGGTACACTCACTCCTAATGTATTTATTAACTTATATTCAGTTAGACTGAAAATTGTATATATATATGCATAAATGATGATTTTGTAAAATAAAATAGTTGGATTTTGAACAATGAGTTTTAACCAATAGGTTTGACCATCATACTGGATCTTTATTATGTAAAATTATGTATTATTTTATATGCAAAATAAAATGATATGGAGCCCACTAATCTTCAAGGACTTTGACCAAGTAATTAACTTACAGCTTTCAAATCGGAATAGTTCAGAAAATTTCCAAAATGAAATAGCAAATCAAAGTTAATGTATTATGTGTTTTTTTCCTTTATATGTTCTTCCCCCTATGGTATATTCCCTGTTGTCACTGTACTTGATTTTGGTACCCTACATCTTGTATATACATTTGTCTAATTTGGGGAGGGAAAAGAGGAATAACAAAATGTGGAAACAAGGAACAGGATGACCCATTGAAATAATGATACCCACAAGACATGAACTTTACGATTTCAGCACCAGGGTCGGGGGAGTGAAGGAAGTGAGCGAGGGGAGGGGAGGGATAGTGGGAGAAAAAGGGAGGGGTTAACAATGCTTGACAAGAAATGTACTCATTGCCTTACTCATGTGACTGTAATTCCTCTGTATAGCATCTTTATAATAAAATAAAACTTTAAAACATCTTAGTAAAAGCTTAAGCTTCATGAAACAGAAATACATTGTATATTAAACGATACTGCTTTCTATGACCCAGGAATGTTTTTTTTCTTTTTCATTTTTTTTTCCTCTTCCAACAGTGATTAAAATAAAACTTCAAGCTGGCTTTGTGTTCCCTGCCTGCCAGTAATAGAAAATCCCAAAGAAGATTACCAATATCCTCTTAGATTTCTTAAGCCTAAAGCCCATTACTACATAGAGATTTCATTGTATACATATATTTTAGTATAAAAATGTACCCATAAACACACCAAAAGCTTTCTAATAGGTAATGAATGAATCATTCAAGTCATGTCATTGTTAGACTATAAATGGCTTAAGAGGGTATTTCTAAGACCACTATTACCACTGTACTACATTGAGATTTTCGAAGAAACTAAGTGTTTTACTGTTTGGTAACTGATTTTTAGCACTTGAGATGTTGTTCTACAGTACAGTGCTTACCCACCACACATAAGACATGTGTTTCGTCACCTACATCACAAGAGAAACAATAGATAAAATGTTCTCAGCCATCTAATAATAAAATCATGATGATTAATTTTATATAAATCCTATATTTCTACAAGAGTCCTTCCTGAGCCCTAGTCTCCATATTGAGTACTATGTTTCTGAGTTCAGAAAAGTTACATAATCTTGCAATACCCTGCTGTTTGTGAGTGGCACATTCCTTACAAAGGATTCATTCTGACATGGTTAACTCTATCTATGATTGTGACTGACAGTAGCAAATGCTTAATATATATATATATATATATGTGTGTGTGTGTGTGTGTGTGTATATGTATGGGCTGGGAAGGTGGCTCAGTGGTAGAGTGCTTGCCTTGCATGCATGAGGCCCTGGGTTCGATT
>NW_012267250.1:5380703-5437369 GCF_000151885.1 Dipodomys ordii
ACCACATAAGCAAAAAGAAAAAAAGCCGGAAGTGGTGCTGTGGCTCAAGTGGTAGAGCGCTAGCCTTGAGCTGAAGAGCTGAGGGACAGCGCCCAGGCCCTGGGTTCAGGCCCCACGACCGGACCCCCCCCCAAAAAATATATATATATATATATTAAATGAGTTGTTGCAAGATCTGGTATTTGTTCCTTACAAAGTTTATGATTGCAATATATCCAGAAATTAATCTGGGATATAACTAAGTGAAATGTAGTGGCACATTTGAGGTTATACTGAGTTATAGAGAGAGACCTGCATTTCAAGGCAGGCATTATCTATTTAGAAAGCAACTACTTTATTGTACTAGAAGGCAAACATATATCAGTGTCACAACTACCTCCATACTTGTGGACATGACCTTTACCAAAAAGTAAATGGAAGTTGGAGGTATGTTCTGTCCATTTGATTTGTATGCTTAGAAAAAAATAAAGCATGTTTTCAGCATAAAAAGTTTATTCTTTTGTCGGTCGTGGTTCTTGAACTTTGGGCCTAGGCGCTGTCCCTCAGCTCTTCAGCTCAAGACGAGCACTCTACCACTTGAGCCATAGTGCCACTTCTGGTTTTCTAGTGGTTTATTAGAGATTAGAGTCTCATGGACTTTCCTGCCCAGGCTGGCTTTGAACTGCGATCCTCAGATCTCAACCTCCTGAGTAGCTAGGATTATAAGTGTGAGCCACCAGCACTGGACTACTTGCTCATTTTTGAAGAATAAACAAAAGCCAAAGAATTCACTTAAAAAAAAAGAAATGTACTCTTTACCTGACTTACATAACTGTACATCACCTTTATAATAACAATAAACAATAAAACAAAGTAAATTTGAGTGCTTCATTGAAGATTAATACATAGCCGACTTGTAAGCTGTTGAAAATATTGAAAATGTTGAAAAATATATTAAATTATAACTGTTTAATTCTGGTCAAGTATCTATTTTGAATACTTATCAGGGATTTTAAATAATGATGTCCCTACCACTACCTGACTCCATTAGCTAGTAGAATACAACACAATAATTTAACAATTGTGAGTTAAGTCGTTTCCTCCCCCTACTTAATGAACTCCTGTGCCTCCCATTAAGGAAAGTGCTTGTATTTTTATTTATTGTTCTTTAAATAACCTCTTGGCTGCTATGTACTTAGTAGAAATGAAAGCATATCAAATTCAGTTTATCATTGACCTGTTTTTGAACCAAACATAACTAAGCTTTGTCTCAGCCTGCTCATTAAAATACTATCCAATATATCAATATTTTCCTAGATTTCAGTGGAATTGACATGAAACATGTAATACAAAAATATACACCTTCTATCTAGTTCTCTGGAGATGCTCATGAATAAACTTGAACTGCCATGACTAACATCAGGATGTATGGTTACTAAAAAAAATCAAAAACAGAAAACCACATGAAAGCTCTCTGTGATTGTAAGAATGGGGAGATATGCTTGAATACTTATCTCATTTGATGAATTCTCTCCATGTTTTTATTTCATTTAGTATCTAACTGACCTCATCTCAATAGAGATTCTAAGCCACTATGCTAACTGGGCACTCGCCAAATTCCTTGACCCACAGAAATCATGAGAGGTAATATTTTTATTGTTTCTCTAAGCAACTAAAATTTGGTGTAATTTTTAAACATCCGGAGTAACCAGGACTCTGGTCTTTCTTAACATATCAGCTATTTCAGGACTGCATCTAGGGATGTAATTAAGTACCCACAGATACTAAATAAATACTTGCTGATGGCTTGATAAGATACACCTCATTTTGTAACTGCAGGGTCCTTAATATTGCATTTTAAAAATTCATGACTATTAATATAATAAAGGTTTGCCAAGCCTCCAATATATGCAAAAATATTCAATTAGTGTATCTTATCTCCCTTGCTCATATTTTGAGTCTTTAAATTATAATGCTTGTTCATATTCAGTTATGTTCAATTAGTTCAAATTTGAAAAATGGAAGTAACTATTTCATTATTATCAGTGACTTCAAGTTTATATCAGTTATTGAAGGAAACTGCAGCACTTATATTTTCCTGTTAAAAACACTAAGATTAAAAAAAAACACTAAGGTACTAATAATGTTCATGACTTTGGAGATTCTTTAATAGAACTTAGTAGTAGTTTAAAATTCATTAAATAATTTTTTGCCACTAAATTTATTTTGTACAGTTCTTTGTTTCACCAAAGTTTCCTTATTATTTTTACTTTAGGATAGCACCCAACAATATGGAACAAATTGCCTTAGAAACATCCCGGGATCTAACCCACAAAACAAGTAATTACCTTCATTTATTGTAGGCTTTATATGAGACTTTGAGATGTGCTAAGGTCATCCAACACATTCAAATTGACCATACCAGTTACAATCTCCTTCATAGAAAAGGAAGTAGTATAATTTTTCTAGAATGTTTTCTTCTCTCTTTCATAATTTATGCCTTTATGATGACAATGTATGTCCTTTCACCTTGATTTAAAAAAACTTGTCTTGTTCAACATATCACCAATAATTGTCACAATTACTATTCTGGAAAAGAATTCATGACCTCAAGATTTATCATTGAAGTAAATAACCATATCAAAAGGATTTTTGCTGTCTTTCCTGGAGAAATCAATGAATACTGACAAGGCACAAAGTCTTAGAAAAACAAGGAAAACTCTCAATATACCAATCTAATACCATAGAAGATGTTACAGAGCCAGAGAGGATACATTAATGCATGCTGCACTCAGTCACAAAAGCAATCAATATGGCTTCCTTGGTGTTACTATTTCCAGTCACTGTGTTCAAAATGAAAGGATTCAGTAGTTATTATACAAATACAAGTAAAAAAGAAAAAACAAGAAGAAGGAGGAGGAAAAGAAAAAGGAAAAGGAGGAAGAAGAGAAGGAAGAGGAGGAAAAAGGAGGAGGAGGAGGAGAAGGAGGAATAGGAGGAGGAGGAGGAGGTGGAGGAGGAAGAGGAGGAGGAGGTGATTACATTATACTGATTTCTTTTCTCCCATTAACCTTATTCTAGTTGATAACCTTACTCCTTATTCCAAGGATGTAAGAGTCTGCGTTATCATACCCTTTAAGTCTTTTTTAAGTTTATATCATCAAGCTGATTAAAATTGGCTCTCTCTGACTGAATAACTTTTAAGAGTTTTCAAGACAAAATGTTGATTGTAACTTACTTTCTTCTGTATTGACTTTATGAGATAACATTTTTATTACACCATTCTGCCCAGGCCCAGAGTTCAAGCCCCACAACTGACAAAAAAAAGAATATAAATAATATTTTCCAAATAACAAGACCATTCATGATACAGATCTGAAATACCGATTTTTTGACTTTATTATCATCTGATTCATTTGAACAATATCTATACTGTTAACAGTTCCAGTATGATTTGAAAGCTAATCTCTGTTCTAGCTAACATTTTATTTATTTTCATTTTGTTGTTATGAATAGTTTGGACATTTCCTTGGTGCCACAATAATAAATTAGGAATATTGTCAAATTTGGAAAATTCTGTATGCACTTTCATTTTTAGGGACTATAAATAGTTAAGATATTCATAAGTATTTCCATTGTTTTTTTACAGAGTTCTAGCCTATTAAACATTCTTTAAGATACTGGCTTTAGCAAGTTATATTGGGCCAGTACCACCCAAAGTTTTGGGAGAAACCATGGACCAGGTCCAATATCAGTTGAAGAACATTACATGTTACTTCAGCCACAACATTTAAGAAAGCCTCAGAATAACTCTAAGTCTCCAGTTAAGATATTCAACAATGTACCTTTGGGCTGGGGCTGAAGCTGAGTGTTGGAGCAGTTACTTTACACATGAAATCCCCGCAATTGCTCCCAGAATCACTGATAACAGATGAGTGATATCTTGACAAAATATTCAAAAGTAAAATCAGATGAACACATAACTTACAGACACACATGCACACACACATTATATATATATATATATATATATATAAATTTTACTCAGATTTTATTTCATTTACTTAATATTTTAATTTTGTTATGTAGGGTACTGCATGAGAGTAAACTGCTCCCAAATTCAACTTCAATAACTTCATGTAAAGATTACCAAAGGAAAAACTTACTTAACAGTTAAGAAAATAAAGTAGCAAAGGGGCTATGCAAGCTAATGGCAGTGAAATCATTCTACCACTGTTCCATGCCATTCAAAGCTGTGTCTTTTTTATCCTCATAGAAATTAAATGTTTTACATTTCACTTTTTCATATTAAATTCAATGGAGCAGAGAAGGATCTGAATATTCAGGGGTAGGTAGCTTTAGACTTGCCTGTTTTCTGATTCCCTACAGTTAGAACTAGCTACTAATGAAAAATATGCTAAGCAATAAAACATCCACTATTTATACTATTCTCCCTCACTTTGTGCAACAGAAACTTACTTTAGCAGTCATGCAGAAATTAGATAAAGCAAACAGGAATTGTTCATGTCTCAGAAAAAGATTAAAAAGAATTATTCTTAATAAAAAGGTGATGCAATAAAAGAAAATATACTTTTCATAGAAGCTTCTTTGATTAGACAATGCAATGTTTATTCTTCTCTGAATTCCCAAGGTTATCACAAATAAAAAGCCAAAAGAATTTACTCATTGCTTATAAATCCAACATTAGTTTATAAAACCTTTACACTCTACCACATTCCTTACTATAAGACCTCTAAGAGAAGTCTTACATTTTGTGTCTGAGTGGCAGTCAATGTTTCCATAGGGTTGCTGCCATTAGACTCAAGGTATTTCCTTCCTTTCAGTTCTCCTCTCCATCCTTGTGTAAATTTGCCACTGTATACAGAATCCAAAGCACTATCATAAAATTTAAAAATGTTTATTCTACCATAGGTATTGAAACTCACTTTCACAGAGATTATTAAACCATCATTTATTCAATGAGCAAGAAGCCAGAGTAAAAGTTCTTATCTGAACCAGGTTTCTAATATTTTCCAAGTTATGTTTTTTCTGATTAATAAATAATATTTATGCATTTTATGTGGTATTTTGATCAATGAATACATCATAGAAAGAGTCAAATTCATCAGTGTGACTATTATCTAAATGATTTTTCTGTTGTTTTTGACAGTAAGGTTAACAATCAGCATTCTTTAAGGAATTTTGAAGTATTCAGTATACGTTATTTAGTGAGCTTAACTGGAGATACTATTTTCTTTCTTCATAGTACATTAAACATACAATACATCGGGAAAGACAAAAGCCCCTAAAAACACATTCTCTGTGATTAAATTCACTATGAAAAGCACTCACATTATGTTCTTAGAGCTTCTAATTTTTATTGGTTTCTGGAACATGTAACTTCATCACAAAATCAGTCCAAAGCTCTTGCTAATCCTCACGGACTTGAGATAAAAAATTATTTTGTGGTAGAATATTTCTTTCTAATGAAATAATCACTGCTAAAGGTTTAGGATTCTTTCTATATACCACACGTTTGCCTTAAGTTCTCATTTCTTAAATTTTGAATTTATTTTATTGTTGTATTTGCATCACAGGAATATAAAAATACCTAATTTTCTTATTAGAGACTTCACAACTATTTACCGATTGAATGAACTAGATATTCCGTATTTCTGTTTCCTAGGAATTTTCAATCAACCTAGGTTACTTTCTGAAAACTTCTTCTGATATCAAGAAAGGTTGATAAATGTGTAATCATTTCAAAATCAACTACATTCAACTCTTACTTAAAGTAAAAGGCATGCAAAGAAATATGAAAGAACCAAAAAATTCTGGCTCTACTAATGCACTAGACAATCATAGGAAACATCCCAATATACAGTGTAATATGGCGTTAAGAGAAGTGGAGAACCTAATTGCATTTACAATTCACTGCTTTGAGTTCAGTTTTCAAGTAAACAAGGAGTCATGCTTGTCAATTGTACTAAATATGATGTGAAGTTTATCAATATGCATCTTCTGTAAAAATCCCCACTAAACCGGGTGCTGATGGTTCACCTGTAATCCTAGCTACTCAGCACACTGAAATAGGAGGATCATGGTTTGAAGCCAGCCCAGGCAGGAGACTCTTGTCTCCAATTAACCACCAAAAAGCTGGATGTGGAGTTGTGTGTGACTCAAAGTGGTAAGGCACTCGCCTTGAGAAAAAAAAGCTCAGGGATAGCTCCTACGCTTTGAGTTCAAGCCCTTGATGACAAAAATAAAAATTAAAAACAATCGCCTCTAAAAATAAAATATGAGACATTAAGGGTCTTTCCATTTTCAAGTCATAAAAACTGGAAGACAAAAATAAGGCAAGACTGTGACCAAACTTTCCTTCTTAGATAATTCCACTAACTGACCCTAGCAACTTGTTCTTACCGAAACACACTGAAATTTAGGGTGCAACATTCTCTCCATTCACAAACAATCACTAGGGATTGTCCCTTGAGAGGAAAAATGTTTGTTTGTTTGTTTATCAAGTATACATTACTTCCTAGCTGGGCTTCTGTGCATGCTAGGAACCTGTTTTCAAAAACACATATGGGAATGAAATGTGTTGTAGGGAATCCGAGCCAGCACATGTCTATGAGAACAGATGGCCAGGCAGTCAATTCACCCCTGGACAACACTGGTTCCTCCTATGTGAAAACAATGCCGTTGATAGACTTCAAGTGACCTTTGCTCTTCACTATGAAAGTGCTGTGATCTCACCTGAATCTATGCTAGAATAAAGGTATTAATAATATTCTCTAAATGTTTGTTCAAGGAGTACTGTATATTACATTGTTTCCCAACTGTGAAACAGAGTAACATGGAATTAATCCTCAACTGGGCAGGGTCTGAGCTAGTGGCTAGAAGGTAATCTGTTGAAAAATGATTTTATTAACCTGCTGAGTCTTGATCTTAAAGGAACTTAATTCTGCTAAATTTGCAGTTTTGTTCTTTTTAATTTTAATCATTTTTTCCTTAAGTCTGCAAGAGACAGTAAGAGGAAAAGCAATTTTCAGTACATAATCTTTTAAATCAACTATACTTCATTCTTTGTTTCTCCATTGGGAGCAGAGTCTTGATTTTCAACACAGAAGACCTGGCAGAAAACAATAGCATCTTATTAAATTGCCTGCTGGGCTTATTGAAACTTTTAGATTATTGTACAGCTAATCACCATTTTCATTTAGCTACCAGAGACAACCTATATTTATTATATCTGGCATGTTCCACGTTTTCAGAACATGTTATCAAATACTCTATTGAAAAATGTTCTTTTCAATATAAACAATTTAGAATAGGGGTTTAACCAAGTTTGGACACTGGTGAAAAAAAGTAGCTCATGTATGAATAAATTATGCTACCATCACACAAGCTAATTTTTGGAGTTTTATAAACATGTCCATATTCAGTGGGAGCTGATTCTAGGATTCTCCAACTTCCTCCACATCCCACACTTTGCAAAAACTAAAAGAAAAATCATTGCAAGAAAATCTTTGACAATTTGAAAATTGTCTTTCTTGTGCTATGGATGAAACTAAGTAGTCACATCATCCAAAGTTTCATTCATTCTAACAATTATAAGAACATTTTACCAGTAAAATACTGAAATTCAGTGAGCTTTCACATTAATGCTTACTCTTACCAATAATGTTTAAACCAAAAAAATATTTTCTGTATCAATGCAGGGCCAAAATATACATAGTAATTTTTCTAAAAGACCTACAAATAGCTTGTTTTTTCTCAATTTTTGTTAACAAGCAAAGGCATCTTAATGAAGCAATTACCAGTAAAATCAACATAATTATGCACAGATAAAACTTAGCAGGGACAATTCTCCTTGTACATAGCTATTTTATTCATGGAAGAGGTTGTCACTCTACATATATACCTAATACTTAATTTAAATAATATACAATTAATAAGATCACTCAAAGCAATAATTTTAGGTACACTCATACAGTAAGATTTAAACCTACTGATAATATATTTTATGTGTGAGCTGACAACTCAATTTTAATGATTTAAATGTTTGTGAGATTTATGTGACTAAAATAAAATAGAATGTCGACAGAATAGTACCAAAACAATTTTTATTATTAGAAATAACTCATGTTTCATTATATGTCAAAAACACACATTTCATGAGAACTTAAATATATTGAAGATTTGAAAACAAATAAATTATATGATTGTATTCACTATTTCCATGCATTTTTCTAGCATATATAAGAACATATATGAACTTATATTGAGGTATCATTTGGGCTATACATTTCATCTTTCCATATTTATGTGAGACTTACCATCCACTATAGCTTTGGGAAACAGATCCGCATTCTATGACTACAACAACAATAACACAAAATAATACATGAGGGAAAAATCTGTCCTGAACTCTACATGTCCATAGACATGTCTTCACTGGACCCATTAGTAGAGGAAAAAATATAGCATTATGAAATTTCTAGAGGATTTCAAATCTAACAAGATACATGACATATATTGGCTGAGATGGAGAAATACAATTTTAAAAAAGCAAATTAAAACAATATTCTAAAATGACATCTAAAGAGAAGGTATTTGTTTCTTCACTTGGCTGTATTTTTTTGAGTAATGTAAATGTTCTCAATTTAGGAAATGCCAATGTGTTAACAGATATTTAATTGTAGTTTAAAGTACCTGGAATTCTATGCCTCCATCAGAAAGAATGGCATTGCCCCATTTATTAGGAAATGGAATGACTTGGAAAAAAATCATATTAAGTGAAGTAAGCCAGGCTCAAAGAAACATAGGTCCCATTATTTCCTTTATTTGCAATAACTAGTATATGACTGAGACAAGCAGAAACGGTCAGATAAGTTGATTTTAGGCGAAATGAGCCCCAAGATAAGGACACAAGTGGTTTTTCTTTCTTGCTACTGTTTCTAACATATTTATAACATGAGTTCTTTGTTGCTTTGTATGTCTCTCCTCCACGGTATAACCCCTGTTTTCACTGTATTTGATGTTGGTATAATTTAGGGAGGGGAAGGGAAAAATTGTTCAAATAGGGATAGAGGTGGACCCATTGCAACAATGAGATGTACAAGTCGTTATGTCGAAAAACGAACTTTACAACTTTTGGGGGGGGAGGAGGGTGGGTAGGATGGGAAGGGATGGGAAGGAGAAACAAAGGTGGAGGCAATAATGCTTGATAAGAAATACACTCAGTACCTTGTTCATGTAATTGTAACCCCTCTGTACGGCATTTTCACAATTGAAAAAAATATCTATGTCTCTCAAGTTTGTTTGATGTTCTGATGATCTATTTTGATGCCAAGATGGAGTTTAAAAAAACCTGGGTTGCACAGCTGATCTCCCTGTTGGCTGCTAACAAAAAGAGACTGATTTGGAAAAGGCTGGCGAAGCCCAAGAGAAGTCTTGGCAATGATGTTCCATTCCTGCCCATCTCAATCAGTCACAGCATACTGGTCACATGTAAATTAACTCTGAGCACACATAATCAATGGGATATGTAAATGGGGACTATGTAAATGCTTGTAACATGTCTATTAAATACAGTTTTTATTTAGACCCACGAATATGGAAACTATGGTAATACATTTTAACTAGGGACATTAAAACTGTAGTCACCTTAAACAGTTGCATTTACAGTATAACTATTTTGAAAAGTTTAATGTAGTCATTCTATTTCTGCGTATTTATACCCAGGTGTGCCTTGTCCTGAGGATTAACAGCCCTAATCCTGGTCACTGCATTGATACTCAGATAGAAATTAGATTTCCTAAATACCATCCTTATTGCCTACAAATGTGACTTTGGTCACCATGGTAACAGGACAACAAAATGTGAATGGGTTCAGCATGGAATAATTACCATCAATACAAATATGAGAATTGTTTAACTTATTGTTGTAGGATTTTTTGGCTTGATAATTAGTGCAAAGTAACAACAATAATACTTTACAGTTAAAAACTGATCAAGCCAGGCACCGGTGGCTCATGTCTGTAATTCTAGCTAATCAGGAGGTTGAGATCTGAGAACTGCAGTTCAAAGCCAACTTTGGCAAAGACTCTTATCTCTACCCAATAAAACACTCAGAAAAAGTTGGAAGAGGAGCTGTGGCTCATGAGGTAGACACTAGCCTTGAGCACAAAGAGCCTCAGGGACACTACCCAAGCCCTGAATTTAAACCACAGGACTAGCTAAAAAAAAACAACAACAAAAGCAGAGAATAATTGAAAGTTTCATAAATGTGGAGATAATGCTTGACCTAATGACACCCTTACTAATAAATAGCACAGCTTACAGAGAGCACAGAAGCTTCAGATCATACAATACAGCTTGCAGATAAGAGAACTGAAGACTGGTAAGACAGAAACAACTATGTTAATAGTATATAACCAATGAGTGGGAATATGAAATTAATGCAAAAGAGAGGAACTAAGAAACCAAACACACACACACACATACACACACTTTATTTTATTTACTACATGCTAGGAATAACATATATGTTATCTCACTAATTCCTCCAATATTCTTGGAATGCATGGGTCAAGAACCATTCGTGATTGATGTAAAATGGTTTCAGAAAAGTTAAATAATTATCTCTAGGTTATGAAGATACAGATATTACCAATTCTGATTCATCTCTTTGTTAACTTGGCTGGTCAATGCTAACCATTTGGTCAAATACTATTCTAGATATGACCATGTAAATAGTTTTTACATGTAATTAATATAAAAAGTAAGTTTTGCATCAACCTAGTTGCCCTTTAAAGTGTAGATGTCCTCATGTGGTGGGTTGAAGGTATGAGAATGATCAGTTTTCTAAAGGGAATGAAGTTTGATTCAATTTGAGACGAAAACAACAAAGACTTCCATGACTTCCCTGGTCTTCACTTTGGTTCTTAGACTTAGTTCTTGCCTGAATTTTCAAGCTACTAACATATTTTTCAAGTCAACGTTCATAATGATGAGAGTCAGTTCGTAAAATCAGTCTTTGTCAACCTCCTATCTGTCTATTCTATTGGCTTTGTTTCTCAGGGAAAAGTTAAGTGATGCATATGTAATATTCTTAACACTCCTAATGCTGTGTGTACCAATAATTAGGATATATTCTTGCACTTAGTTCATAATACTTATGAAGACTTCTTTTTATGCCAGGCCTTCCCCATTCAGTGTTTGATTCTGAATAGACAATACTAGTGGACTCCTGAAGATTCAATCATTTACTCACTAATATTAAAATATTTTCTTATTCTAACATTAAATATTACCAAGTTGTGAAGCTCATTGACTCTACAAAGAGGAAAATTTACTTCTGTGTTAATGACACTTATTGGGGAAGTTAATTCATATCTCATAATCTTAATGTATGTAATAGATATGATAATTACACTCATTAAAATTGTATGAGATATCATGTTTTTCTTTTTTTATTGTGAAAATACTGTACAGAGGGGTTACAATTACATGGGCAAGATAATGAGTACATTTCTTATCAAGCATTGTAGCCTCCTCCTTTGTTTCCTCTTCCCATCCCTTCCCATCCTCCCCTCTCCCCCCACCCAAACCTCCTTCCTCCCCAACCAAAGTTGTAAAGTTCGTTTTTGACATAATGACTTATACATCTCATTGTTGCAATGGGTCTACCTGTATCCCTATTTAAACAATTTGTTTTTTCCCTTCCCCTCCGCAAATTAAACCAACATCAAATACAGTAAAATCAGGGGTTATACTGGGGGAGGGACATACACAGCAACAACGAAATAATCTTATAAATGTGTTAGAAACAATCGCAAGAAAGAAAAAAAAACATTTGAATACATATCTTAGGGTTCACTTCCCTAACATCAACTTATGTAACCTTTGCTGCTTGACTCAGACATATACTAGTTATTGCAAATAAGGGAAACTGTGGGACCTATGTTTCTTTGGGCCTATCTTACTTCAATTAATATAAGTTATTCCAAGTCTTTCCATTTCCTAATAAATGGGGCAATGTCATTCTTTCTGATGGAGGCATAGAATTCCATTGTGTATATATACCACATTTTCTTGAACCATTCATCTACCTTACTGCATTGTTGGTGGGAATGTAAATTTGTTCAACCACTTTGGAAAGCAGTATGGAGATTCCTCAAAAGATTGCAGATAGAGCTCCCCTATATTACCCAGCAAACCCACTTTGGGGCATTTACCCAAATGTCCACAAACAAGACCACACTAAAGCTACCAGCACGACTATGTTTATTGCAGCATTATTTACCATAGCTAAGATATGAAACCAACCGAGATATCATGTTTTTCCAGTGTATGTATTATCCATTAATAATAAACATTTCTAGTATTATTGGTGGTTACTAAACTTATAGCCACATCATGTTTAAAAAGAATTGATGAAAGTATTGTGATGATGGCATAACAAAAGACAAAGACATGGATCAGAATAGAAAGCCCCCTAGTAAAATGTTGTCAACTAAAATTTGACACAAAGGAAAGGCAGTCTCTCTAATGAAAGGCAGTGAAAACTCTGAATACCTACACACAACAGAAGAAAACTGAAATGTCACCATACCCAAAACATAACTCAAATTGCCTTATAAACTTAAATGCAAAACTTCAAACCTCTAAGCTCCTAAAAATATTGAAAGCAGCCTCATGACACTAATGCTGACACATGCTTTTCGAAGATGACACCAGAAATACAGGTAACAAAAGGAAAAAATAAATATATAAGCATTAAATTTAAAAACTTTTATACAAGGAACAATTAGCAAAATGAAAAGGAGGCCTACACAACTTGGAAAATATTTGCAAACTATATAATCAATTCCTAATGCTCAATATATAATAATAGCTCAATATATGAGGTATTCATACACATCTGTAATATACAGTAGTCCTATTAAAATGGATGAAGAACATTAAGAGATAATTTTCCAGTGAAACCTAAGAATGATATCATACACATGAAAATGTGTTCAACATCATCAATGTCCATTGGAAAATCTAAGATGAAGCCACTATGAGATATCACCTCAAGGTCAGGATGGCTATTATCAAAAGACAGTTACTATAGAGGATGAAAGTGTTGTGCAAATGTAAGTTGGTGAGTCATTGTGAAAACCAAATCAGATTTTCCTAAAATATTGAATTATTTCTCCCAAACAAACTAGAGATTCTATTTCTAGTTGTTTATACCATGGATACAGAAGCAGTATGTCAGAGAGGGTTAGCTGCTTAGTATTGTTTACCATTGTTTACCATTGTTTACCACAAAACTTATATACACTTCGATGGCAAATGAATACACAAACTGTGACTGTACACATTCATACCCATAGCCATATTCATACACTGTGATTGTGCACACTCATACACATAACCTTATACACACAGTAAACATGGAATATAATTTAACTATAAAAAGGAAATTCTGCTACCTGTAAGAACCATGATGAAACTGGAGAACATTGCTCTAAGAGAAATAAACCATGCAGAAAAAGAAAAAGAAAATAAAAATGAGCGCATTTTTTTAGATGCTAAAAATTCAAACATAGTAACAGGAGTAAAAGCTCACAACTAAAGGATAAGGCAAAAGTAGAAATGTTTGACAAAGGGTGAACATTTTTAGTTACAAGAATAATTTCTAGGCATGTAAGGCAGCATTATAAAATTTGCATTGCATATTTGAAATTTACTACAAGGGTGAATCTGAGTATTTTCACATACAAACATATATAGAATAGTAACTGTGAGTTTACAGATGTGAATATTATACTCAATGTTATAAACACACTTGTCATTCTAATTATTTAGCTAATTGTGTAGCGATCTCTCTTTTGAATGTGCATGTAGACCTACATAGATGTTTATACTCATAATTACCTGAGGAAAACAATTTTTTTGATGTAGCAGTATGTTATTCTTTTTGACCTTATTTTAATAAGAATATATCATTTTTACCACAGGGCAAAGAGGATCAATATTAGCAGAATAAATCCTAACCTAAATGGAAAAGAGCTTTAATTATACCAAGCAATTTGTACTTATTCTCTTTATATTACTATACAATTCTGGAACTTTCTTGCTTATTTTAAACCTGTTAAGCAACTGGAAAAATAAAAGGAATGTTTATATATGTGTATGTGTATTGTATGTATTTGATGAGAGAAAGAGAAAAAGAAGGTTCGATTTGGTATAATCTTTATTATTAGTTTTTATACCCAGAGTCTAAACTATCCCCTATTAACATCTAATACTATAAATGAGGTATCATCAGTATCTGTAAGGAAACTGCTCAGAGATTCAACAGATTCCTCAAACTTTGACAGTATAGAACTCTATAGGGTAGCATCTTTTTGGTTTGGTAGCCACAACTATGATATAATATATAAAATTAATACAGTAAGAAAGAAACAAATAGAATGGCTATAATGATATAGCGTTGTGAAAGTTAAATGAATGTGGTATCTCAGACTATCTCTTTGTAATCCACTTACCTGAATTCCTGTGGATGTATAAGATCATAGGAGGCCTGTGAGGAGCTGAGTTATGGTGAATGACATTGGTAAAGTGATGAAGCATTAGGTTCATTTTATGTGAGGATTATGTGCCTACAGCTTACGGATAATAAGCAATTGATCTGATACCCAAGAAAGCTGGAAAGAATAGCAGGAAATTAATGGTTGCAGTGCCCATCCCCTGGCTAATAGGATGAATCACATTCCATCCAGAACCAAGCAGACAGCCTTACATTTAATCACATGGCCAGGAAAGGTGTGAAGTTTAAAATATATGCATTGTTTACTTCTGCAATTTTTCACATAACATTTTCTGATCCTGGTTAACTGCAAGTTACTGAAACCTGAGAAAGCAGCAACATGGTTGCTTAGTTCAAATGTTCTTCAATCATTTCTTTGATTCTAATAACTTGTTGATTTCTCGTTTGCCCATTTTTCCTTTATGGCAAGGATTTATTTTATTATTGCATTCAAATTTTGAAGAAGAAATATTTTTTATCTAACAACTCCCAAGTAATCATGTTTGATACTGTTAAAAGAAAAGAAAGACAAGTTGAGTGTAGTGGCACATATCTATATTGTAGGATTTAGGAATCTGAAGCAGGTGCTTTTGAGTTCATAGCTAACATGTACTGCACAGCAAGTTATAAGTCAGCTTGGGTGCATAGTGAGATCCTGTCTTCAAGCAACAATAAAGAAAAACAGGCAAACATCATTTGAAAAAGCAGTAAGTGCTGCGATATAGCAAATATAATGAAAGTTGATGATTAGAATTTAGAACCCCGACAGTATAGTTGAAATATAGTGTATTGTCACTTTGCCATGACTATTAGAGTCACCAAAGTCTAATCTAAGTTACAAAGTTTTTGAAGTGTAGTACCAAGAGACCATATTTCAACAATATCCACAAAACCCTAAAAATTGGTTTAAAAACATTGTTTTCATTGTTTCTACATCATTTGTCTTCCTGATCTCAGAAAGAACCAAGCAACTAGAACTATGGCTGCCCTGTCAGATGGAAAGCTCACAAGGAAAATAATTGGCATCATTCTTTCAGGGAGGCAGATTTGAGCTAAACAAGGTGCATCCAATATTAATATGTAAGCTTAATAATCAGACAAGACTAATGCTGCCAGACCTCTGGGTGAGAATATTAACATTTCTTTCTGACATTCTGGAGCTGCAGTTGGAAGCTAGGGCATACATGTATAATTTTAAAAATCTTAATTGTGATTTATAGGCACCTGACAGACTGACACTTGATCTTTGCTGACTTATTAGCTCTAGGATCCTTTCATGTTCACTGAGTTATAACTCATATCAAAGGTTTTTTGTTTGTGAACTGTCTCTTCTTAATAGTTACTTAGCTTTTCTATAGGCACACTTTATTATTGCTGTCCTTATACTTTAGCCTTTCTGTGACTGAATTTCATTAAAAACAATTCGAAGATTCAGAAATGACGAAGGTTATCAAGTGTTTTGCCTCTAGAAATAGAGCAAAAACACTACTAATGATAAGAACTTCAAGTTTCTAAGAATTTCTGGCATTTTTTCATGGGGGAAACATGACTTCAGCTCCCACATGTTAGGAAAGGAAAGGCAACAAATATTATGATTTAATATGTCTTGTGTCTCGATAAAAAGAAAAACGATTTTTATTCAAAAGTTTGCTTTGTCATATGATCCTGAAAATAGTTTTATTATAATATGTTACAAAGCAAACACATTTCTGATGAACATAATTTACATAAAATGTATGATTTGAAAGAAGGAAAAATATTAATCTACATATTTAACTGCTTGTCAGCTTATAAACAGTCAAATCTGACAATGTTGGAAGACTCAATTTTGTCTGGCATTGCCATATAATGAACCTAATCTAGAGAAATTCCAGGAATGTAGTTACATGGTGTTGGTGCCAAATTTTATTTTCATGAAATATGTATGTGAGTGTGAATGTAGAAATATAGGAAGAGAATGAATTAGAATATATTGTTAATGTGTGTAGAACTGCAGCTATAAAACCCAGTACAAATAATCTAAGCTAATAAAAATAAAGAAAATTTTAAAAAGAAGAGACAGAGAGGAAGAGAAAGAGAAAGAGTTCTACTTATGGAGTCAAGGTATACTGTATTTGGGGATGATTCCAAATCTAAAGAACATGTTTTATGAACTGGAAGCTACTATTAATATGGAGTAGCTCATCATATGTTTTAAGCAGAAATTCTGGCATTCTCATCAGATTGCCTACAATAATGTGTTTTGCCTCATTTTACCTTGGTAGAATCATGCAAAGCCTGATGCAAGATCCCCTTTGCTGTTCCTATAGAATGTCGCAAAATGTATAGTATACTATATATACATGTATATAAATGTATAGTATACTATATATACATATACTATACTATATATAGTATACTATACTATACTGTATAGTATACTATAAAAATGTATACTATCTTTTGAGATGCATAGCCAAAAATCACTGGTAATTGTATAAGAAGTTTAGAAATAAATTTAAGCTCATTGGACAATTGTCAACAATTGAAATAATAACACTTGTAAGGGTCATGGAATTTCTCAGTAAATGACCAATTCTGATGACAACTGGTTAATGCACTTGATGTGTCACATAATTTTCTGTAGACATAATTGTTTAGAAATCTTACCCCTAATTTCAGTGTACCAGAGCAATATTTACTTTTATTTTATCCTTAGAAAGAAAGACCAAGACCTAGGCTCAATGATTATTTTTACATTTCTCTGCTTCTGTTTTCTTTAAGTGAAACACAACATTAATTTTTTTTTAACTAACAATCACATTGGCGGAGTGTTGGGGGACACCATTGAGTTTGAAGCCACCCAAGGCATCTACATTTTGAGCCATATTTCCAGCCCTTTATTCCCCTAGTTATTTTTACTTAGGGTCTCACTTTTTGCCAGAGCCAGCCAAGATTGAAATCTCTCTGGTTTCCAGCCATAACTAAGGTGATAGAAAACATGCCACAAAACCCAACTGTTAGTTCAGATGGAGGGGAAATCTACAAATGTATTGCTGGCCTGCTTTTAATTATGATCCTCTCATCTCCAAAGGTGTTGAATATATAGGATTTCAAACATGAATAACATAGCTGTTAAGGATTTGTAAAATCAAATCTCTTAAAAATGAAAATCGTTTTTGTGGTATGCTTAATTACTCTTGAACTAGAACACATGTGTTTTATTGATTGTGTCTCTGCAAATGACAAAATCAATAGAATTTGTTTCATTTTATGGCAATAAAGTAGTAAAAAATAAAGTTGGAGCAGCTGTTACTGAATCAGTAAATAATACAAATAAGGAAGGAAACCAAAGACTCTGGTGGCTAGTTGTACAAAATACAAGCATGCTGGCTGAGTGGGGGGTGGACACTGAAATTAAAATGACTGACCATGCTATAGGTCTTACTCACTGACTCATGTCTGGATCAAATTAAGGGATGAAATATATTGTCCACTCAAAATTTACTTTTTAGTAATTCACTATTTGCTATTGTGCAGAATGTTTACTGGAGATATATTCAAAATTCTGCATGTAGCACGTTAGTGAGTGCCCAAAGCCCTACAAGTTGACTTGATATAACAAAATTGCAATAAATTGGCTAAAGACTTCAGGAGTTGCTATGGATGTCTTGGGATGCAATTGTGAGTAGACATAGAAAATTTCTAACCTGAGGAAACTTACTTCACTGTTCAGGTAGAGGTAGCAAAAGGTAATGCATATAGTAAGAGCATTGCAAAGAAATCCCTGAAAAACATGAAATTACTCAGGGAGCACACAAACACAAAGGAGAAATGGTTATGCCTCCATTATGCAATCTCTTTGGAAGTCAAACCTGATTATAAGTTTACTTACAATAAATAAGATCCCCCAGATTAGGTTGTAATCATTTCTATTTTCCAAGTACCAGTCAAACATAATTCCAAACATAATGACTTTCCTCTAGAAAACTTTTTTGACATGGTTAGGAATTTAGTTATAATTACTATTTACATCAAATAAGGTATGTTAAGTTAGTTTCTAAAACATCCTGTATCGTTTTTTTTGTTTTCATACTAATTAAGTGTACTGCCAAAAAACAAATTAGTGGTAGAAAATGTTCTTTTCCCTGACTCATTGATATGCTATAAATCTTTATTGTTACTACAAATAGCGCCTTATTTCTTAGGTTATTCTAAAGTTATATCATAATTAAACAGAATATATTGAACATTTTACTCATTATTTTACTTATTGTTTTACTCATTATTCAAATGGATAATCTGAACCAGAACTTTTGGGGTAAAATTCATAAAAATGCATGGTAGAGAGGTGTTGTTTTACTTAGATGCAGGTTCTTCAGTTGGTGCTAAATCTTTGATGAATGATGAATGAAAAACTACGTAACACTGTACATATTGATAACAACTAGAGCTGCAGAGATATCAGGAACTGACTTTTTTCAACAATTTGGAAAGTGATTTTACAAAGGCAGGCAGTTATTACACATGAAAATGTCAACCAACGCATGTTAAAAAAAAATTGACAACCAGTCATGGTACCAAACTAAATATCCTTTCAAAATAGGATCAGCTTGCTTTTATGTGTCATTTAGCTTTGCATAGCCCAGTTCTTCTTTTTTATCTTTTACTTTTTCTTTTTTCTCCTTTTTAATACTCTGCAAGGATATATTGTCATTGCTAATGAATTGAACTTGGCATGACTTTCCTTCCACCTGTACCAAAATATTAAGCCAAAGCGTTCCCTGCCAATAAACTAATTGCTCTAGATGACAGGTGATTCCTGCCCAACTGGACTACCCTTTACCAAAAAACATGTAACAAAAATGACATGAAAGAAAGATGGCAGAACAGATGTGGTTGTTACCAGATGTGGTTGTATTCAGTTCTGCTGATAGCCAGGTGCATAATACCCAAGGGTTATCTCTTACATCATTTATAGTACATTATACTATTCATATTAAGGCTTATCGTTGAGAATAATACTTGGGTTAGCTGTATTCTTAGAATTCATGTATTAACTTGGAATTAATGGATGACTAAAATGTTTTGATATTGATTCACCCTTTCAGGATTTAACTAACAACTCTTCTGATATTTTTTGAGTACATAAAAACTCAGTTTTTTGTCCTTCAAGATTCATAATCATGCCATTAAATCACTGTTTCTTTTGCTACATTTTTTTTTCGGTTGTGGGCCCTGAACCCTGGGCCTGGGCACTGTCCCTCAGCTCTTCAATTCAAGGCTAACGCTTTACCACTTGAGCCACAGTGCCACTTCTGGCTTTTTCTGTTTATGCAGTGTTGAGGAATCAAACCCAGGGCCTCATGCATGGAAGGCAAGCACTCTACCACTTAGCCACCTTGCCAGCTCCCTTTTGCTACATTTTTAATCTAAATTATTCTGTACTAAGATGTGACTCAAAATGCCAATCTTTAGATATAGCCTTAGGAAGAGTTTTACAAATCTCTTGTTGCACTGTAAAGTATTAATTTTATATACACTTGTAGAAATAGTTATAATTTTTTTGGACTTAAATTGAGTAAGTATTTAGAAATGTGTATTAACCTGTACTTAAATTGTCTCAGACTTTAATATATATTAGAAGTATATTAAAGTGTTTTGTGCATATATTATATTCTCTTTCTCATTAAGAACAATCTTCTTTATATAAATTTTTTGGCAGTATTGGAAATTGAATTCAGGGCCTTGAGTTTACTATGCATGCACTCTTAACAATTGAGTCACACCCCTACTCCATTTAAGTTCTTCCAATATTTTTTCCTGGGTTCAGTTTATCATTTTGCTTGTGTCTGGCCTTGGTCCATAATTCTCTTACTTAAACCTCCCACATAACTCAGATTACACATTAGTGTCATTATGTGGAACTAGAAGACTAATATTATTTGGACTCAAAATGACCCTGCTTTCCAAGTCTTTAACTCCCACCCAAAAACTGGGGAACCGATAATAATTTGCTTGGAATTACTTTGAATACTTAAGGTGCTTAGAATGTAGCATATGATATATTGTACTGGAGATCATTTTCAGTTCTACTCTATTGTAATGTGTATACTACATATTATTCATTTTCACTCTTTTCCAACATATTAAAGGTGATTTATAAGTAGTAGAGATAGGCAGGAGATGAATATGATTGGATGAATATTAACGAAGCTTCATACTTATGCTCACCACTTTAAACATTTTAGCATTATTTCTCTCCCTACTTTACTAATGCCAGACATCTAGGGAAATTTCTCAATGACATATTCTCAGAATCATGGAGGTATTCATAATAATATATGTATATGAGAACGTCTAAGGAAATTTCTCCATGACATATTCTCAGGGTCATGGTGGTATTCATAATAATATATGCATATGTCACTATATACATAGTGATATATTTACATACATATATGTATATGTGTATATATATACATATCCCAATCAATAGTCAGCAATCTTTTGTAAAAATAAGACATCAGTAAGAATTCTACTTCTGGAAGTGTCATTCAAGTGTTAAAGCAGCTGCATAGCATGTTTAAGGCCTGAGTACAAATCCTAGAGCCACCAAATTACTAACTTAATAGACAAACAATAACAACAAAGGGGTAATAATTTACCTGGAAGAAAGAGAACAATTTAAACATATGGCTAAATCATTATTAGAATTTTACCAAGGGCAGTACCAAGATAAGTGAAATAAATCACAGTTAGTTAACACTATGTATCATTATTTAATGATCATATGGCAACCTTCATATCATAATTCATTGTTGTACTGCCAACTAAAAAAGAAAGATTTACACCAATTTTTGTTGGTTAAGTATTTTTTACAAATTTACATTTTCCCTTGGTTATTAATATGTATACTAAGGATTGCTTTTTAAAATAAGATGATCAATGAAATTTATAGTAACATTTAATATATTTTACCTTTTTATTAATGTGATCAACAGAACTTGCTGAATTTCTGCCCCATTTGGTCTTTAATAAGCTTCTAAATCCTCACAAAATCTTTTATGTGTCTTGTCATGCTTACTTTTGAGTTTTGGGATCTGAACTCTTTGAGTCTTTTAAGAAATGATAGTTTAATTATCTTGCTCTCTTTTTATTTCCTGAACTCTCTCCAAGTCTCCTGGCTGCTACTCAGTTCCTTTGTGACTACACAGCAAGCTTTAATTTAAGCCATTAGTAATGTCCAATGTACCTAGTACTAACCCGTCACTTATATCGCCAGCTTATTCTATCTCTTCTCCGTTTGACTACATTCCAAAACATAGCTGTTTCAACTCCACTTTTGATTCATTAGCCTTTTATATAACCCCAAAAGCAAGGCACGTTAAATCATAATTTTGATCATAGGTCAAAGTATATAGGTTTTCATTTGAATGTGTACAATGTCCCTCCCCCTACAAATCCTCTTAGACTGGACTCGAAATTACTAACTGTAAATTTCTGAGAAGCTTGAGCTTTGATGCATGTATCCTTTAGTATTTATACAATATTCATAATTTGGCTTGAGCTAAGATTTTGTTTCAATAAATAATTTTATGTTCATTTTAAATGATTCTATGACTGTTTTAGAGCTCATCGTGGATGAAAGTAAAATGGATTGAAAAATTACAAAAGTTGTAAAATACTGAGACAATACAAAATTAGTAATCATATAAAATTTGAAGATGAATACATGAAAGAAACTTTAAGATTTGCCAATTTCTGCAAATGTATTTTACTTACCTAAAAATGCAAAGAAATTAATTCACGTGATCAAAAAAGGTTTGAATAATTTTTAGTAATATCTATTAAATTGCATTTAGTCTTTTTAGGACTAAGAAATAATTACAAAGCTATCTTTGGGATAGCCATAATTGGATTATATAGCTTTATTTGGAGGTTATTTAATAATAATAAACTTATATAGTCTCTTCTCTATATGTTGGAATTTTATAAAATAGTAAAATATGAAAAAATAGTAAAATATGTTTTAGTTGCCAAAATTAATATAATTTCTATCACATTTTGGGAAAAATGGTATATTAGATTATTTTTGCCTGGCTTGCTCCTTTCATATATAAACTCTTTATTAGACTACATCTTATTACTTTTATAATTTCTAGCATCAACTATTCAAGCATACTTAGAAAAAGATATTTAGGATGATGAATAATGGACCTGAGTGATAGCTCCATATCTGACTTTAAGAAAGGATTTTTAAAAATCTTTTACCAAATATGCTGAGACATAATGACTCAACCAAATATCCAGTTCACAGAATTTTCATGTTGCTCTGATAGAAAGTCAAATGAAATATCATACACATTACCAGCCAAGGTTTTTTATTTCAAATAATTAGCCTTGATTTATGACTATAACAGTAAGAGATATAACAAATTAAAACTTTATTGCAAGAGTAAATCTTCCAATCTAATATGGCCAATATACAATGTTCTCAAATATTAATATTAAAAATTAGTTCTTTTTTGCTTTTTTTTGTTTTTTGTCGGTCATGGGACCTGAACTCTGGGCCTGGGTGCGGTCCCTCAGCTCTTAAACTCAAGGCTAGCGCTCTACTACTTGAGTCATAGTGCCACTTCCGGCTTTTTCTGCTTATGTGGTGCTAGGGAATCTAACCCAGGTCCTCATGCATGGAAGGCAATCACTCTTCCACTGAGCCACCTACACGGCTCCTCAAGTTGGTTTTGACCTGTGGTTATAATCTAGCATAGGTTACATTCCTGTGCATGTTTCCCATAATAGAATTAATTTGTGGCTCCTACCAGAACAGATGTGAACCCTAGGCATGTATAATATGGAAACATTAAACATCACTTAATAGTTGATTTCTGGGTACATGTGGATAACACACATTCCTCCACTCTACATGTAATATTTATTTTTTAAAACAAATCACATGCTTCAGGAAATACAGTACTTTCAACTGTATATTCTCTGTTTTCAGGACGAGACCTTAAATTTACTGTGGTTTGCTATGCTAAAGTCTCAGAGTCACCTCACCTCTTACTTAGGAATTAGTACATGTGAACATTCTGTAGAATAGCAAACAAGACAGTTTGCAGAGGACCTCATCAGAGTTCATCACGGAGAGACTAATTGAAAATTTGTTTAAGCCATTGTAAAACATACCTAAAAGATTCTGAACAAAATGAGCCTGGTTTCAAAACATTTAAACTAGTATGTTTTATATGTGGGTAGCTGTCACAGAAATGTGTGCTTGTTAAAGCCTCACAGTGTACACATTGATCTTTCCTGATGCCTGCACATTGATTGACATTTGACCAACCACCTGTGTGTTGATACTAACAATCAATTCCAATGAAGTCTTAGATTCATTAAATGCCTATCATATGTCCTTACAAAAAACTGCAGGGTGCAAAAGTGATGTACTGGGCCTTTTTGTGATGTGTGTGACCTTCAGGAATCTTTATCATGTGAAGAATCAAACACAGGAAACTCTTACCAATGGTTAGAACTGCTGTGGCAGACTCTGGTCTTTAATGGCTTTGAAGGCATATTTCTTTAAAATGTCTTTTACTTATGCTGAGTGGTCACTACTCATCATTAAATCTGAAGAAAAGTGCTGACATAAACCTCTACAGACTTATCTGTGGTGGTGATATCAGAACAAATCTGCAAATCTGAAGATTGTTTTGTGATGGATGCTCTTCACACATGCACTGACGCTGTGGTGTTAGTTTAGTGAACCCTGAGCTCATACCTACAACCCTATCAGCTATATCACCATCTGTCATATAAGCACCACAAAATTTGTTAAGTGCCAAAGTACCTTAAAACCATTTTTTAGAATCATATGCTATTTAAATCACCTTAAATCAGAATGTAACTAATACCCTAAGTTTCAGAGGAAATAAAATATTCTAAGTTCTCTTACAGATTTGGAGTTCTCATTTAATAATGACTTACTTGGTTATAATCTTGAATTTTAATACAGGAATCTTAAATTTAATACAGCAATTCTTCATAAGGCTTTGATCCATTATAGTATTTAAGTTCAATGCAAAATATATTTTCTGGATAGATTCTACAAGTCATTCTTTTGGAATGTATTTTCTAATTCTTTTTAAATCTTTAACTTTATGAACTATTTTTCTTCTGCTTTATTTGAAGTTTCTCTTTCTTTCCCTCAGACCTAGTTCTAAATCATCTTTTCTCAATTTTGATGAGATCAGTGATCTTAAATTTGAGGTATGAATAAAACAGTGCATTCAATAGTCCTCTGTTCTGTTCATTTACAAAATGTAAAGATTGGTGATAACAAATTTTATATATTCTTATAAACTCACACATATATGTACATATATAAACATAAAACATAAATATTTTTTTTCTTTTCTCATTCATCAATGGACACTTTTGTTTCTGTTTATGGGCCATTGTGAATAGTGCTGAAACAAACATGTGAGCAAAAACATCACTCTGATATACACATTTTACTTCCTGTAGCTCTATATCCAATAGTGAGATAGTCAGAGAATACTGTAGTTCTATTATTATTATTATTATTATTATTATTGGTCAGTAGTGGGGCTTGAACTCTGGGCTTGGGCACTGTCCCTATGCTCTTCAGCTCAAGGCAAGCGCTCTACCGCGAGTCACAGTGCCACTTCCGGTTTTCTAGTGTTTTATTGGAGATACGACTCTCAGGGACTTACCTGCCTGGGCTGGCTTTGAACCCTGATCCTCAGATCTCAGCCTCCTGAGTTGCTAGGATTACAGGCGTCAGCCACCAGCACCCGGCTATTATTAATTTTTTTGAAGCCGTGGTTATTGGGAGAGATAATACAGCAGGTAGCCTTCATTTAAGCACCCCTGATGCCTACTAATGTATATTGATCAGCTTTGTATATCCATTAGTTATTGTATATTTTGACAAATGTCAATGAAATAGTAGTGTTTTGCTTTCTGTCCAAGTAAATTTGGACCATAATCCTCCTATTTAAACTTCCTGCTGTAGTTACTGAATAAAATGTGGTTCCTCAAAACTTTTTTTTTTTCCAGTGTAGGTTTGGAGACATGATTCTTCCTATCTGAGTCTCCCATGTTCTTTGGTTGACAGCTATGTGCCACCATACCCAACTATTAGGTGCAATAAAATCTCATGAAGTTTATGTCCAGAGTTGATTTCCAAATATGATCATTCCAATCTCTGCCTCAGGAGAGGCTAGGATAGAGGAATAAAGCAAGATACATGAAATATAGTTTTAAATATTGCCTTGCACTCTATGAATTGTCTCATGATTACTTTCTGTCCTACACAGAAACTATTTAATTTGATGTCATCTGAAAACTAAAAAGAAATTCTTCCTCTTTTCCAATGTGGGGTCACCTAAATTCTTTCTCTTGTCTGGTAGCTGGGTTGGAATTCCTAGTGCTACATATAAATATAGTGAAAGTAAATGTCTTTCTTATGTGTCTGATTTTATATAAAATGCTCTCATCTTTTTGGTATAATTTTAGCTATCTGCTTATTATGCAAGGTCTTTACTTTTTGAGAAATATCCCTTACATTCAAACTTTCTACGCATTTATACAATTTGTCTCATACAACAATATTGAATTTTATCAAATGAATTTCTACTTATTTAGAAAGGATTGTATAGGAGTACCACTTAACTGCTGTGAATAATCTTTGAAAGGACCCTTTGATTCAGTTTGCTAGTATTTTGTTGATTTTTTTATCTGTGTCTAACAAGAAGACTGGAATCTAACTCCAGGTTTAATATTTTGTTCTGTCCTTGACTGGTTTTGCTATCATCGTTTTTCTGGCATTATAGATTTATAGATTATATTTGTAATCATCCCTTTTCTTCTGATAGTTTTGTAATAATTTAAGAGAAGTTAGTACTAGCTCATTTATAATATTTTTAAATGGTGAAGGCACCTGACCCAGAGCTTTCCTTCATTATGAGTTTTTGTTGTTGTTATTTATTTTTGTTTGATTTTTATGAATATAGAGCTATGAGCCTACATGACATTTGAGTTTGTTTTTCCTTAGTCAGTCTAACTAAGAGTTTACATATGATTTTCTGTCCAAAGAACCAACACTTTTTGCTTGTATTATTTTAGTCTCTGTTTTTGTTTTTTCTTTCCTCTATTTGTTATAATTTCTTAACTTCTGCAAATTTTGGATTTACCTCTCCTCTAATGCATGTTCCTTGAGATGCCATCATAGGTTGTCTTATGAGATCTTTCTGTGTTTTGGCTGTAAGCTTTGATGGCTCTAAACTTCTCATTACTGTGCCCTATTATTTTTATAGTATTTATTATATTTTATTTTTGTACTTTATTTATTTTATAGTATTTATTGTATTTTATTTACATATTTTCTGAACTTAAATTTTACAAATATTCAACTCAGACTATACTTGCTTCTCCTTGTTCATCATTTTTTCATATGTTTAATTAAGATTGAATATATTGTAGTAGTAAAATGTAATACTCTGGTATACTTACACAATGTGGAATGACTTAATTAACCTGGGTAAAATATCTGTCACTTCGTTTTTTTGTAGTGAGAGATGTGAAATTTCTTCTCAGCAGTTTTGAAATTTATAGCACATTACTAATAACTGCATTCATCTGCTGACTGTGCAATGTTTAAAGACATATTCCTTCTGCAGAAATAAAATTTTGTACCTCCTGACTAACATCTACCCATGACACCCAAGACACCTTAGGTCTTTAATTTTTTTTAAAACAAATTGTTCCTCCACCATGGTATAACCCCTGTTTTCACTATATTTGATGTAGGTATAATTTGGGGAGGTGAAGGGAAAAAAACAAAATGTTTAAATAGGGATACAGGTTGACCCATTGTAACATGAGATGTACAAGACAGTGCTGAACAACAAACTTTACAATTTAGGTGGGGGGAGGGGGGGTAGTTGTAGAGGTGGGACGGAAGGGATGGTAGGGGGAAAAACAAAGGAGGAGGCAACAATGCTTGATAAGAAATGTACTCATTAACTTGATCATGTAACTGTAACCCCTCTGTACAGTATTTTCACAATTAAAAAATTATTAATAAAACAAAATAGGGGCTGGGAAGGTGGCTCAGTAGTAGAGTGCTTGCCTTGCATGCATGAGGCCCTGAGTTCGATTCCTCAGCACCACATAAGCAAAAAGAAAAAAAGCCGGAAGTGGCGCTGTGGCTCAAGTGGTAGAGCACTAGCCTTAAGCTGAAGAGCTGAGGGACAGTGCCCAGGCCCAGAGTTCAGGCCCCACGACCGGACCCAAAAACAACAACAACAACAAACAAAATAATGATATATCCATATATGTGTTGAAATATGTACATGCATATATAATTTGCAATGAATTATAACAATATTTGATATATTTTATCCTTAGAATAGAATTGAAGCCAATCACTAAGGTATTTTGCATACATTGAAAAATAAGAATAGTAAGATCAGATTGAGAGAGAGCTTCACTTGGGAAATTACTCATGCTTTTAAAAGCTATATATGTATATAATTTCATGCTTTATGTGATATCAATATAAAAGCAAATCTGCATGGACACAGGCTGGGAGTATATCATTATTTCCTAAGGGCAAAATCTTCTTTGAACTTTCTTATAGTTATGACTCAATTAAACTCGCATATTTTTAGAGATTTATCTTACCTTCTCATTTTTCTTATGTGGGAAGAAATATGAAGCACTTTTTGCTTAAAACAATATCTTAATAACTCTCATTTATATATCTTACTTTCCCCTAAATTAATATTTATAAATCTCAAATATGATAAGTAGTAGCTTGCTTCTATTACAATAAACGTAATTTCTTCTTTTGCCTTGTTCGTCTTTTTTTTTTTTACTGTAAACATGTCCCTAGAATGTGTTTAAATTTATTCTTATAAGACTTCCATTTTTCTCCCTGAAACGTTTCTCTAAAATTTTATATTTAACATTTATTTTCAGTTATACATGAACTTTACTGAAAAAAATGCTTCCAAGGTCCACAGTCCAGTTTTGCATTTTACCTTTGCATCCTAAATCTTTCCTTCTCAATCAGGCAGTCTCCTTTGCTCAGCCAAATAAGGAGGAAGCACTATTTTCTCAGCCATATATTCTAATTTAATGTAAGTATATTCCCTTTATAAAGAGAAATGTTTAGGGTTTCTTTATTTGTTTGTTTTTGTTTTTGTTTTCCTTTTGGTCGGTTGTGGGGCTTGACCACTGGGCCTGGGCGCTGTCCCTCAATGCTTCAGCTCTAGGCAAGCACTGTACAATTAAGCCACAGCGGCCACTTCTGTTTTTCTGGTTGTTAATTGGAGATAAGAGTCTCATAGACATTCCTTTCTGCCCTGGCTTTGAACTGTGACCCTCAGATCTCAGCCTCCTGAGTAGCTAGGATTACAAGCGTGAGCTACCAGCAAACAGCAAAATGTTGAGATTTTTAAATATCCGAAAAACAGTACTGAACAATTCACTCAAGTTTACATAATTAACAAAATGTGCAATGATAAATACAACCATTAGAAAATTGTAGTGTCTTCTTATTTTCATAAAGTAATTACATAAACTAATCTCATTATCTCATTTGTATTGTGTTCTTCAGAACAAATTCAGTAAGTCTAACCCATATTGAAAAAAAAGAAGTTAACAAAATATATAAATTCCAGGAGGTAAGTATCAAGGGTATTTCTAATAGAGGTCATTTTACATCATTAAATGTCTCTGATTTGTTCTACTGGTAAACACTTGACCTAAAAGGAGGCCTAGATCAAGAGGAACAAAAGATAAAATGTGTGTACCATATGTGAAAATGTGAAAAAAAATAGATAAGTTAAAACAAAGTAGATTCAATCCAATAATATACAGTTTTGGGTACTTAGCACAGGAAAGAAGAATTGTCAAAGCTACGCTCATGTAGTAACTGAGGGATAACCTCATTACATAGGTCATAATGTATGACAAAGAACTGGAGGGCTGGAAAGGGGGCTCAGTGGTAGGGTGTTTGCCTTGTATGCATGAGGCCCTGCGTTCCATTCCTAAGCAGCACATGAGCAGAAAAAGCGGGAAGTGGCGCCGTGGCTCAAGTGGTAGAGTGATAGTCTTCAGCTACTTTTGAGCTGAGGGACAGTGCCCAGGCCCAGAATGCAGGCCTCACAACCAGGAGAAAAAAAAAAAAAAAGATCAAGAATTTTGGGCCTAACAGTAATACTTCCATCTAGTTTAACAAGGACTGGGAACAGAAGATAGTGAGTACAAAACTTAGAGCAACACAAATTGCATATGATCAATGTGTCTGTGAGGATTCTGATAGAATACAAAACAAAAGTTAATAAAGCATAGAAATTTAAAGAGGATGTGAGTTTGATGTCTCAATGGGTACTTCAAAGAAATGTTGCTTTGTTGATATTTAGATGCAATTTTGAATATTTTGTCTATCATTTTTTTCTTTCATTAATTCAAAAGAGGGTTATTATGGAAAGCATGTTGTTTAACTCCCTAAATTAAAACATAACCTTCACAGATTAGTCCAATTATTGTAACTCCAACCTTTTTGCTGATGTAATGGAAGGTATTCTGTTTAATTTTGGAAATTTGAAAAAGAGTTCCTTTCAGATAACTAAGACAGTAGTAACAATGTCTACTCTCTCTCTAGCCTTGGTTGTGTTTGCTTCTAATGCTTTAGAATAGTTGTGGTTGTCTCTATTATTATTAAAGTATTAAGTCAACATTACAGATTGCAAATGTGTTATTTTTTATGAATTCTATGTGGATGTGTTGTGAATAAATGCTCTAAAATGGAAATATCTGATGAATTCTCAACTTTACCAACAATATTTTTTCAATTTTTCTTTCTATATTTTACTCACTTTAAAATAAATAATATTGAATGAAACCTTAGATTATAAATATTTTTTCCTGTTAAGGAAGAAATTGTTGTTACATTCCTTTAACTTCTATCTAGTAAAAAGAAATGCAAAATGGAAAGACAGTATGTTAGTGTCTGAAATTAACAACTTGGCGTACTGCCAAATATTTACACGAAGAAAAACATTCCTTGCTGTCAAATATTATTAGAGCTTGCATTGAGAATGGGAAAGGTCTCTAAGGAGTATTTCTTGTTTGACAAGAAATGAACAGAGTGTCATTTTCCTTTCTGTTTGTGGAAGGACAAAAATAAACTCTTATTTTAGTAATTGTGACATTTCCAAAATTTAGACATTTCTGCCTATCAAAAGTACTGAAAAAACAATTCTGCCCACCTACCACTAATTCCTTGATGTTAATGGAAGAGACAAAATAAATGATCTGATGGATATCAGCCAATTCTGATTACAATATGGCTTGGGAATGACTATGTTTATATTTATATTTATATGGAAACTGTAGGCTCCTCAGAGTTGATGTAAAATAGTACTGAATTGGAATTCATTTTATGAAAGATTTGAAGTCTGATCTCTCCAAACACTATAAGTAATGGATCCCCTGTTAGTTCTGTAGTGGTGATTGTTTAACTTTTATTTTTGCTTAATTACTCAAAAACCATTATTAAATATCTGCTTTATGCCATTTTTTGTAATAATGCATCCTAATTCTTAGAATATCATAACTTTCATGAGTGTATTTCATATTTACTTGTATTTGATGTTATTTAATAGATTTTATTGTTTATAGCAGTGACAGTTCAATATACATAAATGGTATTGTAGTGTAAGTTAATAAATGCACTGAAGCAGGGCATGGTGGTATGTATCTGTAATCCTGGCTACTGAGGAGTCAGACAAAGTAGAATCATGATTTCAGGATCAGGACAATAAGTAAATAAATAAATGGCCTGGGAACATGGCTCAAGCAACAGATTGCTGCTTGCCTGGCAAATACCAGGCCTAGAATTCAATTCCCAAAGATAAACAACAAAAACAAACAAATAAAAAAATGAGACTTTTGTATTTTCCTGACCTATGTTTCTACCTCTCAGTCACACCTACACCTGAGATCAAATAAAGGGGAATTTCTAGTTTTAGACATGGGGCACAGGGATTCCTGTTAATTCTAATGTGCAGCCAAGGCTGAGAACAACTGCTTGAACTGAATAGATCTGTCAAAGTCTGTCTGATCAAGGTCTTCTCTTACTACAAGTAAGAAAATTCTCTGGTCTCCTGACAAATGAGTCAACTCAAATTCACCATATCATAGGTTGGCAAATGTCATCCATTGTAAATTTTAGAAAAAAAAAATTAGGAGGGAAAGTGGCCTATTCCCAATGCTAAAGACAATACTACCATCTACAAGTAAGTATCTAAAATATCATAAATGAACAAGGAACACATGGAGAAAAGAACAGAATTCTAGTCTGCCTCAGGCTTCATTTATAAAAAAATAAGCTAAGATTGAATGTTTCCCTAAAAAGACAGTCATATTCTATGCATGTACACTCAGATGCAGCGTTTGTTTTGGTTTAGCAAAATTTGAAATCAAGGTTTCTTTTATACAAATAAAATTCAGGTTCCTGAAATGTTTTTTCTCCCAAACTTTGATAAGCAATATTATTCTCAGAAAGTTGATGCCTTTAAGCCTATTGTGATTGGAAATTTACTCAGTGTTCTCAATGCACCAAAGAAATCCATATGCATTCTTAACCTGAGATGATATGAACAGAAAATAATTTAATCATAAACTACTTAGGAAAACACACCATTTTTTCTTACACATTTTTTACTCTTAACCCAGGAATCTTTATTGTTTTATAAACAGAGAGGGAAAAATAGTTTAAATGTGCAAAATACAGCAAGAAATTGATGGTTTAATGACTTTTTTTTTCTTTTTGGCATGTCCTGGGACTTGAAATCAGGTCCTGAGCTTCTTTTGCTCAAGGCACTCTACCATTTAAGCCACACCACTATTTCTGGCATTTTCTTTCTATGTGGTGTTGAGGAATTGAATCCAGGGGTTCATGCATGCTAAGCAAGCATCTGTCACTAAGCCATATTCCAAACCCCATCCAATATTTTTATTCCTATCTTCTAGTTCCAAGGAAAGGAGACTTAGTGTATCTCAGGAAATTTAGACCTGATGAGCTGCTATAAAATGTCCTGAAAGAAGAGCAGAAGGATGCATGTCAAATTTTGTATTCTGTATATTACTATTATTATTATCTTTAAGTAGTTGCACAATGGAGTTACCATTTAACATATCAGTTTAAGAATAAAATGTACTTGATTGAAGTTTTACCATTTTTCCTCATTCCTCTTAACCCTTCCCCTCCCTCAATTTTGTAATTTCATAGGATGGGTATTAAATTTTCTGACTGTATTCTCACTGCTTCCTGTCTTCATTCGTCTCTCCCTCTCCCCTAGTCTCTACTTCCCATTTCTTGAGTACTGATTTCATTTGGTTGGATTGTGAGTTGGCCTTAAGAATTACACCTTTTGAATTCTCCTCTGAAACCATATTTCATTTAATACATTTGTGTACACTTGCTTCTATATCATAAGAATTACTCAAAATAAGTATCCATAGGTGTTTTTTCCCATGTATGTGTTCAATATTATTTCTCTAATTGTTATGTTTGAACACATCAATATATTTAAAAGAACCACTACAAAGTACTCCTTGTAACTATTTAGTACTTAGCAGTTTCAGATTTGCATGGGACAGTTTCAGACAGCTATGATAAAAGGTATAACTCCTCATCAACAAATATCCTTGCATCATGCAAAATTTATTTATTGTATGAGATATTCTTAATTTTGCAAAATTTTTAAGAATCACCAAGTATCTGCAACTTTTGTGTCCATAAAACAATTACAGAAGGATCTCCTCTTTCTATGATATACTGGAACATATAGATAGATAGATAGATAGATAGATAGATAGATAGATAGATAGATAGATAGATAGATAGATAGATAGAGATAGAGATATATATCTCAAAAGTAGTGTAGTGTTCCAATGTAATCTTTGATATCTCATTTAAAAAACTCTATGGAATTATAGTAGATTTTGAAATTTGGAATTGATAATCCTCTAGCACTGTTCTTTCTGCTAAGAATTGCTTTTGCTATTTGGGGTCTTTTATTGTTCCATATAAATTTTTGGATTTCTTCTTCTATTTCATTGAAGAATGAGATTGGGATATTGATATGTATTGCACTGAATTTTCATATAGCCTTTGGAAATATTACCTTTTTCACGATGTTAATCCTCCCATAGGAGCAGGGTTTTTTTCTACTTCCTTAATTTCCTTTTTCAGCTTTTTAAAGTTTTCATCATAGAGGTCCTTTGCCTCTTAAGTTAAACTCAAAAAATTAAATCCTCCAACAATAAATCATCAAAGAAACAACTGCCCAATAAATAAGTGGGCTAAAGACTTAAAGAGAAACTTCTCTGAAGAGGAAAGAAGGATGGCCAATAGATAAATGAAGAAATTCTCAACTTCTCTAGCCATAAAAGAAATGCATATCAAGACAACATTGAGATTCCACCTCACCCCAGTCAGAATGGCTATAATCAATAAAACTAGTAATAACAGATGCTGGAGGGGATGTGGCCAAATGGGAACCCTATTGCATTGCTGGTGAGAGTGCAAACTTGTTCAACCACTTTGGAAAGCAGTATGGAGGTTCCTCAAAAGACTCCACATAGAGCTCCCCTCTGACCCAGCAATCCCACTTTTTGGGCATTTACCCAAATGATCACAAACAAGGTTATACCAAAGCTACACAACCATGTGTATTGCAGCATTATTCACCATAGCTAAGACATGAAACAACCCAGATGTCCCTCAGTAGATGAATGGATCGAAAAAATGTGATATATATATATATCACATTTATATATATATATCACATATATATATATATATATATATATATATATATATATTCCTCCATCAGAAAGAATGACATCTCCCATTTGTTAGGAAATGAAAAGATGAAAAGACTCAGAAAAAATTATATTAAGTGAAGTAAGCCAGGCCCAAAGAAACATAGCTCCCATAGTCTCCTTTATTTGAAATAATTAGTACATATCTAGGATAAGCAAAAAATCACAAAAGCTATGTATATATACCACCATATAAGATGATGTTAAGTGAAATGAACCCCAAGACAGGGACATAAGTATTTTTTCTTTCTTGCTATTGTTTTTAATGTACTTATAATGCATTATGTGATTCTTTTGTTTATTTTGTATGTTCTTCCCCCATGGTATAACCCCCGTATCTGATTCTGGTGACCTGCATATTGTATATACATTTTTATAATTGGGGGAGGAGAAGGGATATAACAAAATCCTTAAATAAGGATACAGGTTGACCCATTGTAACAGTGAGATGTACAAGACACTATGTTGAAAATTATCTTTACAATTTCAGGGGGAGAGGGAGGAGTTGGGGAGGTGGGGAGGGAAGGGATGATAAGGGAAAAACAAAGGAGGAGGTAACAATCCTGGGTAGAAAATGTACTCATTACCCTATCCATGTAACTGTAACCCCAGTATTCTTAATATGTGTGTGTGTGTGTGTGTGTGTGTGTGTATGTGTATGTGTGTGTGTGTGTATGGAGAAAAAGCTCTATGGAAGAGAAACAATTTATCATTTATTCCTGGAAAACACACAGAGTTGACACAAAATCAAGGTGACAAACATGTCACCTTCAAAATATTCTAGGCCCATTCTACAAATTCTAAAAGCTAGCAAATTCCTAATGGGAAAAAAGAACGAGTATTCTAAATGTGAGGAATTCCATAAGTTACACCAATTTTCTGGGCAACTTTGTCTTAAACAAATGGTAAATCTGGCCTTCTTAGGTATTATATCTGTAACAAATTCTGAAATTAATTGCAACACGTTTCTTAAAGGTTGTTACCTTCATATAAATCCAAAGACTTTTGTACATTTTCCAGATATTTTCATAATGTCATAATTTATGATATTTGGTATTATTAATTTCTAAAGAGGCCCTGAAGATAACCAATTGATTAAAAAATCTACCTAAAGAATACCTTATGCAACAAGGTGTCAATGTCTCAAGCCTATAATCCTAGCTACTCAGAAGGCAGAAATCTAATGATCAGAGTTCAAACCCAGCCCTGGGAAGAACCTGACACTCTTATCTCAAATTAACTACTGCAGTACTGGAATTGTGGCTCGACTGCTAGAATTCTAGCCTTGAGCTACAAAATACGAAATTCACTTGCAGATCCTTGGCTCTAAGTTCACACCCCAGGATGGGCACAAAAACAAGCAAACAAAACTACACTTTGAAATTTGATTTTAAAAGACATAATTCAATTAGGTTAAGTAAATTTCTCAAACTGTATATTTGTTATTCATATCCATTGTAAGTACTTGGAGAAGCGGGTTTTGTAATAAAGATATATAACTATAAAACAATCTGCTCTCCTTGTAAATATAAGCTTTTATACTGATGAAAGTAAAAAGATTAATTAAGCAGTTGGACATTCTCCATAAGAGCCAAGCAATCATTTGTATGCTTCAGGAAATACAAAGATATGTACATATTATATTAATGACTATATGAAAATCTCAGTTTTAAATATCTTCAATAAACATTTTAAAAGTGAAGGAAAAGAAAGGTTCTATACCTGATTTTTTATTTTTTTAGAGCTCAGATTTTTTTTATTCCTTTCCAAGTGTCTTTTCCTTAACACTATGTTTATAGAAACAAACCCATTGTAGTAAAAATCAACATGGTCGTTGAAACTGCACAAGGTACTGCTCAGAGCACCCAGATCTGGAAGTCTTGGTCTCTTTATGAGGTCCTTAAAGTATCTGATTCCTGATCTCCATTTCCACTTCTCCCATTTACCTGATTATTTTCAGATTTAGAGTTCAGATTATATGATCATAGGAAAGAAAATCTCTTTGTAAAAGGAATCCTCCTAAATTTCTACTACTGTTTACTACTTGAAAAAATATCTCACAATCATTTTTCCTCCAGTCCTGGGGCTTGAACTTTGGGTCTTGGCACTGTCCCTGAGCTTCTTTTGCTCAAGGCAAGCACTCTGCTACCTAAATCACAGCACAATTTCCAGTTTTTTTGAGTAGTTTGCTGTAGATAAGAGTCTCACAAGTTTCCTGCCAGCACTGGCTTCGAACTTAGATCTCAGCATCCAGAATCCCTAGAATTACAGGCATGGGACACCGGAACCCAGCTTGTCTCACAATTATATCCACAGTTATAATATTCATGATTTATGTTTATTGCATAATCAAATTGTAATATGTTAACTCTCATTGTTTATTGGAACAGATTAGATATTATTCATTATATACTCAATTTTTTACAGCCATCAGATTTACAAATAGTTAATTGATAATATTTATTTATATTTAACATATTTCAAACCAAGAACCTGATAAAAATTAAAGACAAGTGCTGAAAATCAAAGCACTTTTCTCAGTGCCCAACATTTTTAGTATTTTTATTTCAAAATTAACAAATTTAGGAAAAAATAATGTAAGAAATAAAACTTTGTGAGTAGCGAAATTTGTTTCTGTGACAGATAAAACCATGAACTAATATGCATAAACTTTCTTTTTTAAGACTTATAAGCAAACAATTTTAGGAATAAAATTAGTTATGAAAAGCAACTTCAAATGCTCTGATTCTTTACCATTTCTGTATATTACCACTATACTTGTTATTGGTGGGCATTTAATAACAAAGTATACTATAAATATATCTCATATATGTAAAATTATGCCTCAGAGACAGAACATGAATGACTTGATCAAACTAGACCTGCACTCCATGACTGCATATGCTAGGAGGGTTTATCTCATTGCTCCAGTTTTGGAAAGATTAAAAATGCCTCAAATCTTTGACAACATGAATAGATTTGAGAAATATTATCCAAACTTTTTATTTATATATATTAATTTTTATTTTATTTTATTATGTATTTATTTATTTTTGTCAGTCGTGAGGCTTGAACTCTGGGCCTGGGCTCTGTCCCAGAACTCTTCAGCTCAAGATGAGCACTCTACCTCTTGAGCCACAGCACCACTTCCAGTTTTCTAGTCGTTTATTGGAGATCTGAGTCTCAAGGACTCTACTGCCCGGGCTGGCTTTGAACCATGATCATCAGATCTCAGCCTCCTGAGTAGCTAGGAGCGCCCAGCTATATATTTTTCATTTACTTATTTATTTATCTTTTGTGGTCGTGGGGCTTGAACTCTGGGCCTGGGCACTGTCCCTCAGCTCTTCAGCTCAAGGCTAGTGCTCTACCACTTGAGCCACAGCTCCACTTCTGGTTTTGTGAGTGGTTTATTGGAGATAGTCTCACGGACTTTCCTGCCTTAGATATATATTTACTTATATGCTAACACCTACTGGCAGAGGACCTGGGTGCCATAGATGAAATGATGTATTTGTAGTTTTCAAGTCAAATATTCATTATAACTAAATATTAATATGAGCTCTGTTGTGATCAAGATACAAGGTGAGGCTAGGTGGGTGGCTAATTCTGGCTACCCAGAAGGCTGTCTTTAGTTGGGTGATGGTTCAAGACTGGCCTGAGCAAAAGGATTACAACACAAAATCTTAGCCAATATACCTCCAATTCCCAGCTACTTTGGAAGTGTAAATAGAGTAATATCAGTCCAAGACATTTGCATTAGATTATTTTGTTTATAAATAACAAAAATTACAAAGAAAAGAACAAAATATATGAAAAGTTTGAAGAAAATAGTTTGTCTTCCTCGCATGCATGAGGCACCGAGTTCAAGCCCCATCAGACCAAAAATATTTAAATATAAAAATAAAGTGATGAGCAAAGAACAAAGAGGGCATTAATATTTATAAACTGTTTATATTAATATTTATAACTAAAACCAATTTCTGATTGAATTATTTTAGTTGAAGTGAAAGTATTTTAAAATATTTCATACCTATTAGGTATGAAATTAAGAGTATGTATTAAGAGTACATTAAAAACTTGAATAAGGTGTGCGTATTAGAGTTATTAGCAACTTAGCATTTTACTTACAGTATCTTTAAGATAGTTCAATAAAGTTTCTAATTGAGGTATCCCTCCATTGCACCTGAGAGAACTGAGTTTTTCCAGGTCATTGCACAATGGCAATCTTTTTCTTTGTTCAATAAACACGAAATAAGAGGAGAAATGATGGAAGTAGTGACATTGATCTGGGTGCATTCTACTTATCAAAGGACATGCTGAATTGACAATCCCCTGAACAACTATTTGAAGATAGTAAAAAAAAAAAAGTAAAATAAAGATAAAACCAAATAATTAAATATTTAGTAAAATTTTACATTATAATATAGAGGTCATACATAATTCTTGATATAACTTGATATTGCAAAAAATTAATAGTATAGAAATTATTATGGACTTTTTAATTGTGACTACAGAGTTATATAAGAGTGTTTATAGTTACATGAATCAGGTAATGAGTAATGAGTACAATCCTTTTTGAAACATGTCTTCCCTTCTGCCCACAACATAGTTCATTTTTCACTTGGTGTCCAGTTAGCACGACTGCTGCATTTTTCATCCTTGTTTCATGTTTTATATGTCCTCCTCCAATACCCTCTCAAATACAAACAGATTAACAAACAAGACAAAAGGAAAAACAAACCAAAGACAACTACAATTGTAACTTTAAAAAATGTCTCATTTCCTTTTCTTGGAGTTGATTTCATAGAATATTATTTCATATAATCTTCTATACATAGCCATCAAATATTTGTCCACCAATGTTATGCACATCCTCCTTTGGCTTCTGTATGGAGTGACCAGCATCCTATAAAAATATTCCAGTGTGTGTGCATATGTATGTCTCTATATACATACACACTATGTCATTCAGTGTGTTTTCTTGTAGATCTATGCAGCCTATGTTCTTTGGATCAGGCTTACTTGACTTACTATTTTTTTCCAAATCTCTGCATTTCCTTACAAATGGTACAATATCATTTTTTTCTGATGGATGAGTAGAATTCCATTGTGTATATATACCACATTTTTCTGATCCATCAACTATGTTGATTCTTACCTTGGCTATGGTAAACAATGAAAATGGATGTGCTTGTGGCTTTAGTGTGACCTGGTTTGTAGTCCATTGGATGGACTGGAAAGGAATTCTGGGTCATAGGTTAGCTCTATATTTAGTCTCTTAAGGAACCTCCATACAGCTTTCCAGAGTGATTGAACAAGTTTACATTTCCAAGAGTGTAATAGAGTTCCTTTTTGGTCACATGCTTGCCAGCATTTGTTATTGTTAGTGTTCCTGATAATGGCCACTCTAACTGGAGTGAGGTAAAATATCAAAGCTATTTTGATTTGCATTTCTTTTATGACCAGAGATATTGAACACTCCTTCGAGTGTCTATTGGCCATTCTTTTTTCCTCCTTGGAGAAATCTCTAAGTCTTAAGTCCATTTTTTAATTGAGTTGTTGAGTTTTTGAGGGTTTATTTGAGGGAAAGGGGTTAATTTTTGAGCTCTAAATATATTTTAGACATGAGGCCCTTGTTGGATGTATAACTAGTGAAGATTTTCTCCCAATCTGTGGGATTTCTATTTGTCTTGCTAGCTATGTTTTTTGCAATGCATAACCTCTTCAGTTTGTTACAATCCCATTTATCCAACCTTTCTTTGATTTATTGTCACTCTGGATCTTTGTGGAGGAAGTGCTGCACCATGATTAGAAGGCCTAGGGTTTCCCTGCCCCCTTTTTGTAAAATTTTCACACTATCTGGTCTTACATTGAGGTCTTTGTTCCATTTAGAATTGATTCTAATGCAAGGTGATATATGAATATCTAGCTTCAATTTCCTGCATGTAGATAGCCAATTTTGCCAGCACCATTTATGGAAGAGTATATCTTCCAACCTATGTTTTTGGCTCCCTTATCAAACAATATTTGGCTATGTGTCTGTGGGCTTATTTCTAGGTCTTCTATTATATTCCATTGGTACTCAGGCCTATTCCTGTGTGGTATCAAGCTGTTTTTATTATTAAGACTTCATAATAAAGCTTGAAGATTGGTATTGATAGTCCTTCAGCACTGTTCTTCCTGCTAAGGATTGTTTTTGTTATTCTGGGTCTTTTATTATCCCATATGAATTTCTGGGTTGATATCTCTATTCCTTTGAAGAAAGTCGCTGGGATTTAGATGGCTAGGGCACTGAATTTCTATATTGCTCTTGGGTAGAATTGCCAGTTTTACTATGTTACTTCTTCCCAACCAATGGCATGAGAGTTTATCGATTTCCTTAAGTCTGTTTCAGTTTCTTTTGCAGCGTTTTGAAGTTTTCAGAATAGTGATTCTTCAAATTTGGGTTAATTCCTATTTTTGTTGTTGTTGTTTTGAGGTATTACAAATGGAGTTTCTTTGCTGATTTCAGCATCGCTTTTCTCAGGAAGGCTACTGGATTTTGTGATTTGATTTTATACCCCACTACTTTACCAAACTTTCAAATCAATTCAAGTAACTTAGGTGAGGAATCTATAGGGTACATGTCATCCTCAAAGGGGGAAATCTTTATTTCTTCTTTCCCTATTTAGATCACCTTTATGTGTTTCTCTTGCCTTATTGCTCCTGGTAGGAATTCCAGCTCTATGTTGAAGAGGAGTGGTAAAGGCGGGCATCTTTGTCTCATTTCTGATGTTAGAGTGAATGGTTTTAATGTTTCCCTAGTATGATGGTGATGTAGGTTTATTATATACATCCTTTAGTATATTGAGGATTGTTCCATGGATTGCTAACTTCTCCAGAGTTTTTATCATAAAGGAGTGTTGGATTTTGTCAAATGAATTTTTCTACATCTTTTGAGATGATCATGTGACTCTTGTCCTTGCTGTGTTGATGTGTTGAATTACATTAGTTGACTTGTGTAGTGTATATTGAATCAGCTTTGCAACCCTGGGATGAATCCCATTTGATTGTAATGTATGATTAGTTTTTGTTAGCTGTTGAATTTGATTGGCCAGAATTTTATTGAGAAGTTTTGCATTAATGTTCATCAAAGACATAGGTCTATAGTTCATTTTCTTTGATGAGTCCCTATTTGATTTGGGGATGAGTGCTATGCTGTAAAAGGAGTTTGGTACTTTTCTTTCTCTTTCTATTTTGTTGAAGAGTTTGATGAGTAAAGGAATGAGTTTTCCTTTGAAGGCTTTATAGAATTTAGTTGTCAATTCATCATTTCCTGGGCCTTTCTTAGATGAGAGGTCTTTTATTGCCACTTCAATTTCATTACTTGTTATGGGTCTATTTAGTTCAGTTAAATCTTCTTGGTTCAGTATGGGGATATCAATATTCTATAGGAATGCTTCCATTTTTCCTGGGTTCTCAAATTATTGGCATAAAGGTTTGCAGAGTATTCCCTAATAATATTCTGAATCTTGAATATTTATGATGTTCACATTTTTATCTCTAATTTTATTAATTTGGATGGGTTATCTTTTTTTAGTCCAATTTGTTCATCTATCACTTTTTTATTTGTTTGTTTGTTTTTAAGGACCAGTTTTTTTTGTTTTGTTATTTCTTTCTTTCTAACAATTTTTATTCTTTAATTCAATTTATTTCTGACTTAGTTTCCATTATTTGTTTCCATCTGTTTGGCTTATTCCTGCTTTTCCAGGAATTTGTGGAAGAGTAGTTAAGTGTTCATTTGAGTTTCCTCCAATTTCTTGATGTAAGCGCTCAGAGCTATAAATTTTCCTCTGAGTACTGCCTTTGCTGTGTCTCAGAGGAACTGATATTTTGTGTGTTCAATTTATTAAATTCCATAAATGTTTGAATTTCCTTTCTAATCTTCTTGATGACCCACTAAGCTTTCAACAATGTGTTGTTTAGTCTCCATGAGTTAGAGAGTTTTTGTGATGTTTTTTGCTGTTGAGCTCTAATTTTATTCCATTGTGTTCTCAGAGGATGCAGGGGATAATTTCAAATTTTGTTGTTGTTGTTTGTTTTGTTTTTAATTTTCTCAAGTTGCTTTGTGACCTAACATATGGTATATTTTGGAGAATGTGCCATGGGTTGCTGAGTAGAACGCATATTCTGATACTATTGGGTGAAAATCTGCAAATGTCTGTTGAATCTAGTTGGCCAATATAGCTATTTAGATCTGAGGTTTCTTTGGTGAGTTTTGCCTGGTTGACCTATCCAGAGGTGACAATGATGTGTTGAAGTTGCCAACAATTAATATGTTTTGTTGTATGTGTACTTCTAAGTTAAGTAGAATGAATTCGATGAAATTGGGTGCTCCATTATTTGGTGGGTAGATAATTAGAATTGTCATATCCTTCAGTATTAGTTCCCTTTATTAGTATATAGTGACTTTGTCTTTATTAACTGATTTTAATTTAAAGTCTATTTTATCTCATATTAGGATTGCTACTCTGGCCTATATATTGGGAATATTTGCTTTAAAGACTGTATTCTTATCTTTCACTTTGAGAATGTGTCTGCTTTTGTCAGTAAGCTGGGTCTCTTGTAAACAACAGATGGATGGTTCTTGCTTTTTGATCCAAATAGGCTATGTCTTTTAATTGGAGAGTTAAGTCCATTGATGTTGAGAGAGGATTGAGAGGTGACTGGTAATTCTTGCCATGTGATCTCCGGTATTAGAGACTGTGCCTCTATTCTTGCTAAATTTATCTAGCTTTCTGGTAAAGAGTATTTTCTATGCTAACATCATATTCTTATCGATTTTCCATATAAAGGGCATCTTTAATTTTTTTGAGTACTTGTTTGGTGGATATAAATCATTTCATTTTTTTTTGTAATGGTATGTTTTAATTTTGAAGGAGAACTTTACTGGGTGCATTATTCTGGGTTGGTAATTGTTTGATTTTAGCATTTGGAGTATCCCATGACAGGCTCTTCTTTCTTTAATGGTCTCAGCTGGGAAGTTGTTGGTTATTTGGACTGGTTTTCCTCTTTAAGTAAGCAATCTTTTCTCTCTGACAGTTTTTAGGATTCTTTCCTTGGTCTCTAATGATTCTGTGTGAATTATAATGTGTCAATGTGATGTACTGTTATGATCCTGTCTATTGGGTATCCTAAATGCTTCTTGTATCTGAGTGGGCTTTCTTTATGGGTATTTGGGAAGTTCTCTGCTAGGATTCTGTGAAATGTTTCCTATCCCCTTGACTATCTCTTCTTCTTCCTGAATACCTATTAAACTCAAATTCAGTCTCCAGATTGACTCTTGTAATTCCTTAGTCTTCTTTCTTGTTTCTTGGATTTGTTCTTTATAATAATCCCTGTTATTCAATTTGATCTGCTCAGTCTTCCAGATCAAAGACTCTGTCTTCTGCTTTGTCTATTTGGCTACAGAAGTTTTCAACTTTACTGTTTAATTTCCTGTTTTCTGTTTGGTAATTTCTGAGGGCTTCTACCTCATTTCTGAGGTCTTTTTTTAGGGTTTCTAAGGACCTTTTTAAATTACCAATTTATTTGTATTTCCTTGAATGTCCTTTAACTGGCTGGCTGATTTTTCAATGTACTCCTTTGCCTTCTCTTGGACTTCATGTAGTTTTTTGTGTTCTCCACGAATTCTCCCATTATTAAATTTGTCTCTTCATGCTCATGAATTGTCTATTATATCATTTCAAACTTTTCATTAATTAAATTTATCATCAATGTTTTCAGTACATCTTGTGAAGTGAATTCTAGGTATCTATTTCCTGCTCTGTTGTCTGGTTGCTTTCTATGATTGTTGTATTTCCTTGGATTTGCATATTTCTGTGGTATTTCTGTTGTGTGTTCTACATCTTTGAAGATCTGTCTTGTTTAATCTTTTAAGAATCTGTGATTTTCTAAATAGGCTGTTTTTTGTTTTCTTGGTTGACTTGGCAACTGGTGTTTTGTCCCTTTGTTGAGATTTACTTATCTGGATTCTGGGATCATTGGAGATGTAGAGTTCAGTTGTGCTGTAGCATTGTATTGTTAAAATCTGACTATTAGATTTATGTATTGAGGTTGTGAGGTAAGGTTAGGATGGAAAGGGCAGTTGTCACATGTATATATGAGTAAGAGGGGTTTTAGGGGAGTTAGAGGAGAGAAGGAGAAGGGGACAGGGAAGGAATGTGATGGTGGGTATAAATGAGTGGGGAGAATGAGGGGAAGGAGAATAGAATAATGAAGGGAAAGAAAGAAAATTTCAAACAATAACATTTTATTCTATATTGCAGAAGGAGTTAAGTAAACAGTAAAGTTTGATTAAACTCCCAGAAACCCTAATGCTGCTTTCTCTACAAACCCTAATGTAATTGCTGTTTCCTGTCAAATTACAGCTCTACTTTTGAAGAGAGAAACGTGTTATAAAGAACAGTAGGATATTAGATGTGTATCTATTACAGAAAAAAGATTATAAATTGTATAAATACATATATCAACTCATCATATCAGAACATATACCCAGAACATTCAACTTAGAGTTTTGTGTTCTCTAAAAACTGAGGAAGAGAAAGAGAAAAAAGAGAAACAAAAAATATTTTTAAAAGAGGCTCTTTGCTCTGTGTGTCAGATATCAGGACTTCCATTCTGCAGTTTCTATGGGAATGGCCCACGTTAGGACCTCTTTAGTGGAAGATCCTCACATCTGAGCTGTAATTAGAATTTAATTGCTACTGGAGTTATATGCAGCTATTGCCATCAGAAATGCTGGGCTGGGGGATGTAATGGAGGATATAATGGTTTTCAGCCTTTTTTCCTCTGTTGGGGTGAGTCCTGGTGTTGTTTTCCTGGCTGCATGCCTCTCCAAGGGGCATTGCTATCCCCCCATGGGAGTTTTGAGGAGAGTTAGGAATTGTATTTTGCTGGCTCAGAGGTAGAACTGTGTCCCAGGAACCTATCCTAGGTAGCCATGGAAAGTATGGGAAAAGTTTGATTCTTTGCCAGCTTCAATTATGCTCCCTCCCTCTCAGGTGGGGGATCCCATCAGGACACTTTTAGTCACCCCAGGGATCTGGTACCCCCAAGGGAGGGGTCCTTGATGGGGTACTCACAAATTCTGGAGTTGGTTGAGCTAGCCAGTGGAATCCTGGTGAGGGGTCTCTGTGTCTGGGTGTGGTGGTCTCCACCTCCTCTTCCCGGTTGCCCCCCTCACCCTCTTGTGCTTTAGTTGTGCTTCCTCCCATGCTATGTGGCAGCAGCAGCAACAGCCTCTCAGTAGGAGACCTACATTCTGATTTTGAGGTCTGCTGGTTTCTCTTCTTGTGTAACCATGGTTCCCGGGGTAGGGTGTGATTTCCTCAGTAGTAGAGTGGTCTTTTGTCCGAAGTTTTATTAGCAGCTCTTCAGGTGGGTTCTGCCCTTCTGGGTTTCTCTGAGCTGCCTAGGGAGAGAGGGGCCATGGCTGCAGCCTGTCAGCAGATATCCACCAGCTGCCTCTGAAATCTTCACTGTTCTCTGCTTCTGTGTTTCCGTGGTGAGATTTCTTCTGTATTAGAATGAGTCTCTATCTGTTTAAAGTTTGATTGGTATGCATCTACTGAGTGAAGTGTGTGCTGGGATTCTAAATCTTTGTTTGGTCAGAGATACCTAGGGAGTTTACTTGTGACAATATCACCATCTTCCTAGACGTCTGACTATGGACTTTTATCTTCTTAATTTGAGAGCTAACACATGTTCAATCTGTATTAGTATTTCAATTTGAAATAGAAAATGAAATGCAAATTGCCACTTTGTTACAAAGAAGTAACATAAATAATGAATTTGTACATGCTATTCAAAATAATAGTATATTGATTTTCATTTACTGCTGTAGAATTTCAATAAATATTCTAATCATTTTGAAGAAAGTTTTTGGATTAATATAATTAGCATGATTTCTTAATTCTAACTTGTTTCAATATTGGCTTCAGATATCATTAAAAATAAATTAGTGAAAGAGGCAACATTGATCAAGATTCATTGTATTCATAAAATGACATGTTGAAATAAAACCTCCTGGTAAAACTACTTTTGGAGAATAAATTAAATAAATAAATAAATATCAAAGAAAACATTACAGATTCAGCTAAACTTCTATTTTCCATTTTCACTATGACCACCACATTGTATAAATTTAGGATATGATGTACAACTTTGTAAGTTTAAGAAATATCTTCAATCTTGGTTTTATAATTTTAGACCTACATTCTTCAAGATATCTTCTACACCATGTATAAAGCAGTAAATTAGAAAAAATACGTAGTATAACCCTCCAAACTACTACTTCATGTTAATATTGAGCCAGCCTCTGGGAACAGGATGCTAACTCATTAATGAAAGCTCCCAGAAAATTAGAAACTGCATTGGTAATGTCTGGTTTTAATGCAGTTATTAACAAATCTGTCTGCCCAAACACCCATCAGAGGAATTCTCAGCATTTCTGATAGCTTCTTACTCTCCCCTGTAGTCAGAAAGGTCCAATCAGGAGTCTTAACAAATGTATTTTCTGAACATTACAGTAAGCATGGTTCCTGAGGGAGAAAATGAGAAGCCTTCTTTTTACAACTGAGAAGGAAAAAAAAAAAAAAAGATACCGAACAATATCAACGATAACCAGTTTGACCCTTAGCCAAAGCAGCAAGACAAAAATATCTAACTTACTTTTTGTCTTTAACAGATAAAGTAAAGATTTATTTAAATAAATATTTATGTAACATCAGCTTGACATCATGTTTACGCTGAACAAATTGTATTTTACTGTAGGTCTTTTTAGGATATTATGTCAATGAGAAAAAAATCCTCTGTGTTCACTCTGAGAGTATTTTGTATTTGAGATAAAATTTTTGTTGAGATTTCACGTGGATATACATAGATGGGGTTGAATTTAAATTTGACATTGACTTACAGCTTCTTCCCTGCATTTTAAAAAGCACTTGAAAAATGAGGAAGGAAGGTGTCTCTGATATGTTATGATTTTGCATATCTTTGATACTTTTGATTTTTCTCCTGGGTAAAAAATGAGAACATACTTGACTGCCAACTGTGCTCAGCAGTTTCATAGCAGGGAACCTTTGAGGAATGACCCAGGGGGTCAGTAGGAATTAAAGAGGAGTGACAAATAGACAGGTTTTCAGCTCTGGGAGGAGGAATGTTAGGAAGTGGTTTTGCCACTTCTATGCCTCAAGGCACATGAATAAAATCTCTACAGAGTTTTTCAGAAGCGAATTAAATTCATTTTCTATTTGAGTTTAGCGGTGTGGGCATTGAATTGTTAATATTTTAAAGTGTGCTTCCTTTTGCCCACTAATAAAATAATTGGAAGCTTTGTGCACATTAAGATACAGAAGCAGAATAAAAATTCCTGCTCAGAATTGAACAAAATAATCCTTTTTTTTTTTTTTAAATATTGTAGCTCTCTTAATTCTTGCTTCTTGCATTTGGACTCCTGATGTAAAGGCCACCAAGGTAATCACTGAATAGAGTGCTGCAATTAACACTAAGAAATTATCTATTGTTAGAGATAACCTTTCCATGAGCTTACCAATGAGCTTGGTATTCAGTGTGTAAATGGACTGCACTTCCATGTCAAACACATTCTAAAGTATTAGTATCATTTAAAAATCACAAGTAACACTTTTTCACCTGCATTTATCCTCAAGCCAAAAAATGAGTATCATTTTGTTTTTAAGTGTTAAGTGCTTTTTTGGAAACAATTATAAAGTAATAACAAATATTCCCCACTAAAATTTGATTATTACATATTACATGGAAGTGGTGTAGTTTGAAACAATGGGTGTTTCCTTCAGGAAAGTGTGGAAGGACAAGTTCCTTTTCTGGTTTGTTCTTCTCTCCATTGTCAAGAATTTGGAGCATATTTGTCCCTATTGGAAACATTCTTAGTTGAAGATAAATTATTACATAATACAAAATCCATAAGATAAACTTTTGTTCTAAGATTGAAAAGAAGGATTTAAAATCATCAATGTAAGGGTCTTACAATCTAAAAAAAGATTTATGAAAATGAGCTTTAAAGAGTACACCTCTTTAATGTTGTGAACAGACATAGTACACAGCTATTTTTATCTTGGAACTAAAATTCACTTCCTTTAACATGATATTTACATAGAAAAATATTGTAGGAACTCCTTACCCCCCATATTGTCCTAAAATCTACTACCCTACAATTTGTTTCTTACTGATTTTTGTTTAGTCCACAGAGAATTGAAAAAAATCCCCATACTGAAATAATATTTTTTAAAAGCTGCAAAGTTAATTAAATTTCTCCTACAGCCTCAAAAGGGCAACAGAAATAAAATGTTGAAAAGGGAAGTTGTATGATGCTTTGTCATCAACCCCAATAGCAATCAACTGACACAAATCACCAGAGAATGAGTTAGAGAACACCTCTGGCCACATACTGAATGTATTTCAGGCCAATTTGATTTTATTTGTATTCTAGCTCAGCGAGATGCATCAACACCAAATGTTGAACCTGGAGAATTTCCTCTGTGATAATTTTGTTTTTCCTTTCTAATCTAGCACTGAAGGATTTAAGACATATGTTTTTGCTTTTTAGCTCCAACCTTGCCTTCTTATTATATAATAATTCAGGGAGCACCTAAAGCCAACCTTTCTTAATATATCCTGGCTTATATTATCAAACTAAGTCATGCCCTTTGAAAGTACTTAGGCTTCATATGATGATTGTTTTTCAACAAAATAAATCTGTATTCCAAAATATACATATACTCTCAAGTAAACGCAAAACCTATTTCACAAATTATCATCTATATTTTATTAGTATTCTAAAAAATTATTTTAGAATAAATGTCTACTGAATCCCATTATGAAATCACCATTTTAGATATATGTATATTCTTAGGTTTTAAACTAAGTACCTAGAAATCTAATGTAGTCAAATTTAATGTTTTCAGTAGGCATATAAAAGACTTAAAATATCTCCAATCCAAGCTTCAAATATGGATGACAGTCTCTGTCTTGAAGTGTAGATGACTTTCTATGAATTCTATGTCTACATATACTTTTGTATCCCACAAGGAACATTCTTTTCAGTCAAAAGGAAAAAAAATGTCAATCATCTCCATCATAGGATAGAAATTCATTACTTTCACTATTTGAAAAGAGAATGGCATTAAAATTATAATTTTGCACATAAGAATATTTCAAGGGTTTTTGTTTGTTTGTTTTTGCTAAGAATCAATAAAATCAATTGTCAAGTTTACCTGTTTCTAAATGTAGAAAACAAAAATTACATTTAATATGGTTATACTGTGTTTTATATATGAGGATAATATGTAAGGTGTAGTCCCTACTAGTACTTTTTGATGTTTCCAATTAAACTATCTCCTGGATATAATCTATTTAAAATGAAGATAAAAATGTACAATGGGTAATCTGGTAAATTCGATATTTAATTAAAAGTAGGCAACATTAAGTAACTTGTTATGTTATAGGTGACAGTATGATTACAGATGCAATTCATTACTAGGTCTACAACCTGAACTTTGGGGTCCTAAATTAAATGTTAAAGTGATACCAAAATAATGCAAAATATTGTTGTTAAATAAAAACTGTTTTTTTGGGGGGTATGCATGTGGGTAATATTTTTATATTGAAACAATTCCCTGTGTCAAAGCCAGAAGCGATTCACATTGACAGAGGAGTGAAGTTCCTGATGTAAAAATGTCAGCTATAATCTCAAATATAAAGGGTATTGAGATGGGGTATGGTGGCTCGTGTCTGTAATCACAGCTGCTCAGGAAGTTATAATTTGAGGATAGTGGTTCCAAGTGAGATTGTTATCTCCACTAGACTACCAGAAAACCAGAGTGGAGTTGGGACCCAAAGTGGTAGTGCACACTAGCCTTGAGCAAAGAAGCTCTGGAATTGCACCCAATGCCTGGGTTCATGCTCCATGACTGACAAAAAAAAAAGAAAAGAAAAGAAAAGAAAGAAAGAAAAAGAAAGAGGAAGAAAGAAAGAAAAAGAACAAACAGAAAAGGCTATTGAGAGTAACCTCAAAAGAACGTACAATAGGTTGCCTTAAATAAGCACATAAATAAAATCATATTAACCTTGTAATAGAATTTGAAAGAGGAAAGACAAAATGATATTTATAACTTTGTTTAAAATAATCTGATGAATGATAAACAAAAGCATAAAGTCATCATTGGCTGAACATTGAAGGTTTTGTGGTGCCTGCCAGTGTTTATGGCTTTTATCAAATAGCTCTACCACCTATTTAATCCCTCAAGGCCAGAGCCTGAAGAGAATAGAGTGGTAGGCACAAGTTTAAAAACTGTATTTCAAACACTTTGAAGAGACAGGCTATAATGAGTTTGTAAGACAGCAGAGATGCTCAGAAGTTATTAACCAAATTATTTCAAATGTCTTGAAAATAACAGTTTTCTCATTATAATACTAGTTTAAAATAAATGATTCCATCTCTTTCAATTTCTTCACAAATGGGGCAATGTCATTCTTTCTGATGGAAGCATAGAATTCCATTGTGTGTATATACCACATTTTCTTAATCCATTCATCATCTACTGAGGGGCATCTGAGTTGGTTCCATATCTTAGCTATGGCAAATAATGCTGCAATAAACATAGTTGTGTTGGTAGCTTTAGTATGGTCTTGTTTGTTATCATTCAAGTAAATGCACAAAGGGGGAAAAATTATATTAAATGAAGTAAGCCAGGCCCAAAGAAGCATAGGTCCCATGGTTTTCCTTATTTGCAATAACTAGTACCTGTCTGAGACAAGCAGAAAAGGTCAGATAAGATGATGATAAGCGAAATGAACCCCAAGATAAGGGAACAAGTGTTGTTGTTATTTTGTTTCTTGCTATTGTTTCTAACATATTTATAAGGAACCATGTGATTTCTGTGTTGCTTTGCATGTCACTCCCCCACGGTATAACCCCTGTTTTCACTGTATTTGATGTTGCTATAATTTGGGGAGGGGAAGGGAAAAACAAATTGTTTAAATAGGGATACAGGTTGACCCATTGCAACAATGAGATGTACAAGATGCTATGTCGAAAAACAAACTTTAAAATTTAGGTGGGGGCAGAGGGTGGGTGGGAGGAGTGCAGTTGTGGAGATGGGAGGGAAGGGTTGGTAGGGGTAAAACAAAGGAGTAAGCAACAATGCTTGATAAAAATGTTTTCAATACCTCGCTCATGTAACTGTAATCCCTCTGTACAGTATTTTCACAATAAAAAGCTTATTTAAAAAAATAAAAAATAAATGATTCTGATGATCTGAGAATGAAAGCCAAATCTGTTATTTGAATGTTAAGTTATCTTATCGTTTTTATTTCAGTGTTTTTCAATACACTGAAGACTCTTCATGAAATTACATATTTGGTTGAAAATGACATGTTACTCATCTAATTTTATACAAATTCAACTACTTTTTCTATGTTTACTTCATTAGTTGCACTAATAATTAGCCTCTCTAATTACAGTTAAATGTAATAAGTTATTTGCATAACAGATTGACTATTTACATTCTATACTGCTTTTTGTTTGTTTGTTTGTTTGTTTTTGTCGGTCGTGGGGCTTGAACTCTGGGCCTGGACAATGTCCCTCAGCTCTTCAGCTCAAGGCAAGCACTCTACCACTTGAACTAAAGAGCCACTTCCAGTTTTCTGGTGGTTTATTGGAGATAAGAGTTTCACAGACTTTCCTGCCCAGACTGGCTTTGAACCGTCACCCTCAGATCTCAGATCTCACAGGCATGAGCCACCGGCACCCAGCTTATACTGTTGTATTAATATATTTAAAAATACAAACACAGTTCATTACACTGAAGGTAAATGGAATTCAGGTAAATGTCAGTAAATTATAAAAAAAACTACAAATAAGACAATTCATTTAAAGTGTATAGAACTATTTATAATTTTGTTCCAGGAGACTGATGCCTTATTTTCATTTTTATATAGAATATTTTTCAACTACCCAAGAAAAATATATCCTTGACCTGGTTACTAAACTTATAAAATAAAATGTCTTCTGGTATATTTCACTAAGTAACTGCTGACCTAAGAAAAATGTCAAACCTTGGTTTTATAGTTCTATATACCAGAAAATATAATCAAGATTTAATAGATGCTTTTTGTTCTTTATCCCAGTAACCTGTTTGACTCAAGAGTGACTTAACTATAATATCTGTTGATTTTCATTTTTCTCTATTCTATTTACTAAGAAAAACAATCTTCACTGCAAAATAAATAGGCTTTTGCTTTTTAGGTTCAAAATATAAAGCAACAGGAAATATTACTGCGTGTATTTTGAATTGCAGGTACAAATAAGCAAGTAATTTTAATCTTTACCTTTGAAATTAAAAAGTAGACACACATTTGTAAACATCAGAAACAAGGTTTCTTTAAGAAAAGCCAGGGAATGTGGATCATATTTGTAATTCTAGCTATTTGGAAAGCTTGAGACCAGGAAACAACTGTTTGAGGCCAGCCTTAACAATATTGACAGAAAAAAATGGGGTACTGAGTTGTATATCCTTTACCCTACTCTGAATGAAATAAATAGGAAGAAGGTAGCTCAGAAAAGCCCAGACAAAAAGCAAAACTGTGTCTCAACATAACCCGAGCAAAATGGCTGAAGGCACAGCTCTAGGAAGTAGTAGAATCCATGCCTCATAAACATGAAGCATTGAGTTCCAAACTCAATACAACTACAAAAAATAAATATTCTAGCTAAAATTGTGATGTGTTTCACATTATTGACAAAATTCCCGTAGAGCTCTGCAAAAGAAAAGTGGAAAGTGACAGAGCTAGCCAGGAGCTTTGGCTTTCTATATATGATTGAGAAAAAGAAAGATGTGATCACTAGAATTACACAAAAAGGTAATCAGGGACCCACTTCCTGGTACTTGTGGAATGAATCCAACTCTACTGTTTCTAAACTTTTAAATATGTATGCATTGCTTCTATTCTCCTAAGGGTTTGGGAATATATCACATCAGATGGTCTTCATAATTATTAATTAAATTATGTGACAATGTCTAGGTTGAAGACATTCAATATAAATATTTATTATTTAAATCAAACATGCATATGCATACATCTGATTGATATATATGTATCAACTTTATATCTTTCTCACTTTTAGCTAAATCTGTTAAAAATAAGAATTGTACATGTGTGTTGTATAAACACAACAATTAATACAACTATTAATGAAATAAATAGACAATATCTAGGTTGAAAATATTCCATATATAAAGATTTTCTCTCTCACACACACACACAGACAGATCACAAGTTTTGACAGATAGAAGAGGGAGGTAACAGTGCTGTCTACATATAGAGAAAGAAAGAACACACACACGTGTGTATATATATATACACACACATACATATATATGTGTGTGTATATATATGTGTCTGTGAATATAAAACACACACCTATATGTGTATATATACATATAGGTGTGTGTGTGTATGTTCTTTTTTTCTTTCTCTCCATATAGAGAGAACTCTTACCTCCCTCTTCTATCTGTCAAAACTTGTGATCTGTCTTTTTTGGTAAATCTACTCACAGAAAGAACTATATACCTAAACAAGAGATAGATACAATATTTATTTGGTTTTTGAAAGTTGAAATTCATTTCTATTTTATTAATTCACACACAAAAAAAATTAAAATCAAGTTTCATCATTTAATTATCAATGACATTTTGCAAGATATAAGGAAAATGTATAAACACAATTACAAAAATTTAAAGTTGGACAGCAATAATCAAATGAAACAAGATTTTAATTAAATGGAAATTAATCATGCTTTCAGTTAAATATAAATGGAAATTCAAATTTAGAAATTAATAAATTCCCATTTTAATATTCATAATTCTTATGCAATGCAAGTTGAAAACACTGTATGCCTCCAGGATTGATATTTTTGCTCAGAATTGTTTTGACTATTTGGGGGTCTTTTATGCTCTGTAAAATTTTCAAGATTAATTTTTCAGTTTTCTATTTTTGTAAAAATATGACATTGAATTTTCAATGAGGATGGCATTGTAGATTGATTTCAGTAGCAAAGCCATTTTTACATGATCAATTCTGCCAAACCATGAGCATAGGAAGACTTTACATCTACATTGTTGAGGTCCTTCATCTCCCAAGCTAATTTTATTCCTGGATTTTTTTGTTACATGAACTATTGTGGATGAGATTGTTATCCTAATGTCTTTCTTATTGTAGGCATATTGAAAAGCTACTATTTGTATTTTTTTGTTTTTGAATATTAATATCATTTTGCTGATTTAATACTTAATAAATATTCATTAATTCTTACTATAATTTTGTTATCTTTGTCTCAACTTTCTCTTGGGGGGGTCCAATCATGGGGCCTGAACTCTGTGCCTGGGCACTCTTCCCTCAGCTCTTCAGCTCAAGGATAGCGCTATACCACTTGAGCCACAGTGCCACTTCTGGCTTTTTTCTTTTTGCTTATATGGTGCTGAGGAATCGAACCCAGAGACTCACACATGCAAGGCAAGCGCTCTACCACTGAGTCACCTTCCCAGTACGTCTTTGTCTCAACTTTAAGATTAATTTCTTCTTTTTAAAAAAAAATTGTAAAAGTGATGTACAGAGAGTTTACATACATGAGTCAGGTAATGAGTACATATACTTTTGAACAGTGTTACTCACTCTCTCCCAGTTTTTGCCCTCTTGACTTCCCTCACCCCAAAGTTGTGTAGTTCATTTCCACCATAGTGTCTAATGGGTTTCACTGCTGAATTGGTTCACCTTTTGTCCCACCATTTCTGTGCTTCCACTTTCTTTCTCCAAATCAGATACACTTACATACAAGACAAAGAGTACAGAAATAAAAACAGTGACAGAAGGGAATAAACCAAAGAAAAAAAGAAAGAAGAAAGGAAAATAACCTTAAACAGTTAATAAAAACCCTCTTTCCACTTCTTGGAGTTCATTGAAATAAGCAACATTTTATATAATCTTACGCACATAGTTATTGGGACCTTATGATCTTATCCTGCTGCGTTGTCTAAAGATTCAAAAGATTTTTGTGGGAGTCTTTGCTGTCTTTTAAATATAAGATAGTGCAGGCCAGAACAAGTCATTAGAGTACGGAGAAGTAGACTTGAAGAAGGTGATGAACTGTGCCTCATTCATCACAGCCACTGGGGCTCAGTGTCAGACTTAGTTACACAGCAAAGTGCAGGTCACCTTGGAGATATGTACTAACCAAGATCACAAATCATGCAGAAACTCTGACTTCAGAGGACACAGCCTAGGCTGGCAAAGAATGTCACACCAAAAAAAAAAAAGTAAACAGTCCCTTCCATGACCCACTGGTGGTTCAGCAGTGTGTTGTTCAGCTTCCATGTGTTACAGGACTTTCTTTGGTGGCTTTTGGTGTTGAGTTCTAATTTTATTCCCTTGTGGTCTGATAGAATACAGGGCATAACTTCAATGATTCTGAATTTGGACAAGTTTGCTTTGTGACCTAAAATGTGGTCTATTTTGGAAAATGTTTTGTGTGCTGATGAAAAAAACATGTATTTTGATGCTACTGGTTGAAATATTCCTTATCAGTATTCCAACTTCATTCTTCAAGGAAATAGAAGAGGCAATCCAAAAATTCATATGGAATAATAAAAGACACCAAAGAGCAAAAACGATCCTTAACAGAAAGAACAGTGCTGGAGGAATATCAATACCAAATTTCAAACTCTACTACAAAACCATAGTAATCAAAACAGATTAGTACTGGCACAAAAAGAGACATCAGGACCAATGGAATAGAAATGGAAATCCAGAAATGAATGCAAAGACTTATAGCCGCCTAATCTTTGATAAGGGAGCTAAAAAATAGAATGGAAGAAAGACAGCCTCTTCAGTAAAGGGTGCTGGCAAAATTAGTTAATTACCTGTAGAAAAGTAAAGCTATATCCTTATATGTCTATCATCCTGCACCAGACCCAATTCCAAATGGATCAAAGACCTTGGAGTCAAAGCAGACACCCGGAAAACATTACAGGATGGAATAGGAGGAAACCCCAAGTCTCCTTGGCACAGGCCAAAATTTTCTTAATGGAGACCCAAAAACACAGCAAACCAAAGAAAG